>NC_052053.1:103993091-104341841 GCF_903992535.2 Arvicola amphibius | reverse complement strand
ATCTCTCCAGGTCCTTGATAAGAATTCTTAAATGGTTTATTTAACCTTGTTCTCTCTCTCTCTCTCTCTCTCTCTCTCTCTCTCTCTCTCTCTCTCTCTCTGTGTGTGTCTCTGTCTCTGTCTCTGTCTCTGTCTCTCTCTCTCTTTCTCTCTCTCTCTGTGCAATGTATGCATGTGTATATGCAGGTATACTTATCCATGCGTCCACATGTGGAAGCCAGGCATTGAATTTATTTTTCTTTCTCTGTTTTTCCACCTCAGTTTTTGCGCCCAGGTCTCCCACTAAACCTTGCCAGTAGTCTTCTTGGATCTGCTTAGTGTTGGAGTCACAGGTGTGGACAGCCACACACAACTTTTACAAGCCCTTTGGGGATCAGACTCAGGTCTTCATAACCTAACATAGCATAACATGTTTGCATAACATGTATTTTATCCATTGAGCCATCTCTTCAGCCCCCCACTCTTTCTTTCTTTCTTTCTTTCTTTCTTTCTTTCTTTCTTTCTTTCTTTCTTTCTTTCTCTTTCTTTCTGCCTTGTGAGTTGTCTTTATTTAGGTGTGCATCCACAGCTCAGCATTTAGTGCTTCCGAACAGAGTTAAAAACATGGCAGTGAGCAGGAGACCAGATCCATTGATAAGAAAACCCCGCGACATAGCACTCCTCCAGGTCCCTGTGGAAGGCCTGAAGAATGGCGCAGAAAGCAGAGTCCCTAGGGTCAGGGCCTCATGTTCCAGCTGTCTGGCTCCACTTCAGGGTGACCACGAGAGCCCGTGCAAACCTCTTCAGCATGTAAAAGTAAAGCGATAAGTACAAAAGGAACGGACAGAACTGTGTGTTAGGACTGTTGGGGTGCCCTTTCTCCAGGGGTAACCACCAAGAGGACCCTGAGCTCTGCCAGGTTTCAGTAGCCCCTTAACTGATTGGTTCACCTCGAGACCTGAGCTCCCAGCTGGTGGTGGTGGCAGGCTGAGGCACAGGCACCCCCTTTCCTGAATGGTGGTAAGTGTGATTTGGGGCTCAGTGAGGGGGACCTGGTCTTTCCAACTTCCTTTGATTATTTGGGCCACAGCAAGTGTCGGGTTGTGACAACTAGGGAGTTGAGGAGGAGGGAGAAAGCAGCACCCTCTGATAAGGTGAGGGGGTGAAACTGGGATGCTCTGAATTCTTCACTGAAGGCCAATTATGGAGGGAATTGGAGGATTATAATCTAAGTCCAACCAAGAGTATGAGTGGAGGAATGAGGACAGGTGATGGCCGAGAAGGCATAATACTTAAGAAAGAAAGCAGGGGTGAAGCCAAAGTACCCCAAATCCAGAAGTAGTTCCATGGGCTGCTACCTGAAGACTTACTATTTGCTCTAAGGGCTACTATGCAGTAGTAGCTGGGGGCACGGTGGAGCCAGCATCAGGTAATTGTGTGATATGTCTTGTGTCTGTGTATAGTTGTATTAATTGTGCCCACCGCTCCTGATGGGCACACCTTCTTGATTCAGGTAGGCAGACACTGGACATTGGCTACACTCATCAGGAGACAGTACACAGCACAACTTAGGTCTTTCAAATGGGCAAGAAATTAGGATCTGTACAGTATCTCAGGATGAAGTACGATCGAAGCTTCCTCTCCAGGACTTTGAGGTCCTAAAAGATGTATCTAGAACATTTACTACTGTGGAAAGTGAAGAGTTAGGTTGGATAGGGGAAGGGGAGGCTGGAACCCTGGTGACTAATTGCTGTAATATTGTCCTTTTGGCAGCTGTGGCAGCTTCATGTTCTTTTTTTTTCCCCCGCCATCACCACGCACTGAATTCCTGCAGATGACTCTGATGCTGTGGGAATTGTGCCTCTTTGCCAGCACCGCCATCTCTCTTGGGTCCACCACTCCAGTTGAACTACTAAAATCACTCTTGCTGACATTTATTACAAACCTGACAGACGAGGTGCTTCTGGGTATTTAGGGCCACAGTTGATTTTAAGGCTTGCATTCATTTTTCATGAATGGTTCCTGAAGAGCCAATTAGCCATCCCTGTCTGTCTTTAAGTGTCGCTGCTTCACCGACCTCTAGACCCCAGCCAACTCTGCCCTTGTCTACTCCTTCCTGACCTTCATCCAGCTCTTCCAATAGTCAGAACTCTTAAGGGCCTTTTAGTTCAGAGCCTGTGGTGGCTGCCGTCTTACACAGCCATCTCTCCTTCCTTCTTTCTTTTAATGAGATTTCCCATGCTTCCTAGAGTAGACTTTACACCTGAGGAAGGAAGAATCTGATCTTTCTTCTGTTGCAGTTGTTCAGTTATTTCCGGTTTCAACCTTACTATTTTTGTTAAATGTTCTTTTCACTTTCTTTTTCCCAGCTCTTGTGAGTCTGATAGCTTTGTTTGACCATGGAAGGGAATTTATAAACATCTAGAGACGGTGACACAAGACTTCTCTCTATCGCTCTATGCTCTACGGGTTCTTTGGGCTCTTGCTTAAAACCCAACAGATGGAGCCTTGCAAGGCCTTGCCAGAGATACAGCTAACTTTGAGGAAGTTTTCAGCATGAACTATGTGACCGAACTTCACAGCCATCTGATTTCCAATTTAGTAATTACTGGAATAATTAGCTGAGCTGCTCTGCAGATGGCACTTAAGTTTCATGACATATGTGTCCTTGTCATCCATAGCAGATGATATATGGAATATTTGTTCCTCACTATGATATGATATATATGATGCGAAATGCCTTTAAGGTTTTTCTTTCTAAGCTTCTAATTTTGTGTAGGCCCAAACGAAACATCAAACCTGCTTTGGCTTGCATTGTCAGAACTCTTGGCTTGCTGTGTTCGCTGGTGCATGTCATCTGTAGCGCTGTGCTGTTGGAAGCTCTGATGACTCTTACAGTATTTAAACTCTATTTATAATTTTAAATGTTGAATAATAAAATTGCAGAATGTTCAAACATGAGGATCATCATTTATAACAAATCTTAGAAAACTAGAATTATTCTTTTCCCCGTACATTTCCTTCCAGTCTTTCTAAAAATGGTATGTTTGGAACGTAAAGCTTATTTTTTTAAATTAAAATTCATATACTATAAAATCCGTACTTCAAAAAATTAAGATTAAAATTTTGGGAGGAATTTCCTCTATGTGTACTGTATTCACATCTTTTTAAAAAATAGAGATAGAGAAGTGATTTATTCCACTATACGCATGTACACAGTTAGTCAAGGAGAATAGCAGTCCCGATGGTAAGAGAGGTCAGCCATAGTGGAGATGGCATCAAACTGTAGTGGTCAAGGACCAATTCCTAAAAAAGCAACTTTTATCAGGGATTAATTTAATTTTAGAAACAAATATAATTTTATGAACTAGAAATTTCATTCTTTCACAATTTGACAGTTCACCTATGGTACAACTGTCAGGTTAGAAACATATCTTTTCAACTTGGTGGTTCCAAACTAAACACACACACACACACACACACACACACACACACAAAACATTTCGCAGAAAGGAAAAGAAAAATGGAAACAACTCAAAAATATCACTAATGAGCACATATATTTATGGGGAAAGAGGAATGTATAGTCTTCCCTGACCCCCTTTATTGAAAATAGATTCTTTTCTCATATGATATATCCTGATTATTCCTCTCAGTTTCTCCTACATCCCCTCTCCGGATCTGTTTTCTTTTTGTCTCTTATCAGAAAAGAACAGGCTTCTAAAAGATAAGAACAAAACATAACAAAATAAAATACAATACGATAAAAGAAGAACCACCACACTTTAGTTGGACAAGGCAAACCAACTGAAGGAAAAGAGTACAAGAGAAGGCCTTAGAATGATCAGAGACCCACTCATTCCCTCACTCAGGAGTCCCAACGGCTTGGCTTGGAGGTATTATTTGCATGAGTATCCCAAATTGTAAGTTTCTGATCATGAGCACCTGACCTGAGCAGATAGACCCATGGAGCAGATGCCAGGAAATGTCCTCTGCTCCTGCTGCATGTCCTGTGAAGATGGGCTTTGCACCCACAGCCTTATCTTCTTTAAGAGTTACGCTGAAAAGGAGTGATGGCCATGCAAGATGGTGGCTACCACAGGCTCTGGAGTAAAAGTCCCTCAAAATTTCTGACTGTTGGAAGAGCTAGAAGAAGCCCAGAAAAGACTAGGCAAGAACAAAATTAGCTGGGGTCCAGAGGACAGTGAAGATGTGTCACTTAAAAGAGAGAGAAGAATGGCCATTAGATCTTCAAGAACAATTTGTGAAAAATGAATATTGTATTAGTCAGGGTTCTCTAGAGTCACAGAACTTAGAAAATGAATCGCCCTCTCTTTCTTTGAGATAAAGAAAATATAGATAAAGGGAATTTATTATCATAATTTACAGGCTGCAGCCCAACTAATCCAACAATGGCCAGCTGTGAATGGAAAGTCCAAGAATCTAGTAGTTGGTCAGTCCCACAAGGCTGGGTGTCTCAGCTGGTCTTCTGTATGTGCTGGAGTCCTGAAGAAGTAGGCTTCAATGCCAGTGAAGGGATGGATGTTCTGGCAAGGTGAGGACAAGAAGGCCTATATAGGCTTTCAGAAGAAGGTGTGGCCCAGATGAAAGTTGTGCCTTCCCACCTCAAGATATGGGATTAAGGGCGTGTGCCATTCCTCTTCAAGATCCAGATCAAAAGCCTTTGTCATCCAGCCTCAAGATAAGGATCAAAGGCATGTTATCTTCTTCCTGCCTGAAGATCTACATCCCAGGTGTGCCCTCTGTTTCTGGATGGTACTTCATTTTAGATACTGTCAAGCTGACAACCAAGAATAGCTGTCACACCTACCTCTTGTCAACTTGACACACAATCATTTCTCCTTATGTCATGATTAATTTCCAAATGAAAACAATAACCCAGTCATAATAACGCCTAAACATAACCATCCCACATACAATTGTAAATGCATTATATATTTAACCAGGTTATAATTATGCCTAACATGATATAACTGTCCCTCATACAAGCACAAACACATTATAAATTTAGAATAGGGTAATGTCCATTGGGGGACATCCTTTTAACTTTCAGTATCTCAAGCTTAAATATGATAGACACTGATATTTTCTAAATTAATGTTAAAGAAATTGAAAGAAAATACAAAGATCTTTACAAATGCATTCTTCACAAAATATAACAGAAACACCCATGCATATCATAATCCTCCTTTCTGCAACTGGTCACGTGACCTTAGATGGGATTTATAGCTACCTCCTTCTACTACCTTTCTGTACATTTGTCACCCTCTGTAATCACCTCAGCAGGTCTTGGCTGTTTTCCTGGAGGAATGACCCATATCCTGACATGTCTGTGCCCTTTCTCACCCTGCCTGATTATGCTGTTTTAATTTCCCATTAACTTTAATCACGGGACATGATAGCACCAGGATATGCCCTAAAGGATCTCCTGCATTCCAGACAGAATCCTTCTTACCTCCATTGTAGAGAGGCAGTCCAGTTTCCATGGTGATCTGGATTTAGCACCCCTCCTGATCCTGTTATTCCTTTCTTAGCCTGTTGATTTAAGGGCATTAGAAGGCCAAAGTGACCCGGGGAAATCTGAGCTTCTGGTTCAATGGAATGTTTATTGTGGATCCTGGCAGGAGTACTCTCTACCCTGGAACCAAAATTTCTAGACCAGCAGAATTTAGGGTTGTGCAAACAGGAAGCAAAAAACTTTCTTAATGGGTCACTCAGGAGAGATGATAGTGAATGGAACTTTCCCTTTTCCAGTCCTGGACCCATGGATCCTGAATATGGGGGAATAGTACTATATATTGGACATTGATTCAAAGGGTATATTGCCTTCTGGAGAACCCTGTCACATCCCTCCATGCTGCTGTCACCTAATTGGCACTGTAATTGTGTCTTCAAAAGGCCATTTCATCTTTTAATCAGGCCACCTGCTCCAGGACAGTGGGGAATATGGTAAGACCAGTGGATTCCATGATCATGGTTCTGTCACACTTCTTTTGCTGAGAAGTGAGTTCCTTGGTCAGAATCAATACTGTGTGGAATACCATGTTGTTGGATAAAGCATACTATAAGTCCACAGATGGTGGTTTTGACAGAAGTATTCCATGCAGGAAAGGTAAATCCATAACTGGATCAAGTATCTACTCCAGTTAGGAAAAACAGTTGTCTTTTCCATGGAGTGTGTTGCCCAATGTAGTCAACCTGACATCAGGTTGCAGGCTAGTCACCCTGGAGGATGGTGTCCTAGCTGGGGGTAAATGTTGGTCTCTGCTATTGGCAGATCTTACGCTTAGCACAGTTTTAGCCAGGTCAGCCTTAGTGAGTGCAAGTCAGTGATACTGAATCCATGCATAACCCCCATCTCTGCCACCTGTACTTTGTTCATGTGTCCATTGGGCAATGACAAGAATGTCTGGGGAGTGAGGCTGACTGTCTATAGAATGGGTCGTCCTATCTACTTGATTATGGAACCCCTCCTCTGCCAAAGTCACCTAATGATGAGCATTTACATGGGACACAAACATCTTCACATTCTTTGCCCATTTGGCAAGACCTATCCACATACTTCTTCCCCAGATGCTTTTCTCATCAGTTTTCCAATTGTGTTCTTTCCGAGTCCCTGATCAGTCAGTCAGTTTGTTGGCTTCAGCCCATAAATCAGTGAACAACTGTACATCTGGCCATCTCTCCTTACAAACAAACTATATGACCATGTGTCCTGCCTGGAATTCTGCCCACTGTGAAGACTTCCCTTTCAGGGTTGTCCAGAAAGGGATTGTAATGCTGCAGCTGTCCACTGCTGGGTGGTACCTGCGTAACATGTAGGACCATCAGTAAACCCAGCCCTAGTCTGCTCCTCTCAGTCAATAGATCACAGGGAACACCCCATGAGACTATAGGTGCATGCTTGGCAGCAGACAGCATTGTAGCAGGAGTGGAAACCAGAGGCATTTGGGCAACTTCTTCATTGCTTGGGCCTTCAGGAACCACTCAGGTCTGATCACATATATACCACTTCCATATGATAATAGCCAGCTGCTCTGCTTGTCTTTATGACTGGGTGAGTCCAGTAACAGCCAACTCATGATAGGCAATTCAGGTCGCATGGCAACTTGGTTGGCCCATTGTCAAATGTTTGTTTTTACTTAGGCCCAATAGTAGGTCAGGAGCTGTCCTTCAAAATGGAGAATAGTTGTCTGCCTTGCTCCTAAATCCCAAAGATCTCTTCTGTGATTCACCTCTGGACCTAAATTCCTAGGAGCACCTCGTCTGTCACGTTTATAAAAAAAAGTCAGTACGAGTGATGTGAACAGTTCAAATAGAGTGGTGGACCCAAGAGCCATGGCAGTGCCAGCAAAAGAGGCACAATTTCCCCAGCATCAGAGCCATCCTGCAGGAACTTCCGTGGGTGGTGATGGCAAACAAAACAAACAAACAAATAAACAAACCAAAAAAACGGGGACAGGAAGAAAAAGGAATGGGTACATATAGAGAGCAAGTATTCTCAAAATACATTTTATCCATTAAAGGAGCTTGCTGCCTCCCAGACGGTCCAGATTGAATGCCCTGGAGACTTATGGGAGGAGAGAAGTGATTCACATAGTTGTCCTTTGACTTCCCCCTTCACCCCTCCCTCGGCAAACATGCCTCTAATTGGCATCTGCGACACACACACTAAGTAAAGATGTTACTAAATGTAAATTTAAAAAATCCCTCCTTAAACATAAAATGCAAAATTGAACAGAAAAACAACCTCAAAGTTTTACAGGAAAGCGAGCGACTCTGACTCGCACTTTTGTCTGGGGAAATGCGGGTAGGAATACAAGAACCCTCATTGAACCACGGGCTGCGGTAGTAGCTTACCGAAGATAGCAATGGTTCAACTTAGGACGATAACCTTGTCAGTACCCGTTCTGTAAAACAGATGTGCCACCATACAGAGAAACCTGGAGTGATCAGTGTTGGCATGGCGCTGGAGTTGACTTCCGTCCCTGCCGACGCCCAAGACACCTCTAGTCTGGTTGGATGATCAGAACTATGGTCTTTTAGGATTCAGGCAGAGTGTTGCTTGATACCGACAGGCTACAGCTGGTGCAAGACACGGACCTGGTAACTGTGGTCAGACCAGAGATGGCCGTACCATGGGTTGCGAGGCGCTGAGAGCATCGCTGAAGATGTATAGGGGACCGCCTTTGGTGGCGGGGCTCTCTCACTGCAGCGAGAATTTTTTAGTGTGGGTAAGAAATATGTATCTGTAAAGGGTTTTCGTTTAAAGCGTAGGCGTCAGTTGGAGGTCAGAAGAAGGTTTTGTATCGAAGTACATATGGTTGTGGATTGATCCTCTCCCCCTCCTCCCCTCCTCCTGTTTACCCAGGAGATCTCCTCTATTTCTGTTTCCCAGGGGAAATCTTTATGTCCCTCTTAGGGTCTTCTCTGGGGCTGTGAACTGTAGCCTGGCTATCCTTTGCTTTACCCGTAATATCTACTTATAGGAGAGTAGGTTTTAACACCGGAGAAGGAATGCTTCAGGAACAAGACAGAGGGACCTTCTAAAGTGTGAGGGCGAATAGGCAAAAGGCAAAAACTTCCTTCTTCCATGTCCTTTTGTGTGGGCTGCCGCCAGAACCTGAGGCCCCGATTTAGGGTGGGTCCTCTCATCTCTTGTGATCCAATCAAGAAAATTCCTCAAAGGTGGGCCCGGCTTCTGGGTTTTAGTTGATTCCAGATGTAGTCAGACTGACAATCACGATTAGCCGTTACAATGGGCTAACGTTTCTCTTATGATCCTTATTTCCTCCAGTTTCATGCACTCCAACGATTTGTTCTTACTGACGTTTGTTCTGTAATTGAGTCCTTTGTACATAATGATTTCTAGATTTTTTTAAAACTGAACCTTGTCTTGGCTCAACTGTCACTTCCAGTAGTCTTTCCTGAGCAGGACCTGCTTGATGTGCTCCTAGCAGAATTAAAGAACTGTGTATTAGGGACTGGTTAGAGTGTGTGGTATCATGTCCCATCATACTGTATTTTGGGGTCTGCCAAAGCACATCCCTTATTTGTCAACATTGATGGGCATATCCTTAAAAAATCTTTTTCAAGTTGCTTAATTTGTATGCTTCAGGCTGTTGTATTTTATAGTAGTGTGGGTTTATAGCACTGGACAACCATTTGTAGCTCAAGCCATTTGGAGAATCTGCTGTCATGTCTGTGATAGTGCATATCAGGCTTGTGATAGGAAGATAAAGAAGTTGTGGGGCATTCGCCAGAGCGGACTGTTCAGACCTGGGGTTAAGCCAATAGAAAGTCTTTATTAGCCGGCCAGCAACTACACTGGTTGCTGGGGATATCAGTGCAGCCCTGAACCTTTCTTGGGGTGAACTTTTTCTGGGTTGACATACTTCACTTAGCAAGAACAATGAGCTAGAAGCAGAACTACAGCGGCCCCAAAGCAAGATTAGTACATCTTGAGACTTTCTCAGAACTATATGGACTCTCATGAATCCGGCCTTTGTTTTAGTAGTTTTGGCAGGTGGTGATGTCTATGTGCTGAGTTTTACTGCCTGAATGGTACTTCCGTCATGGAGTCAGTTGTGCTAAGGTCTGTTACGAAAAGTGGTGTTCCGTGTTGAAGAAACCCCACATGCAAAGACATGGTGTCTGTCCTGTGAGAAATCTGCCTAGTGAGGTGAACCCAGTCACAGCTCCTCCCTTTCCCTTTAGCCCCTTTTGGGGATGTTACCAAGAGACAGGCTGCAGAGTGTTTGATATCCCCATGAGCTTAGTACCGAGTCTATTCAGTTGTGAGGAGCAGAAGTTGGGTTGTTGTAACAGTGGTGACATTTTCTTTTCTCCGCTTGTGTTTTCTTGCCAGTCACTCCTGAAGCCATCGGCTTCCTGTCTGCCGTAGGGGTCTTTGTTGTCCTGCTGGCTGTCCTCGCGCTCTTCATCAACAAGAAGCTGTGCTTTGAGACCATAAGAGGCCACCCACACCTGGAACAAAGAGGGAAGAGAAAGCAGTCTTTGAGAGACAAGACTGGAGGCCACCCAGGACTGGGTAAGCACCACATTTTATGTTCTCCTGAGCCTGGCAACCTGACGCCGCCATTTGAAGAGCTAAAAAAGCAGCTCTCTTTCCAAGGTGGCCCCATAAGAATTCACAGCTGAACTGGCCTGCCATAGCTGTGGTAGATATGATAAATGGCACCACCAAAGGATGCCTTAGCTCCTCCCGGTGTCCGTAGAGCTGATGGGGAGGACCTCCATTGGCTCTGCTCTTTAGATCTGTAGCTTGAAGAACCCCCACCCTCACCCCCACCACAGTAATCCTGAAGGAGAAAAAGTGTGCGTTGGTGGGCAGGAATTAGAAGTGTTTTACCTCCATGATGGAACAATACTGACTTGTTGCTGTGTTAGCTGTTTTTTTTTGAGATATTCATGTTCAAGGGCCATTCCCATCTTGGAACACAGTAGCCCCCTTTCCAGAGAGAAAGTTTCAGTTTCCAGAACTAACTCTATTTGATGAGGGGGAAGTCATCCGAAGAAATAACTTCGTTCTCTTGAAGGACATAGTTTTTCAGTTGCTTAAGTATAGAATTTGGTCTTGGAGGACACCATCCAGGGTCCGGGTTGCCACCCAGGGAGATTAGACATGGAAATGTTCTGGCTCTTGGTAGCCAGGTTCTCACTCTCCTCTCACACGCCCCTCAGGTGATGTGTTGTAACTGGTCAAGGAGCAACGTTGTATGCTCTTTGGGGTAGGCCCAAGGTTGTGAGAACACACCCTCCAGATCCAGGGGAGCTGTGGACCAAACAGAACATTTGGTTCATTGATAGGGCAGCTTCTGTAGCTACAGGTCATTCAGCTTTATTGGTAGTAGGGACATACTTTAGACGTTTAAGCAGGCCAATTATCTATTGTGTCATGACAGACCACTCAAAACTTAATAGCATACATATTATCTAAACTTTTTTTGTAGTTTTGGAAACATAGGAGTGGCTTAGTTGGCTGTTCCAGATCAGGGTCTCTTAAGAGGCTGTAGGTAAGTAAGTCAGTGGGCAAAAACACTTGCAGAGTGACTGGAAGCTCAGCTGCAGTTTTGTGGATGCCTCCAGGGCTCCTCGAATTTTCTCAGCATAGCAACTGGTTTCTGAGCTCAAGACCCACAGGGAGTAAGAAGGAGCCACAGTTCCCTTTTACAACCGCATCTACAAAGTCACACATTGTCACTTCTGTCCCCTTCTGTTCTTCACTGACTCTAGTCTACGCCCAGGGGACTGGGAATGAGGCTTCACTCTTGGAGGGACAGAGTATCAAAGAGGGTGCGAGCATGTTTCAGAGTCACTGTGGAGTCCATCACGGGCAAGGGTGTAGCAGCTGGCAGATGATCCGTGCTGCTGCTGGTGTCTTGCCCTTTTGAACTCCACTTGAAGCATCAGACTCATCTTTAGAAATTAGAACAGATTAGTTTATGGAGTTTATCATATAAAATCGGGGACTTGTGGATCCTTTAGCCACTACTATCCCAGCTGGGTCTAGGTTAAGGGAGAAAAGTAGGTATTGCTCGGCCATAGTCTGATAAGGAGGTGGACTTCAGAATGATTCTTCTCCCTTGGCTCTGACTGCTACTCTGATGTGACCTTGGTGAATGAGGGAACCATTCTGACCTCCGGTCTCTTATCTGCATGTTGGGATTATTGGATCCCAGCAAGGTTGTCTTAGAATAAATGATTTATTTTTGTAAAGGTTCTGGTGTAGCATCTACCGTGAAGGTCCTTGTGGAACTTTAACTATAGTTGTTGAGCAAACAAGGAAGCCTTCTGACGCCGATGCCATATGCCAATACGTTACATTCTTTACTTAAGCTGGGAGGTTGAAGCTGGCGAGGTGTTTGCCTTTGCAAACAATAATTACTAGGACTAAGGTTGGAGCTGTTTGAAATACCCCCCTTTTTCTCTTGTTTTACTTGCTAATTTTGAGTGTTTTAAGGACAATTCTAAATCATACCTGCAAAAACATTGAGATTTTAAGATCACATTGGAATACTAACGAGAAGGCACACAGTAGTGAAGAGTTCTAGCCTCAGACTCAGGGCAGAATCACCAGGAGTAGCTTTGGAAGGGGCCGAATCAGGAGCTTCTTCAGATGACCCCGGGAAGCCAACGCCTTCCTTTGACATCGCTGCTCGGAAAGGGTTCATTTGTCATGGATCAGAAGCCATAGAAAACACACTTCTTCCACATTTTACCTAACCTTTGATATTTTCTTTAATTGTCATCTCGAATGCACTAATCTCTCCACGAAGTCGGGATGTTCCTTACATATTTTGACAATCATTAAGGAAGGAAGGCAGCCGCGTGTGGTGGAGAGAAGCCCGGGGCAGACCCTTGGAGCTTGCTTTGCTGCTAATTGGTCACACAGTATTTTGGGAAACCCACTTCACCTCTCTGGGCCTTAAGTCCTCATTTGCAAATTGATAAGTCTGGACTAGTTTCTCCCAGCTCTCTTTCTGTGATCCTATTTGGCTCATAGGGTTGCCATAGCAACTTCAGGGGCTCTGTGAATGGAAGAGACCTAATAAGAAAGATTAAACATCATCTAGGCCATCCTACTCTTAGATGGTACCGTATGAAACCGAAAATTTTAAGGGCTAAAAAGATGGCTTTAGCACCCATAACTAATTAACCATTCTAATCCATGCAAGGGGTTGAAACATGAGACAAGTCTCTTAACTCATCTGGTGCTGTCAGAGATGAAGGAGCAGTGGTTTGCTTTCTGCATCTGCTGTGCAAAACAATTTGCCCGACAAACACTGCATCTTCCTCTAGGCTATGTGTTTTTCCATAGTCAGAGGTCTACTCGTATCACGGTGCCTGGAATTAGAAAGGAGAAGACGCGGTGAGACGGTATCTTCCTAGTAACACAGGCAGGAGCAGTGACAGCTGGCAGCTGACATTTATTTAGCACTCGCTATTGCTGTGGCCAGACCCAGTATTCCACACGTGTTATTTGCTTTCTTTATTTAAGGTGCTGTGTGAATCCCTGGGAGTGATTATTTTGGGGGAACTATCACTTGGATCAAAGAAGGCATTCTTCAACTTGGAGATGAGAAATTGATTGAAAATATAATCCCACAGTGAGAGGAGAGAGAAAAAAGAGAGAGAGAGAAAGAGAAAGAGAGAAAGAGAGAAAAAAAAGAGAGAGAATATAAATCAACTAAATGGATTTTATTTTGTTTTTTTGAGACAGGGTTTCATGCAGCCTTTAGACTTGTGGTATATCTGAGAATTATCTTTAATTTTTTATTATTAATCTTTTTTTGTGTGTGCTTATGAATACCCCAGAATTTTGTTGCATGTGCCCATGATTACCAACAGATCACAGAGCAACTTGTGGGTTGGTTCTGGTCTTTTGATGTGTGAGTTTTGTGGCTCCAACTTGGATCATCAGCCTTGGCAACAAGCACCATTTCCTGATGTGAGCCATCCCGCTGGGCTCCCAAGAATGACCTTACACTTCTGATCCTCACCCAACTGATCTACAGCCCCAGCCCCATCACCTTACAGTTCCTTACGGGCTCTGCACTTTCCTTGTTGGTTGTGCTGTCCTCACAGTCTGACTGACCACCAAGAGGCATGTGGGTACTTCCCAGGCACAGCTGTCAGGACAGAGTTTGATTCCTCTCCTCCACAGTAGCTAGCAGGAACAATGCATTGTGGTAAATCAGCTTTGATCTATGCTGCAGTGTTGTCTGCTTTCAATGATCACTGGCAGTGAGGGTAGAATTCTCAAGACCAGATTCTTTATCCAGAATGAAGCGTATTCAATCACATTGAGTGGACAAGTTGAGAGTTTAGTTTCTCAATGCACAACGTGGAAAAGGGCCTCCAGAGAAAGAAGGATGTGGGGTGGGGTGGGGTCCCCTACATAAGAATGAAAGGAGAAAGAGTTTTTATATTTAAGCAAGCAGACACATAGCTGGTACTCAGTGGACAGGCTATGGCAGCTGGTACTCTGAAATGAAGTTGTTGAAAGGTTTTCTCTCAGCCCAGTGGTGGTGGCGCACACCTTTAATCCCAGCACTTGGGAGGCAGAGGCAGGCAGATATCAGTGAGTTCGAGGCCAGCCTGGTCTACAAGAGCTAGTTCTAGGACAGGCTCCAAAGCTACATAGAAACCTTGTCTCGAAAAAGCAAAACAACTCTTTGCAGTTTCTAAAAGGCTCTGAATGGTCCCTTCTGAGCCCACTTCCACCTCCTCATCCTTATCTGCAACTGTGTGATTATTTACTGGTCTAGCAGAGCATTCCTACACACCCCGCAATGCCTTCTACTTGGGCTGTAATAGCTGCTATGTTTTTTTTCCCACATCTATGCATTAGGTTATATGTTCAAGTAGATATTTCCCATGATGTAGCTCAATGAATAAATCTATTTAATCATCTATTTTTACCAGCAAGGAAGCTGTGACTTACTAAGACAAATGTTTCTCCTAGGCCAGTGCTCAACCTTCCTAATGTTGTGACCCTTTAATACAGTTTGTTCCTCATGTTGTGGTGATCCCCAACCATAAAATTATTTCATTGCTGCTTCATAACTGTAATTTTGCTACTGTTAGGAATTGTAGTGTAGATATCTGATATGCAACCCCCAGGTTCAGGACTGTTCTAGGCTATTCTTAATTTCTGTTTTTCTACTTTGTCACCTGCCTAATTCAACCCGCTCCATCATGCTTTTCCATGAAGATGGGTGTGATAGAAATTGGACAGGTGGGTTTGGGGGTGCATTCCTTTTATGCAGCTGCTATTGCAGATTTCTGCATACTCGGTGACTTAGTGGAAGTTCTTTCTGGTGCAATGCAATTCTGGATCTGATCCTGACTTGAAGTTAGGATGCTTACGAGGCCACACTCTTCCTAGGGGTTTCAGGGAAGTCTGCTACTTGCCCCTCTCCTTGTCAGGTGGCTGCCATTGTCCTTGGCATCCATTTGCCTGTACTTGAATCACTCTGGTCTCTGCTTCTAACTTCACATCATCTCTATCTCCTATATTTCTGTCTCTAGTTTGTCACTTGTCCTTGTATTTAGTCCTCACTAAGATAATCCAGGAAGCTTGTCTCATCTCATATTGTTATTTATACCATCAGATAGTCATACCATTTTATTTCAAATAAAGCAACAACGCCCAGGTTCCAGGGCTATGGATGTGGCCATACCTTTCGGAGGACTACCATTCGGGTTATAGGAAGAGGATGACATCACCTGGGAATGTTTCTCAAGCACTGAAGTTAGAGTTGATAAAGTATGGGACACATGGTTCTCTTTTTATGGTCCTCTGGTAACCACTCCCCACACTTCCCAGGCAGGGTTAGGAAGGTTTGACAAAGACATAGGATCATAGCCTGTCAACTGTTTATGACGTGGGTGATGATGAGGTATCAGGGACGACAACTCTGGTCAAGTTGAGCTTTGCTGGAATTCAATCCTCAGCAGCTTTTTACAAAAGTTATTACCCAATGGCTACAGCAAATTGATTAAGAATAGGGAGTGACAGCAGCAGGGAAATGTGTATCTTTAAAAAGGATTCCAGGGACTTAGAGGTGAGGGCGAGGTGGGGTACCCTGATGAAAGGAGTGAAGATGAATACCCCTCCCTGTGTCTGCTTCCACCCACCAGTGTTTGGGGGCGGGGATTTCAGCCTTACTGTTTCTGTTCAACCTTGGATAGCGAGGGAGGTATGTTCTTCACATGTTTGCTCACCTACATACCATGACTCCTTGCACAAAGACTGGGTTCATGGAATTAAATAATGAGTATTTGTGAGTATCTAAGACTATGATATTATAGATGTTTTAGTTAAGGTTTCTGCTGCGAAGAGACATCATGACTAGACAACTCTTATGAATATAAGCATTTCATTGGGGGTGGCTTACAGTTGAGAGTTTTAGCTCATTATCAGCATGGTGGGAAGCATGGCAGCATGCAGGCAGACATGGTGCTGGGGAAGGAGCAGAGAGTTCTACATCCTGACTGTCAAGAAACAGGAAGATGAACCGGATTTGAGCATCTGAGACCTCAAAGCCCACCTCCAGTGACACACTTCCTCCAACAAGGCCAGCCCTATTCCAGCAAGGCCACACCTCCCAATAGTGCCAATACCTGTGAGTCTATGAGGCCATTCTCATTCAAAGCACCACATTCCATTCGCTGGACCCCATAGACTTATAGCTATATCATCATGCAAAATGCATTTAGTCCAACTTCAAAAGTCCCCATAGTCAATAATGGTTTCAAAGTTGTTTAAAAGTTCAAAGTTTCTTCAGAGACTTATGCAATCTCTTAACTGTAATCCCCTGTAAAATCAAAATGAAAAATCAGATCACACACTTCCAATCTACAATGGCACAGGAATACATTACTATTCCAAAATTCAGAGAGAGGGAACATAGTGAGGAAATACTGGGCCAAAGCAAGGTAAACTTCAAACTCTGTATCTTCATGTTGGGTGTCAAAATGCTCTTCAGATCTCCAACTTCTTTCAGTTTTGTTGACTGCAACACACTTCTCTCTCTTGGGCTGGTTGCACTCCCCGTTAGCAGCTCTTCTCAGCAGGTGTCCCAGGTCCCTGGCACCCTCAACATTTTGAGGTCTCCAGGACAATCCAGGCTTTATAGTCACAGCTTCACAGAATGGCCTCTCTAGGCCTCCATTCAGGTACACTTCTGACATATGCCTGCTTAGCAGCTTTCCTTAGTCATGGAGGCAAATTCCATAACCCTTTTCTTTAAATCAGAACCACATGGCTAAAGCTGCCAAGTTCTGCTGCTTGCTGGGGCTGGAGCATGATCCTCTCATTCAGTTACATCTTTACCAGCTTTCTGTGTCTGATGGTTTCCTTAACTGCCTAAGCTTGGCTGTCCTGAAACTTGATCTGTAGACCAGGCTGGTCTCAAACTCAGAGATCTGCCTGCCTCTGCCTTCAGAGTGCTAGGATTAAAGGTGTGTACTACCACCCCTAGCTCTAAGTTTTTCTTTAATTCCTTTTCACAAGTTGGAATCTTAGCTGGATGGGATCTTGCCCTGAGGTCCCCACTCCCTTTATTCCATTTAACATCAGAATTTTCTTTAATCTGTTTATCTCCTTGAACACAGATCTTAGCTCCATTCCACTTCCTGATGCCCCCTTTTTCTCTTGAAATTACACAATTTGTAACTTTCTCGTTCAACCTGCTCCTTTTCATTATAGATCTGTGTAAGTGTGACCACTAATAACCACTTGACACAGTCCATACTAGGCTGTTTTGAAATCTCTGCAAACACAGTTCAAAACTCTTCAGTTTAGTCCCAGACAGATTTTTTGGACAAGCGCAGAAAGCAGCCACATTCTTTACCAAAATACCACATGAATAGTCTCTAGGCCACACACTAACGTTTTTCTCCTCTGAAACCTCTTGAGCCCCACCCCCACAGTTCATCAGGTCACACTTGGCACCACCGTCTTCCACGAGCCTACTGGTACGGCCCATTGAGCATCATGTAAAGCATTCAGTTGCTTTTCTGATCAAAATCCCCGAAACCCATATTCTTTGAAACAAGAGCATCGTCAGGTTTGTCACAGCAACTCGTCCCAGTCCCTTATACTAACTTCTGTCTTAGGGTTTCTATTACTGTGAAGAGACACCATGACCATACCAACTTTTATAAAGGAAAACATTTAATTGGGGGTGGCTTTCAGTTCAGAGATTTAGTTCATTATGGTCATGATAGAAAGCCTGGTGGCATGCAGGTGGACATGGTGCTGGAGAAGGGGCTGAGAATCCTACATCCAGATCCACAGGCAGCAGAGAGAGAATGAGACTCACTGGGCCTGCCTGGCTTGAGCATCTGAGACCTCAAAGCCCATGCCCAGTGACATACTTCTCTAACAATGCCACACCTATTCCAACAAGACCATAGCTCCTGATAGTGCCAGTTCCTATGAGCCTATATGGCCATTTTCATTCAACCACAATAGACATATATTCTGAGACTCACAAGATTTCAGTAAACTTGTCCAAAACATAAAAGTATAGCTGTCTGAGCTTTGTATTTACTAGTGTTTTAGTGTTTATTTTAACAACACTGTCTTTCTTTTATGCCAAAATAAGAAAAGCCAAAGAAAAATTTTGTGGAATGATGTGAATCAAGATATGAGATATGCATGAGAATGGAAACACACATAGGTGTGGTCCTGGGTGTAGTATAGTATAGAGTATGCCTACAATTCTAGCACTTTTGAGGCTGAGGCGTGAAGGGGGTGAGTTTGAGGCAAGCCTAGGATTTACTGCCAGGTTCTATCTGAAAAAAACAAACAAAAAAACCCCACCAAAACAAAACAAAAAAAAAAACTTAAAAAAATTAAAGCAGCAAGGAACCAAAGGGAAAACAAGAGAGAGAATGTAGCTATATACTGTAGTGACCAACATGTATTCATGGCTCTGCCCTTTCTTTCAGCCCCTTGAGATGAAGAGGGGCCTGCAGGCATGTGCCCATTTTGCTGTCACCCACTTCCTCACATTTCAGGTTTAGTACAGTCGGTGAGTTACATATAGCGAGGGAGCAATCTGCATGGGTAATGTAAGAGCAGTGTGATTCATATTCAGCTCACTGGAGTGGTTTCCTGCTGTTGTATTTTGAGCACCGGCATCTACGTTTCCAGGTTTCTTTGGGATATCCTACTCAGATGAATTTTACATAACTAAAATATTTTATAATCCCCAGAGGCCCAATATTCTTCTAAGAAGATGATTTAAAAACTCTGTATGTCACTGAGGTACTTGAAGAAAACCCACAAAATTTAGGATTACACTGATTTTTTTTTTTTAAAAAAAGTATAGGTTGGATAACCTTTTGAAAGTCTACATCTCCTTCCCTAAACACTTCTTTTTCTTTGTTCTGAGTTCCTGGGTCACTCTCCTCCCGCTGGACATACACAAAATAAGACCTGATTTGTTGGCAACCTGAGCCGCACAGCATTCTCCTTCCTGATTTTAGCGCCGTGGTGTGCAGGATCTGTGCATGACTAGGAAATGCTTTTTCACTGGGCTGGAAATTTCATATGGCTCAACCAAGTACAAGGGCTGGAAGCACTTGTGAATGGTGAAAACTTGTATTTCCTACATGTAATGACAGGTGACTTTTTGGGTAACTCTGATTGAGACACAAATTGTTGTGAATTGATTTTGGTCTTGTACTCCAGAAAATGACCTAAACTTTGTAATAACTCAAGTGGGTCCATCATAGTTCGAGTAATCAAGCCCTGCTTGTTTGGTGGGTGGACATGCCAAAGCAGCCCATTGGGAGTTGCTGCTCTGAGAATACTTATTTCTGCAGGCATTAATAGTTATTGGGACTCTGTGTCCTGCTCCGTGCTGTGCTAGGGGCTGGAAGTGAAGTGGTACAGGCGAGTAGTCATTAATCTCTTGAAAATTTCATTCTGTTAGTGAATGCAGGTAAAACTAAAGCTAAAACCAAAGAGGCAAATAATTGATATAATTATAGGTTATTATAAGTGGTATAAGCACATAAAATTAAGACTAATTGATGAGACAGGGAGATTCTCATTAAATGGGATTGTAAATATACTTTTTATTGCTGGATAGAATAACAGAAAAGTTTGAGTGGGCCATTGTGTGTGTGTGTGTGTGTGTGTGTGTGTGCGTGCGTGTGTGTGTGGTGTGTAGAAGAGAGTGTTGGGAAGAAAGGAGGAGCAGAAGTTTGATGGGTTTTAGTGAATTGTGTGGCTAAGGAACCTGGCACGTTCCAGGTCTGCAGGGGGTTGGTCGACTGGACACCGGGCAAAGCAGTCCTGTCAGAAGTGTGTCTTCTGGCAGCATTCCCCTTTCTCCAAGTCTTTACTTCGTTGAATGCTTGAGGAGTTCAGATATGGCTTACCCACTGTAGGGGAAAATCCGCTTCGCGCAAAGTTCAGCATTTTAAATGTCAGTCTCACACAAAGAGCACCCTTCAGAAACATCCAGAATGATCCTTGGCCAACATTTTAGCACGGTGGCCCAGTTAACTTGACATATACAATTAACTTTGACAGGAACTTCTCTTCTGTCTGTGTGTTTCTGTTCTTATTTCCTTCAGTGAACTGTGGTAGAGAGGTTGGGGAAAGGTTGCCATTAAAAACCGTTATTAGGCAAATGTTCAATCATACAAGAAAGTAGGGAGAAAAGGGCATAATGAACCCATGTGCCCATCATCCATTGCTAACACTTAGGAACAAAGATGATTCATTTCTGAATTATACCCTCTTGTCTCAAGTTCCTTCTTTGTCTTTTCTCAAGAGGTGACGCTCCTTAAACGCCACCGTTCGACTCAGCTAAACAACTGTCTCCCTTCTTGCAACTTAGAGAGCAGGGATTTCATCCGGTCCATGAACTTGTTATCCATTCGGCTGAATGTGGAGACAGAGGCGTCCAGTTGGAAGGCTGCGAGGCGTGGTGAAACCCTTGACAGATCTGGGCACACTTACAGCTGCGCAGCTCTGCTTCCCGATTATTTACATACGCATGCATGGCGCGTTACCTTAGAAACAGATTCTTCTTGTGGCATTTGAGCTTCGTCTGGGATGCAGGCTATTAATAAAAGCGAGCCCGAGGCGCTCTGTGAGTATGGATCACTGCTGGAAACGCTTAGCACCTAAGTGTGAGAGCTTCCTAAAACACACATCATGGTTTCAAACGCTGCAGATTTCCTCTGTGATGCTTTATGTTACCGAAAACTGTGTAACATATGGGCGTGTGTGTCTGACATACAGAATTCCATCTTATTTTTAGCAGAAACTCTGGAGCCTTTTCTGTTATGAAAATGGCCATGGCATGGAGTTTCACTATGGAGAGTTCTAGACAGCTCTTCATAAGCCTCGGTGGTCTGCACGGACTCTTCCCGTAGTGTCTGTGACTTAGCCGATAGAAGTCTTTCCGTGGGCCTCCACAGGGTGAGCGGGGTGGGCGGGAGTCTGGGGAAACCCTCCAGCACACATCTTTTTGCTGGAGCTAGCGAAGGGATTTCATCTATTTTCTGGATAGTTTCGAGAGCTCTCTGGTGTAGTCAAGATGCAGATAATATTCCTTTTACTGTGGTATACATTTTTCTCTGCTCACACATAGTATTTTTAATCATAGGAGAGCAAAGTTATCATAAAAAGCTTCTCTTGCATATGTTAAAGAGTAGTACTATTGAACCAGTGTTTCCTCCTTGGCGTTTCCAGAGAGATCTCTCCAGGTTACAGGCAGTCTAGTGGAGACTGCGAGGCAGTGTTAGTTAACATTTATCACAGGAGTTTGGATCTTTGTGCTTTTGTCAGCCAGACAGTAGTGCTCGTGTGTATTTTAGAGAGACATATGCTTTCAATCTTTAAAAAAAAAATCATTTATGGGTAGGCGGCAAGGAAAAGGAGTTATTGTTTGAATAGAACAGAGTTAGTAGCACAGATCACTGCTCCAGCGTAGAGGTGGGTGTCTGGGGATCCACGCACTTCACTAGCTGTTCGAGCAGTCAGTTTTCAAAGGATGATTGAAGTAGCTGGTTTAGAAATTCTCATTGCTTACTTAGCATGGCAGGTTAAAATAAGTGAAAGAGCCGGGCTATAGTCACTTATTAAAATATTTACGTTCTTCTAAAACATGAGCAAGGAGCAGAGGCCTTCTTTATAAAAGCTCTCATTATAATGGAAGATCCCGGGATTCCTGGCCTGGTGATTGAAGTTTGGCAAGAAGATGACAGATATTGTTTGAAGTATGAGCAGTTAAGAATTCCAAAAGCATTTTCAATCTTAATTTTTTTCCCCGATTTCTCCACTCAGGATCCTCTAAACAGTTCTTAATACTTAGAAGCAATTAATGTGAGTGCCAGAGGATATTCTTATTTGCTTAAAACCTGCTTGTACTAGTTTCTCCCTCTCAAAGTCTTGACAGAACATTAATTCATATTGTTAGTCCATAAAAGTGAAGGGCATTTGATGGGAGAATGGTGGGAGGAGCCTACTCTTAAAATATGAGCACTTTAAATGTTTAAATTCTATTATTATATTTATATGTACATGCACACATTTGTACTCATACATGTGTAGGCTTGTGAGTGTTATGGTGTGCATGTGTTGGTTAGATGACAGCTTGTGAGAGTTCGTTCTCTCTTCTTCAGCCATGCATCTGGGGACTGAGCTCATGTTTCCAGACTTGTCAGGAAGAACTTTTAACCAAAGAGTCTCACTGACCCCGAGCTTGTTTTTCAAAATCACTACAGAGCAAAATCCAGATCCCAACCTTGCAAACCATCTCATAGAAGTTCTGGTGGGATCTTAGGGCTTTGCCCTGACTTTAAAAAAAAATTAGTCATCATATGTTTTTGTTTTTTATTACATTTATTTGTGTGTGTGTGTGTGTGTGTGTGTATGCCTATATGCCATGGTGTGTGCGTGCACATGCATGCATGTGTATAGTTTATGTATGTAGGATGACTGAACTTGTGGACGTTGGTTCTCGCCTTCCAACATGTGGGTCCTAGGGATTGAACTGAGGTCTTCAGGCATAGCATCTTACCTGCTGAGCCCTCTTACCCGCCCTTCCCTGGACTCTTCATTACAAAGTTCTTCATTTCCCCAGTTTGCATTCATAAAGGCCATTCCTTGTTGTGGTTGTTACTTGATACTTTTAATAATAAAAAAGCCTTAAATACACACACACACACACACACACACACACACACACGAATAACGTAGAGGACTATAATTAGTTAACCAGATTTGAGCTATTCCATATTTATTTTCTCCAAATGAAAACACAACATCTAGCCAGCTGGAAAAAAAAATTGCTAATGCTCTTTGGACTGAATCTTACCAGCAGGAAGCTCTTGTTTTAGGTTAGTCTTTGATCTTCCTTAGTCTCTCCATATCCCCATCCTCTAGACAGTAATGCTTCTGACAGCTGCACTTCATGCCTCTTTGTTCTAGTTCAGAAGCCTTCGCCATGCTTGTGAATGTTATTTTCCAATACTTGGCCTTTACATTTAAATTCCTAACTCTTATTAGTCTTAGGAATATTTTAGGGAAAGAATTCAACTTAGAATTTTCCCAAGGAAGTTGAACATGGCCAACACACACACACACACACACACACACACACACACACACACACACACACACACATATTGTGTGAGAGTTTGTTGGGACTGGAGGCTGACAGGAAACATCCTTTTCCAAGTGATGAGGATTTCTGCTCATTTCCTGTGCTTTTGCCGCACTCAGGGAACACTAGGATTCTGTTTGGAATGCGATGCTGCTGGTAGTTTGCTTGCAGACTGTCCTTCCTCCCAGGAGGGAGGCGTGAGTCCTAGTTCAGTCTGAGTGGGGCCATCTGAATGGAAGGTCATAGAGGTGTTTAGTGTCCTCAGCAAGCAATGTTTAGTGGCTTTTTTGTGAGAAACTGCAAGACTTGAAAGAGGAAGAGAGGGAAAAGACAATAGACTGGCATAGTGGGATTAAAATAGAAATATAACTAGCACTTTGTTTTAGCTGAATAGATGCAGTGATTGTTCGTATATGTATATACAGATATTGCTATGAAATAGGTCATATATATGTAGTTACTTAAGAGGCAGTAGGCTCCAGTGTTATACTCAGAAAATAGTGCTTCACAGTTCTCATGTGGAATTCTCTGCCAGTGGCGAGGGAAATGTAAAAGCAGTGTTTCCAAATGTTGTTTGGGGCCACCTTGTCTGAGCAGACCCGCGAGACATTGTGTACCCCCTGCCTAGCCTACTTCTGTTTGTAACCACAAAGATCTCATTAAGGCTGCTGATTCTGATGGGATCTCAGGGGAATCTGATTATTAATGCTTGCCAGACACAAAAGCATTGACATTGTCATGTTATTAGCGTCACTATCCTGAGAGCCCAGTCATCAAGGACGCCAGGAGACCTAATCTTCATAACCGCTAATGAAGGAGGTAAAATGTGTAGCAATACTCATTTTTGTAATGACTGAGTTTACCATCAGCTTGGCTTGAAAGCTTAAATAAACAACCGAAAGGAAGCCATAGGAAAAACAATAATCAGTTGTGATTATTGATTTAGCTTGAGAGTTTCAGCTCATGTCCTCATTCACAGACACGAGGGGGCTCCAGGATGAATGAGACTGTGGGACCGTGCCCTTTGACCTTGCAGAACTATAGTCAATGGGTTAGTAGTTTGTGATGGATTGGATTTCCGCTTATGCATGAAAATTTCATCAGATAAAAGATTCATGTTCCCCTCATTACAAAGCCAATGGAACCAGGTTAAAACCTGTTGCATAATTGTTGGTCATGGGGTGTCTTTTAGATTCAGACAAACCTCAGCAGTCTGTGTCGACTATGGGAACAGGGACTCATTGAGGCTCTGGGAGTGATGTGAACATTATCTTCAGGAAACAGCGTGCTCAGCCAACAGTTTGAAAGTAGTGTAAAATTTCTAAAAAAATACTTTGTGAAAAAACTTTTAAATTAGTTTTAGGGGCTTAGTTTTTTGATTATATGTATGTTATTTATGAAGACCAATCTGAATTCAGTTCATTTTGATCTAATACTTAAACTCTTGACTAATTACTATCATTTTGCTATATTTGACAAATGCCAGACATTTTGGTAAGTTCATTTATTTGTGTCATAGATATATTTGACCCAAAAGAGTTTTATGTGTTGGCTATCAACAGCAATGAGGCTAAAGAAAGTTTCTAGAAATACAGTTAGACTACTAACTTTACAAAATGATAGAGGCTTGCTGGGTATGTGGTTCCTATTTCATAGAGGAAGGAATGAAAGCCCAGGGAATGAAACCTCTTGTACAAGTCATTGCTACTTACAGATCTAGGAATGACACATGGGGCCTCGGGCATCTTAGTGCTAGCTAGCTTTGTTTCCTGTTTTTCCATTGTTTTATGGTACTGGGGATGGAACCCAGCATGTGCAGGAACTCGCTCTACCTTGAGCTATACTCCCAGCCCTTTCCTAAACCTCCCATTAAAAAAAATACTTGTTTTCATGTAGCATGACTAATAAAAACCCAGAGACAGATATTGGGGTTCAACCTGAAGGTCAGAAAAGCAAAACAGCCACCACTGGCTCTTACCTTTACTTCAGTCTGAAATAATGATTCTGCCTCCAGGAATCTCAGAATGAGGCTGCCTGAGGGCTGTCTCCTCCCATCTTATATTCCTCTGGCAAACTAGTGTGGCCACTGCCTGGTCTGTAAAGCTGACCAGGGTGGCTGTTTCACTCTCCGATCTTCAGGCAAGCTTTATTTATTAAAATACAAATAAAATATCACTACATTTTAATTTTATTATTGTCATGTTTAGCCCGCACCGCTTTTCCATGAGAATGACTGTGGGAATATTGATTCTGAGCAAGAAAGAAACATTGCATGTTTTATTTTAGTAGAAAAATATAGAAGTAAGCCTGATCTTGGTGAACTTAGTAGTGTGAAATTCATGGTATCCCAGTGAATACCGTTCTCATTCTGACGAAGCAGTTACCCTCTGCAGTATAAGGACTGCACAGTCCTCAAGATGAGACAGTTCCACAGATGCTAATTGAAAAAGAACTTTCAGACTCTGATTAAAAATGTTAGTTAAAAAAACCTTAAATCATTACAAATGGAAAATATAACAGACCATTGAAACATGTCAGTCATGATAAAATATGTGGATGTGTTTTTGTAAGTGTCTTAGTTAGGGTCTTCGTTGCTGTGTGCTGTGGAGTAGTCCTTTTGTATACTGTAAAGATTTGTCACTCAAATTGGTTTAATAAAGAAGCTGACTGGCCAATAGTGGTATAAGATAAGGTTAAGGGGAGAGGCAAACAGAGAATTCTAAGGGAAAAAGGAGGGCGGAATCAGAGGAGTAGCGAGCAGATGCAGTAAGAAGCCAGATGGACATACCATACTTAGAATTGGTACTAAGTCACGCTGTGAAGCATAGATAACAGTATGGGTTAATTGAAAATGTAAGAGTTAGCTGGTAACAAGTGTGAGCTATTGGCTGAGCATTTATAAATAATATTAAGCCTCTATGTGGTTTCTTGGGAGCAGCTTGCAGAACAGAAACTCTCATCTACACACCATGACCATAAACAACTTGAGCAGCCTTATTTCTTCTTATAACTCTTGGGTCACATGCTACTGCTGAGAGAAGCCAGGGCAGGAACCTGGAGGCAGGAGCTGATGCAGAGGCCATGGAGAGGTGCTTCTTACTGCCTTGCTCTTCCCATCGCTTTTCAACCTGTGGTTTTTTTATTGCAATTTTTTTCATGCATTTTGATCATGTTTTTTCCCCTCCCCCAATTCCTCAAACATTCTCCCCATCTTCCTATCTGCCCAATTTTGTGTTCTTTTTCATTCTTTATAAACAAAGCCAAAACCAAATGAACAACAACACACACATAAAACCACAAAAACAGAAACTGAAAAATGAAAACAAAAGACCAATACGACCAAAAAAAAAAAAAAAAAAGCCCAAACAATACAAAATGAGACAGACATCTATAAAATATCATTGAGTTTGTTTTGTGTTGGGCAGCGATTCCTGGGCAAGAAGCCTATTCTGAAGTGTGTGAATATACCTAGTGAAGCTGCGTTGCAGAACACTAACTTTTTCCGTTGCCAGTGGGCATCATCACAGATAGCTTCTTGGGTGTGAGTGGAATCCCGCGTCCACTTCCTTCTCTTAGTGCTGGAGCCTCATTTGGATTGAATCTGTGCAGGTCTCGTGCATCTGGCCTGCTTTCTCATGTACTCCACGGCCACCTGAGGTAGGCTCGTCCCTCTCACATCAATTGCTAATCAAGAAGGTGCTCTATGGGCTTGCTCACAGCATAGTCTTATGGGGACACTTTCTCAGTTGAGGTTCCCTCTTCACCCATGACTCTAGCTTGTGTCATGCTGACAAGAAACTAGCCAGCACAGTCGCTATATGCATTCAGTATTCACGAATATTGATTGTAGAATGAAGCGGCGGGCTGTGTCCCGCCACCCGGCTAGCTTTACCCAAAATAATTATATGGAAACTGTATTCTTTTAAAACACTGCCTGGCCCATTATCTGTAGCCTCTTATTGGTTAATTTTCACATCTTCCTTTAACCCATATTTAGTAATCTGTGTAGCACCACGAGGTGTGGCTTACCAGGAGAGATCTTAACCTGCGTCCATATTGGAGAGGAGAAGCATGGAGACTGCATATAGCAACTGCCTGAAGCCTCTCCCCACTCCTGCTACCCAGCATTCTGTTCTGTCTACTCTGCCTACCTAATTTTCTGTTCTCTTAAAGGGCCAAGACAGTTTTCTTTATTAATTAACCAATGAAAGTAACATAGACAGATAACTCTCCTCCATCAATTGATTGGCTGTCCTGTGACCATCAGGTGCCCTGCTACGTGCTGATAACATAACAAAGACAATAAAATCAACCAGCTATCAGACTTCCAATTTATTCTGAATTTATTAATGTTAATTTATTTAAGAAAACAGATGCGAAAAGAAATACATAAGCCACCATCAAACTACAGTTACATATTATCAAACTATAAAACATATTATTAAGAATGTATTGTGAGAAAATGGCTAAAAAATTCTTTAAAATGCTATTAGTTTTAGTTATCAGGAAAATGCAAGTTAAAACTGCTTTAGATGCCACCTAATCCCCATCAGAAAGCGTATCATCAAGAAAACAAATGGGAAACAAAGGCTGGTGAGAATATAGGAAATAGGAGCCCTTATACACTGCTGATGGGCATGCAAACTTTTGTTTTTATTTATTTTTTATTGTTTTTATTGAGCTATATATTTTTCTCTGCTCTACTTCCTTCCTCTCCTCTCCCCTTCTACACTTTCCCATGGTCCCCATGCTTCCAATTTACAAGAAGATCTTGTCTTTTTCTATTTCCCATGTAGATTGGATCCATGTATGTCTCTCTTAGGGTCCTCTTGGTTGTCTAGGTTCTCTAGGATTGTGAATTGTAGGCTGGTTTTTCTTTGCTTTATGTCTAAAGCCACTTATGAGTGAGTACATATGATATTTGCCTTTCTGAGTCTGGGTTACCTCTCTCAATATGATGTTTTCTAGATCCATCCATTTACCCACAAATTTCAAGATGTCATTATTTTTTTCTGCTGTGTAGTACTCCATTGTGTAAATGCACCACATTTTCCTTATCCATTTTTGGTTGAGGGGCATTTAGGTTGTTTCCAGGTTCTGGCTATGACAGACAAGCAATGCTGCTATGAACATAGCTGAGTACATATCCTTGTAGTATGATTGAGCATCCTTTGGGTATATACCCAAAAGTGGTATTGCTGGGTCTTGAGGTAGCTTGTTTCCTAATTTTCTGAGAAATTGTCATACTGATATCCAAAGCAGCTGTACAACTTTGTATTCCCACGAGCAATGGAGGAGTGTTCCCTTTCCCCTGCATCCTCTTCAACGTAAGTTGTCTTCAGTGTTTTTGATCTTGGCCATTCTTACAGGTGTCAGGTGGAATCTCAGAGTTGTTTTGATTTGCATTTCTCTGATGGCTAAGGATGTTGAACATTTCCTTAAGTGTCTTTCAGCCATTTTAGGGGAATGTAAACTTTTGTAAGCATTATCAAACTCAGTATAGAAATTAAAAAACCAAAACAATAAAAAGCAAACCTAAAGTAGAAGCAACATATTAGTCATTTAGAACATACTTTGATATACACTGGAAGCTCTCTAAAGTCAGCATACCACAGAGATACTTGTTTATCCATTTTTGCTGTTGCGTTATTGACCACGACCAGGAAATGGAGTCAGTCCCTCAATAGACTGTCTACTATTGTGGTTTCTGTCACCATACGTCATTTTTCCAAACTAGACACCCATCAGCGGGTATGAATGGATAAAGAAAAAATGGTGCATGCACAGGATGGAATTTACTCTCCGGAAACAAAAGTGAAAGCATGGTATTTGCATGAAAATGGGCTGATCTGGAGATAAATGAATCTAATGAAATAAGCCAGACTCAGAAAGACAAATATGGAGATCCATAGTGGTGGAGCACTGGACTACAGAAAGAGAAATACTGCTTGTTTCCTTGTATACATCGAAACTGGATTTAAAATCATGTGTCTGCATATATGTGCATATGCATGTATATTTACATATGTATATCATGCAACTAAAATGGAGATCAAAAGAGAGGAGGAGATCTTAAGAGAGGTGGGAAACAGGGGCTAACAAAATACACGTGATAAGAGAGCAGAGAGGGCAGCTATGTAAGATGGAAAAGGAACCAGATGGAGGGAAGGGGGGGCGGGGAAGAGAAGTGGAAGGGGAACAAAGTTTATTTTAAGAAAGAGGTGCATTGAGGGAGTATTTTAGGCTGGCTTAATTTTGTTTGGGTTCAGGGAGAAGGAAATGAATTCTGAAAAGCTGTAAACTGAGAACTGTAAAAAGATTTTGGGTGCTTTTGGGTGGGAGTGAGGGAATCCCAGAGGCAGGGGAGCTTCAGGGAAGGAGCTGTAGGATCTGAGTAGATGATGCAGGTGTAGACAGCAAGTAGACAGGAAAGGGCTGCACCAGAGATGCCCTTCCGAGTCCCCTGGAGTAGGACATTATGGGAAGAATGATGGGTATATTAGCCAAGGTTCTCTAGAGGAACAGGACTGATAGGATGAATATATACATAAAGGACCAATTAGTCCAACAGTAGCTGTCTACAATAAGGTCCAAGAATCTAGTAGTTGCTCAGCCCACTGTATGTCTCAGGTATAGGTCTGTATTTCTCAGCTGGACACCAGTAGACACCAGAATTCTGAAGAAGCGTCCTCTAATGCTGGTGAAGGAATGGACTTGCCAGCAAGAGTGAGAGCAACAGGCAGAGCGCAAGAGCTTCCTTCTTCCATATCTTTTATATAGGCTGCCAGCAGAAAGTGTGGTCCAGATGAAAGGTAGATCCTCCCACCTCAAAAATCTGGATTAAAAATGGTCTTCTCGTTTTGGATGATTTAATTAAAAATAAAATCCCTCAGTGGTGTGTCCAGTTGTTTGGGTTTTAGTATGTTCCAGATGTAGTCAAGTTGACAACCAAGAATAGCCATCACAATGGGATATCGTTGTAAACGCTAAGTGGTCTCATCAAGCATGTGTCTTGGAAAGATGCTAGAAGTCATCCTGGGGAAATGGGTGAAAGTGAATGTGGGGAGACTACTGAGGGGGCTGCTAAGTGGAATGGGTGGGAATCAAGGTGACTTGAACTAGCTAATGCCTGCACTGGGGCAAAGACCAATACATTCAAGAAGGAAGAGTGGGTGGGTCTGGTGACCAGCTCTAGATATCCTAGCAGTTGTTGAGATGATGACTGGATTCCTGTGTATTGTGATTTCAGCCCTGTAAATTGCAAGGACATGCAATTTCATATTTCTTATATGCAAAGGAACCAGTTGTATCAAGCAGTGAGATTCTAAGTGGTCACCTCTCTTTTTAACCACATTGTTACAGGACTGGCTACTTCTGTAGCTAACAACTGTAGAATGCTGGCATTCTGAGTTTTGCTTAGTCTGTCTCAAGAGGGCTACAATTACCACAGTTCCATATTTCCTCTTTATATTCGAGCCTAAAATGTATTTCCAAATGACATAAATGCTTTTCTCCTCTTTGAACAAAAATCAACTGTCTGGTATCTTTATCTGGGTGTTATTCCTGTTAATTTTTTTCTTTTCTCAATTTCATCTCATTAGCTCTCAATTATATTGCACCTTTCTATGGATGCTATTTGAAATTCCTGAATCTCCTTCATTGGGGACTTGTTGATGTATCTGCCAATGGCCTTAGGATCTGGGTGTCTTGCTGTTGAAAGGGAGGTCATGCTAATCACTCAAGGCACATTTTGTCTTTTTAAAAGTTATTTTAGAATTTTAAGGATATGGATATTTTATCTGCATTTATGCATATATGTGCTCCACATGTATATCTGGTGGCAGCAGAGGTCAGAAAGCACAAGATGACAGGGTCAGAACCTCTGGAACTGGAGTTGCATATGGTTGTGAGCCAACATGTAGGTATTGGGATCAAACCCAGGTCCTCTGGAAGAGCAGCCAGTTCTCTTAACCACTGAGCTGTCTCTCCAGCCCATACTTTATCTTTAAGAGGTATATATTAACTCCTTTAACTGGGTTTCTCTCTAAGAGCAGCAATAGTCTCTTTGGAAAATTGTTTCTGAGGCTGGGTTCAGTAGTCCCTCTGGAGTCACTGAGGACTTTGTTTGTGTTACAATCACTGGGTATTCATGGAGTGTATTTAAATTTCCTTGGCTGTAATAGATACTCAAAAATGCTCAATGGGCTTATGAAATCTGGGTATTTAAAAGGTGCCATCACTGTAATGGCCCAAACCTTGAGGAGCTTTGCTGTTCAGTTGAATTAAGTCTAATTTGTTTTACATTGTCGTGCTCAAGCATTCCCCAAGGTATTTATTCCATCGGGTTTAGAAATGGACTTTAACAGAAGCTTTCTGTGACTTAGAGAGCAATTGAAGGTATTCTTACTTTATTACACTTACTTTGGAAAATCAGTTGCGATAGTTTTGATGTTTAAGTGATTTCCATGAGTGAAACAGGCTGAAGAGAAAGGGAGTGAGATTGGCCCTCCGAGTCAGGCGCCGGTGAGGGGCTCGGCAGGTAGAGGCTTGCCACAAGCCTAATGGCTTGTATTTGATCCCTGGAACCCTGCAGTGGGAGGAGAAAACTGACCACTGCAGGTTGTTCTCTGATTTCCACACTCGCCCTACTCCATAAAATGAACAAACAAACAAAGAAACCAACAATGTGAAAAATGCCAAACCAGACAGACATCTCAGTCTGAACCCAACATCTGTCTTTTCCTGGGAAAACAGTCCCACCTTTGACGTCTGTTTTACGGAGGGCGGGCCCCTTGTTTAGTCCTGCCTGGCTAACTTACACCCAAAATAACCACACGGAAATTGTATTCATTTAAACACCCCCCTAGCCCATTAGCTCTAGCCTCTTATTGGCCTCTTATATAGCCTCTCACATCTTGATTAACCCATTTCCATTAATGTTAATGTGTATTGCCACTTGACTGTGGCTTACCAGCATGAGTCTAACGAGCATCCGTCTTGGGCAGGAGAACCATGGCATCTGCCACACTTCCCTTCTTCCCAGCATTCTGTTCTGTCTACTCCACCCACCTAAAGGCTGCCCTATCAAAAGGCCAAGGCAGTCTCTCTATTCAACCAATGAAAGCAACCCACAAATACAGAAGGAACTCCTACACCAGATGTCTCTAGAATTGCCACAGTCTTACAGGCCTTTTGTGAAGGTTTGGAATAGTTGTTTGATATTCAACAAGAGAGAACTGGAATACCATTTCTGTTCTTTAATCCAGATAATAAACATCATTGCAAGGCATGGACCCTTCCTGAGTCTCCATGTTTTCATCTGTAAAAGGGTAAAGCTATTGTCTTTTACATAGGGTTTTATTTGTGTAAATCCTCAAAAATATTGTATACAGTAACATGTCAGAGAAATATACTTTTCTAAGATACTAACATCAGAAATATTATAAGTATTCAATATATTTTTTACCTTATAAAACACCAGAAAATTCAACTTAATAAATGCCTGATATTAAGTCTTTGTTACACACTGGGTTCTTTCTATGTGTTTTAAAATGTTCTGCAATATAATTTACAAGATGAATTGCAATATAAGAAGTTATGATCTCTTCATCATGAATGAGAACATACACGTGTCCAGCTACATGTCCATAGTTTGGAAAACTGAAGGGTGGATTCAAGACAGTCTTGCTTTGTAATGATTCTAAAACAACTGTGCTCCCTTTTCCTCCCTTTCTCCCTCCCTTTCTTTCTGACTCACCCTTCTCATTATCAACTGGTAAATATGTAATTTGACTATAAGGAAGTGTTCATTTTAATTTATATCCACTGTTCTTCCTCCCCAAACCCAAAGTCCAGTAGTAAAGGTATGTCCAAGACCCTGCAATGACAATGTGGCTGTACTGTATTCATATTATTGCGTAAAGACTCCTTGGTAGCCCTCCTTTTGCTGTATGAGAGTATGTGCTTGTATATGTGCACACAAGGCCCTTGTAGGCTAGAGGTCAACACTGACCATTCTTCTTCCATTGCTTTTCACCTAATGTTTTGAAACTGGGTCCCTCACTGAATTTGAAGGTCACAGGTTTGGCTAGGCTGGCCGGTCAGGGAACCCTTGGGATCCTCCCTTCTTTACCTCCTCAGCTCTGGGACTACAAGTATGTGTTGCTGCACATGGCTTTTGGTGGGGCTATTGAACTCATGACCTTTGGCTTGAGTGACGAGCTCTTCAGTGACTAAGCTATGTCCCTTGCCCCAGTGTTCCATTTTTATATTTGTTAAGATGCCAACATATCTTAGACAAATGATTCAGAGAGCATTTCATTTCAGTGGCAAGTATTTCTACCCACATAACAAATTTGCTTTTAGAAGAAAACACCTGTGGATACTTCTGAACACTGTGAAAGATGGATGGCAGCCTATTTTGTAGTTCTTATTTTCACCACATGCATTATTCATTTTCCAGACCTTCTTAGGCAATTCAAAATGACTTTCTTCATCAGGCTTAATAATGGTAGACTTAATTAGCTTCCAGGCTGGTGTGTCAATAATAAATAACTACATTTTGTAGACCCAGGAAGCTATCTGACAGCTGCCTGTGAAGAGACACTCTAGATAAATCTGGTATTCTTGACTTTTCCTTAGATTGTCCTGTGAATCATGAAGAATAAGAAGGGTTTTTACAAGGTGACTTATCTTTCAAACAAATGCTCAACTTCCACACATGTCAGAAGGCATATTTGTATATAATTTTGACTTAGGATTTGGTTACCTGGAAACCATGCCATTGGAAATGTTTTTCCTGCCTTTCAGAATGTAGCTTATTCTCCAGGTGCTCATAAACCTTTAAAAATGACCCAGGCGTGCACACTCCCATCATAGATTTTTCTGGTTTTCTGCAAGCTGGTGTTTCTTAGATTCTAACTCTTCCCGCTCCCTGTAAGAAGCTGTCATTACAAGAAAAGGAGGTCAGAAAGATTTAACTTATAGCCTCTATAGGTCCATAAGCGTTCTTATTCTCTGTTCACAATTGCCTTTGGTGGAGATCTTAAAAAAATATATGAGAAAGCACATAACTCAAGGATTTCATAGGTATCCTATATAGAAACACAGTCTATTGCCTTCTGCTTAGTATTTTTCTATATTTAAAATGATCATAGTTCAATTAACTACCATTACAATTAAAGCAGAATTCTAATTAAAGTAGGATTTTAAAAATGTACTCCGTGGGAACACACCAATGGCTTTCCTTTTCTTTTTATCTATCGTTTGCTCTTTGTCTTTAGATTTCTAGATTATTCTGAGTACTTTGAGAGGTAATAAACCTTCGCAGATACCCTGCAACAAAAACTCATGTGTTTAACATACGCTCACAACACTCTCTCATGCATACATGATGTGGGATTCCCCTCTGTATGCTGTGAATATGTTTTACTACCATTGGGTAATAAAGAAGCTGCTTCAGACTATGGCATGGCAGAATAAAGCCAGGTGGGAAACTGAACAGAGATATATAGAGAGAGTAGGTAGAGTCATAGAGACACCATGTAGCTGCCAAAGGAGAAGGATGCCAGAATGTTTATGGTAGGTCACAGCCTCGTGGCTAGTCACAGAATAATAGAAATGGGTTAATTTAAGATATAAAAGTTAGTTAATAAGAAGCCTGAGCTAATGGGCTTATTGATACAGTAAGCTCCAGCCATTGACTGGGAAGATAGTCCTGACCTGTCTAAGGGAGCTAGCTAAACCTGAGCATGAATGAGTGAGCTGGAGCAGGTCAGCGTGAGGGAGCCAACAAACAAATCTGTGGTTTCTGCTTCTCATTCCCACCTGAGCTGTTGGTATGACTTCCTTCCATATGCATTATGACCCGGAATCTTAAAGTTTAAGTCAAACCAACCATTTTCTGCCCAACTTGCTTTTATTTACAGTGTTTTATCACAGTAACATAATAAAGCTTTTTCACCCTCTCCCCCAGCCCGTCTCTGTTTCTTTCCCATATATTCATCTGACCAGGAGTCATGTCATCTTCTCACCAGATATAAAAAAGTACTCCAAAGAATTAGAACCATAAATACACATTTGCATCACCCTTGGTGTGCCCTCTTAGTCAAGGTGATATTTACTTAAAAACATCTCCATGACTGCTTTGTCTGAACTGATATCCTTTGGGTTTAGGTTTATGAGTGGTACCCAGTATTATCAACTCAGTAGTTTACAGACACAGGTACTGTTCCTTTTCAGCTTTCTCGAATACAACTACTAGACATTTCGTCCCATATTTAGATAGAGATTTGGTCCCTTTTGCATTGTTTTTGAGATAGCATAACAGTTAATTATCATATTATCATATTATCAAATTAACAAAGATTAGAACTCATTCCTGAAAAGGCAATTTTACTATTGCTATGGGAACTCCTTCAGCCTTTAAGAAACCGGCCTACTTTGGGTATGGTCTCATGTACTATAAAGGCAGACAAAAAGCATGAGCAGGACTCTTGGCTGCTGGATTCGGTTCCAGTTCTTAGTGCACACAGAGGACTGTGGATCGCTACTCTTCCTGTGAGTTTATCCCCAAATAAATAAACCTTTGTTATACTCCATTCTGAGCTATTGTGGAACCCTTTTGTATGCCAGAATATTCTTAATATATCCAGTCTCAGCTACTATGCTGTTTGGCATATTTGCTATGTTCCTGAATTTTAGAGATGAAAGAAACTGATAGAGTAAGGGAATTCCATTTTACAGATGACGATAAATGACAGATTCAAGACCATTTGTTGTTAAGCATTTTCACTAGAACCTTCATCCACACACTCATCCACCCGTTAGCCCACCATCTATCCACTCATCCCTACACACACACACACACACACCCCTACCTCTCTATCCATCCACTCATCGACCCACCCATTCCATTCACCTATCCATCTCTACCCATCAATACATACGCATAACCATCCATCCATACAACCAACATGTCAGAGCTCCTCCTGCCTTATGTGGGCTCTGGAGCTGTAACCTGTAAAAATACGTCCCAAACTTGTGGACTACCAACCCATCAGAAGAATATTGACAAATAAATGTTATTTTATAACATAAGGACATATTCTGAAGTGATGTCTTTAGTTGTAGATGAAGAATTAGCAGAGAAAGCCATTAAAGCTTCAATGTAAAAAAATGAGGAAGGCTAGGTATGAAGACATCGGAGACAAACAAATAAAAATCAGGAAAAATCAAGGTCACTTATGGAAATTCTCAGTGTATCAGCATGACTGACATATAAGACCTCACAGTGAGGGGCGATAAGGAATGGCTGACTTCTCACTCCAGCAGTTTCTCTGGGGCCAGCCTATGCTCAGCTGGACATTCCATTGGGATGAAAAGTGGGGTTGTATGAATTGTAAGGACAGGAAAAGATGGCTAAAGTCACTGATTTCTCGGAGAGGCCTTCCAGGTCTCTATCGCCCTGGAGCGCTTTTGCTTAGGCAAAAAACTTTCTGGGTCAAAAGTAAAATAAATGAAGTCATCCAAGCAGCAGCGAAGGCAACCCAAAATGGTGAGTTGTGGAACTGGGTGACAAGAGCAAATGCTGACAAGATAATGTACTAAATAGGAAATTTGTAGACTAACACCCCGGAAGAGTTCCATGACAGCTCTGTGTAGGTTTTATTCATAAATGTAACCAAATGATTGAGTCAGTAACTTCCACTGAGCACGGTTCCAGGCATGATTCTAATGAGGTTTCTGGCTTTATTGGCTGATTTGCTTCCCCTGTGTTCAGGACAGTCCTAGGCACTGAGAACAAAAGAGATGGCCTCTACTCTCCACAGGGCCTCCATTGCAGGGGTAGAGACAGTAAATCCAAATGAAAGTCAGGCTGTGGGGAGCAGAAGGGTCGATGGGAGCTGGGAAAACCAAGAGATTGAAACAAACCAGGTGAGTGCTAGGAGAGAATGGGAACTTGGACAAGACAATCGCTGGAGAGCAAAAGCTAATGGCAGATTGGCTGGAAGGAAGAGGGGGAGTGTGTTGAAGAGAGAGTCCCAGCCGTGTGGTCCTGTGACCCAAGAGCTGAATCCCTGTAGCAAAGTGACATACTGGGTTTGAAATAACTGAATTTAAGATTTTAGTGCGGCACATTAATGCGTATCTGTTTCCATACATCAGATTTTTTTTCTTAAAATATCAACCTTTAATAGGGGTTGGGTCCTCCAAGGAAGATAACAGAAATGCAGGGGTCTTGGCCAGGCTTATTCCTGCAGCCAACCTAGACTTTTGTGCGCTTTATTAGTTTACTAGATGACTCTGAACTACCAAAATTTGCACTTCTGACTTGGACTTGTGAAAAGAGTAAGAAAAGAAAGAGCGAGTCAAGGACTAGATATGTTTATTTTGAGTTTATAAAAGTTGAAAATTAAAATAGGGTTTAAAGTTAAAATAGTTGAGTTGGTAGCATGCTTCCTAGAATGCAGAAGCCTCGACTTTGGTCCCAGCACCATATAAACAAAGTGCAGTTTTACATGTCTGTAATCCTAGAGCTCAGGACATGAAGACAATACTATCACAGGTTCAAGGTCATCCTTGGATATATAGCAAATTGAAGATCAGCCTAGTATACATGAAACTCTCTCAAACAAACCAACCACCCAATTTACCAACTAATCAAACCAAAGAAACCAAAACCAGCCAAAGAAACAAAAATACGGATGGGTTAGCCTTCCCAGCAGGTGAGTATAAAGGGGAATGAGAAGGAATGGGACAAAGAGTAGTTGCAAATAAGCCATTAGAGGAAGACAAGAGCTGCAAAGTTACCCATGAATTATTCAGTTTTAGAGGAGAATGCAGAGTCCTCAGTTTCTGTTTAACTGAAGTGCAGGTTCCATGAAGACAATGGTCTCGGGGTTACCTTATGCCTGGCATTATGCCCAGTCCTTAATAGGTACTTCGTCAGTATTTATTACTTGTTTACTGAGTGAATCAGTGGATCTGAGTCACTAACAAGAAATTTTCAAGAGGATATAAGCAGTTGTGCTAAAGGCTGAGATCAAGAGGGTTGAAACTTTAGGAATGGAGTGATTCTGAGGGGAGATGTTGCTATCAAAGAAACGATTAATGACATTTACCCTACACCGTGATTGCAGAGAGATACCCACACCCACGTATATGCATAAACTACCTAGGTGTGTGTTTGCATGTGAGTATAAAAGCATAGGTATATGCTATTTGGTCCTTACAGTGTCCTGTTCTATGAATGTCCAGTAGCTACCTCTTTCAGATTACGAATCTTGTGAAGTCTGTTTCAGAAGACCCACAGTTGCAGAGGGCTAACTTTGGAGATGGGGACACAGTCAAAGGTACAGGATATCAACGATCTATCTCCAGGAAGCTGGATGATCCATTTGCCATGCACATATTTTCAGTGATTTCTCCCCAAGACTAGGCATCATTTCTAGAGATTGTATAAAAACTGTAAAACTCTATTTTAAGATTTGTTGGAAGCTTTTACATCGCAGACACACATTTCCTTTGAGAGGATAAACCTTTGTGCCACGAAACAGAGATGCCTGTTCCTTAGCTCTCTGGGCTCTGCATGTTTGTTCACGAAACCTCCAGCATTTCTTGCATTTTGAAGAATCATGCCTGACTGGCTGTTCCTGTGGATTCCTTTACCTTGCCCACAGTGTTAAGCTGATCTATGGGGAGCAGGCTTCTCTTGGCCTGTGTGACTAGAATCCATTACTGCTAATGGAGGTTGTGTGTGAGCCTGAGGAGGCATACAGACATGGGGAGAACCCACATTTTAGATTTTCATGGTTATTTTTATTTAGCCACTGTAAGAGTTCAATATAAAGTTTCTTTGTTCCCCTCCCCTCCAAGTGCTAACTGACATTGGCTGTAGGTATCTGGTGACGGGTCTGTAGTTGTGACTTTAATGGGTGCAAGCATGTCTTTCCTCTGTTTCAGCCGAGAATTGTTGAGAGCGAAATGTTCCCAGCCATTAAGAGACTACCCTATCAAACACAGTTGCTCTGTCCCCTGCAAAGACCTACTCCATAGACCTTGGCGCAGGAACTGGCGTGCTGCCTGGTTTTAGTTACAGCCAACAGTGCTCACGTACTGCGCATATTTTCTTTATGTGTATATTAATAAGGTTTTGCGTGTTATAAAAGAGAGACCTCAAATTTCTCATCATGCTTGTTCTGTATTTCACGTGAGCCTGGAGTTTTGGAGGAACTGAAAGAGTGGACTCTGTACACGTGAGGTAGTTGGCCATGGTGTTGGCCATGGCATCTCAGGATGCCCAGACCTTTTTTCAGCCTTTGTCTTCCTGGCTCTCCCGGGTTTATGAAGCTCTCCAGCAAGCAGGCGATGCGCTGTCGGCGTCCCTGGTTCTTCTAAGCAAACAGGATTCGGCGTTGAGTGACAAGCCAGACCAGGACTTGGAGGATACTAAGTTTCAAGAAACCTACTTTGAAGATGGTGATCAGGGCAGTGATAGGAATTCAGAGGAGGCAAACTCCCTGTTTCTTGAAGAGGACCATTTCTCACGCTCTAATAGTGACCTTCAGGACTCTGGCAGTACGGCAAGTCCCAGACTTGATCAACAAGTCAAAGACTCATGCTCTACCACACACCAGTGGCCCGATCCGATCCCAGCTGGCCCAAAGTCCCTGCACATGCTTTCTTCTATTGCAGAGGAAGAACGTGACTTTGAGAGGCAGAGATGTGGCCTCCAGCTTGGCTTTGACACCCAGCTCCCTGGCTCTTTAGAAAAAGTTGATGGAGAAAAGCAAGGTAAGCTATTCAGTACCATTGTCTCTGTGCTCTCGACACCTTATAGTTTCCTTTTGATTTGCTTTTAAGTATCACATTGATTTTACTTTTTCTCTGCCGCTTACACATCCCCTCATCCTGGCTTCTGATTGAGAGATATACTCCACAGGAATATTTTTGTTCTATGGGGCTTTACAAGATCCATGTTTGGGCTCCATATTTCAAAATAATAGTTGTGAGCAAGTGAAAAGCTTAAAATGAATCCGAGGGTTCTGCTGGAGAAGTCCCCGTGCACATGCCATGGTTTTTTAAAATATCTTTTAAAATGTTCTTTTTCCCCCTTCCCTCTAGGTTAGGAATTTCTAGATGTTACTATATTATTCAGTGTGAAATCCTGTGCAAACAGCCATGCTTGTTGCAGGATTTGTAGTTGATAACGCTCCAAGAATACTTCTCTGAGCGGCTCACTGGGACATGATGCGAGATGGCAGTAGATGGGAGAGCTTTGACATTGGTTGGCTTCATTTGCTTTTAGCCTGGAGTAATAAGGATGCAGTTAATAAAAGTTGCCTATGACACTTTATGTTCTCAGAACTGAGTAGAGTGGGGCCTTAATAAAAGCACCATGGATATGACATAAATGTAATTAACTCTGGGAAAGCCATAGGCGTGTGTGGTGGCATCAATTTTCACAGTTCCAACCCATAGAGAGGTCATCCTACCTGGTTAATAGGCAGAGGCAAACGGTAGGCTGAGGCGAGGGGGTGGGACATGTATCTATGTGTGCATACACAGTCCACACATATTAGTAGATTATTTATACCCAGGCAAAGTCATGACTTCCTTTCTTGTTGGGGGGAGCCAACATTTCTGGGATACCGCATTGCCCTTTTCATTTTCGATGATTCCTCCTAGTGCCACATGGTTTTCAGGGAGGATCTTACCAGACACAGGGGATCTTGGTGTTTAAGAAAACAAAAGTATCCTATGCCTTTTGCAGCACTTTCTTCTCTCTGTGTGTGAGCTTGAGGGGGGGGGTTATGTACATGTAGGCTTGTGCATGTGATGTTCAGATACCGAATGCCTTCCTCAATTGCTTTCCACTTGTTTTTGAAACTGTCTTTCATTGAAGCTGGAGCTTGTCTATTCAGCTAGACTAGCTGGTCAGCAAGTCCCTTGAATCCTCCTGCCACTGCCTGCCCCAATACCAGGGTTATAAATACACACTGTGCCCAGCTTTTTGCAAGGGTTCAGGGAATCCAGACTCAGGTCATTGTGCTTCAATAGCAAGCAGCTTATTGACTGAGCCCTGCCCCCACCCCCACAATGCTCTCTTGACTCTTATTTGTTGAACTGGTAAAGTCAGACAGGCTAATATTCCTTCTCAAAGACTAAATATAAAGGACCACGGTTCTGAGTCATTTTAAAAATTATTTGTGAAATATTTGGTTGAATTTTAGATTTGAGTTGAAATTGCATTCTGATTTTTAGAAAATTCTTGCCTAATTTTAATTGTATTTGAAATTAATGTGAATTTGTCTTAACAGATGCTCAACAGTAATTTTTTTGGTTAATTTTCATAACTGTGAAATCTGAATAGCAACATTAATTAAACCCAACCTTCGAGTCAGACGATGGAGACCATGATGTGACTTGTCCATTGTACCCACGATGGTGAGCTCCATATGAGCTGTGAGGCAGGAGGAGGCAGAAGGCAAACTGATCCCTCTGAGGCGCAGCCTCTCTCATTTTCTTTTTATAATTGCAAAATGTAACCTAAGTTTCTACATTTGGGAAGACACAGAGTTTGGGTGGTCTGATCTTAGGGTTTACATGTTCTTTATTCCCTATTAAGATACAATTTACATAAGATGAAATTCACTTAGTCCTCTGTTTTGTTTCTGTTCAGAGCATCTTGTCATCATGAATAAGGTATAGTGTAATCTCACCACTGCGAAGAATCCCTGCACAGCTTTCTGTAGGCATCCTTTACCTCCAGATTGTGGCAAACATGACTTGATACTGGTTTTTTTTTTTTTCCTGACTCTGTTAACTCTTAGTGTTTTTAGAATGCCATCTAAATGAAAAGATGGATTTTGTGCCCTTTCAAATCTGGCTCCTTTATTTACTGTCACACGCTTGAGAACTGCCCCTCTTTTTTTTTTTTTTTGGTTTTTTTTTTTTTTTTTTTTTTTTTTTTTTTTTTTTTTTTGGTTTTTCGAGACAGGGTTTCTCTGCGGCTTTGGAGTCTGTCCTGGAACTAGCTCTTGTAGACCAGGCTGGTCTCGAACTCACAGAGATCCGCCTGCCTCTGCCTCCCGAGTGCTGGGATTAAAGGCATGCGCCACCACCGCCCGGCAGAATGACCCCTTTATGTTGTTGAATCCTGTGACATTGGATGCATGCAGTAGTTTGTTAATTGGTTTGTCTGCTGAGGGATAGTTCACTTTTCACGAGTTTTGTTTCCTTCTAAGAATTGAACTCTTCATTATTTTCTTGTCTGATTACATTGGACTGTCTCTCTATTACCATGTTAATAAGAATGGTGGGTGTGTATTTTCTTGTCTTCGTCCTTAACTTAGCATAAAGCTTTCATGTCTACTTCAAGGCTAGAAACAGGTTAAAGAAGTTCCTGTTTTTTTGTTTTTTGTTTTGTCAAAAGAGAATACTGAATTTGGTTAAACAGTCTTTGGCCAAACTAGAAAATCCACATCAACCTTCTTTTTTGCTGCATTGCAGTGAGTTGTATTGTTTAACTTTGAGCTGTTGAATCAGTCTGACGTAGCTTGCAGAAGATTGTTCTGGTTGTGCTATGTTATTGCTTTCATTAATTGATGAATTTGACTGGCTAGTGTTTTAAATGAGGACATTTTCATGTATTGTCATCAGGGATTCTGATGTGTGCTTACCTTCTGTGGTACTATGGATGAAACCCAGAGCCTTGAGCATAATAGACAAGTATTCTTTTTATTTTCGTTTTTATTATTTGATACTAAGGATGGTATTATTTCTGATTCAACTCTAAATAATTCAAATAACTCTTTAAAAACGAAAAGGATGAATTGTCATGGCAAGGTTCTTGTAGGAATGATAGGAAAACTGAAAATGCAATCTCCACCCACTGGGTTTGCAGTTAAAATGAGAATCAGTTGTAAACACAGATATGTACGCAGGCATTCAAGACACAGGTAACTACGTACAGAGCTTAAATGTGCTTGGAGCTGTATGGCACTACAAACAAATCTTAATTCTGCCTGCAGGGGTCCGAGAAGGTCACATATACTAGGAAATTCATGGTAGAGGACACAGAAGGCACGGTGAATGTTTTCAGCATGGCTGGAAAACATCACGCTGTGCATAGAGACAGTGACAACACCAGGATAGCAAGGTGGCACCCAGGAAGGAGGGATGGAGCTGTCTGGGATGTCCCAGGGCTGCAAGGAAAGTCCAGTAGTGCACACAGAGAACCACCGTGGTCAGACATTCTGAAGAAGATTTTCATTAATACTGCAAAAGGGGTCTGATGTATGGCTTGTCACCTACTGTGACAGCTTTGAACCAGTACCTCAAAATATCTTTTCTTTATTGAAAACAGAACTTTTCATACGATATAGTCTGCTTATGGTTTCCCCTCCCCCGTGCCTCCCAGACCTTCCCCATATCCTTTCCCAGCTGGATCCACACCCTTTCTCTCTCTCCTCAGAAAACAAATTAAGTATCCAGAGAAGAATAATAAAAAGATGTGATAAATAAAAAACAAATCAGAATTTGAAAAAAAAACAAACAAGGAGACAAGTCCTAAAAAGCACAATAAATGTGTATAGATGCAGAGACACACAAGTTCGCACACTTGGGAATCCCCTAAACAATCCCAAACTGGAAGCTATGATATACATGACCTATAGTATAGAAAAAAACAAAACAAAGCACAAAGTCTTGCCTTGATGTAATATTATGAGATAAGGAGCCTCCAAAGATGCTGTTGGTTTTATTTTGTTTTTTGGCCATCTACTACTGGGTATGGAACCTACCATTAAGAGTAGTTTGTTTCCCCAGTGAGACTCCCTAGGAGGAAACTAATTTTTCATTTACAACTAACTATCAATTGGAGATAGCTTGTGTGTTAGGGGTTGGGGGCACGCGTCCACGTCTTCTTTCATCTCTGGGACCCCATCTGGTGTAGATCCATAGGCCTTGTGCTTGCTGGCACACTCTCTCTAAGTTCATATGTTCACCAGTCCTGTTGTTCTAGAAGGCCTTGATTCCTTGGTGCCCTCCATATTCTCTGGGTTTTATAATCTTTCTACCTCCTCTTTTTCAGAGTTCCGTGAGGGAAGGGATTTGATGGAGGAATCCCTTTTAGGACTGAGTGTTCCAAGGTCTGTTACTCTCTATATAGTGTCTGACAGGGGGTCTCTGTATTTGTTCCCACCTGCAGGAGGAAGGTTTTCTGATGATGACTGAGCAAAGAACTGATCTATGAGCAGAACAAAATGTCACTGGAGTCGTTTTACTGCTATGTTCCTTTCACAGTAGAGTAATATTTAGCTTTCCCCTAGGTCCCTGGCCTATCTGGTCTCAGATTCCTCGCCACCCAAACAGCATTGGATAAGTGTTTTCCATCTCATGGAGTGGGCCTTAACTCAAATCAGGCATTGGTTGGTTATTCACACAAGCTTTGTGCCATTATTGTACCAGTGTATCTTTGAGGCATGTCATTCTTATAGATCAAATGGTTTGTGGCTAGGCTGGTGTTTACCTTTCACCTTTGGTACCATGCACAGTATCTTCCAGTACCATGAACATTAGTTTGTAGGGGTGAAGGCTTTCAGTACTCACCAGATCTACTTCTCTAAGTTCAATGAATTGTGTAGATGTTTCAATAGGCGCTCTTGATATGCTACTATCTGATTTTAGCATCTCTGCGATGTTCACTTCATAAAATGAGTTCAGAAGTGTTTGTCCTTATAGTCAGGAAACCTGTGTACATTTATTATTTATTAGCATTCAATAGATTGTTTCTTTTTTAACAGGATTTTATTTGTGTGTGCGTGTGTGTGTGTGTGTGTGTGTATGTGTGTGTGTGCGTGAGAGAGAGACATAGAGAAAGAGACAGAGACAGAGAGAGAGACAGAGAAGAAGGAGTGGGGGAGAGAGAACATTGGAGAGCAAGCATGTGGAAGTCAGAGAACAGCTTGGGGGAATCCATTCTCTCCTTCCCTGTATGAGTCCCAGGGATGGAACTCATGTTGTCATGGTTGGTGACAATCACCTTTACCCACTGAGCCATCTCATGGGCCTCTAATTAAGACTTTGAGTCTGGAATTTTCATGTTGGGAAGGTTTAGAATAAGAATTTAATTAATAGATATTAGATTATCTTGATTTTATTTTCTTAGGTGATTTTTGGCATTTTGTGCTTTTCAAGGACATTTTCATCTGTATTATTAAATTTGTGTTATGCTATTTCTTTTTTTTTCTTGGTTTTTCAAGACAGAGTTTCTCTGTGGCTTTGGAGCCTGTCCTGAAACTAGCTCTTGTAGACCAGGCTGGCCTCGAACTCACAGAGATCCGTCTGCCTCTGCCTCCCGAGTGCTGGGATTAAAAGCGTGCGCCACCACCACCCGGCGCTATTTCTTTATTACCTAATATTTTTAGGTTTTAAAGTGACATTAAGACTATTTTTGATTTGGTCTGCCTGTAGAGAGAATTGTCTGTTAACCTGTCTATATTTTCTGCAAGAAACACCAAGGTCTGCTGCCCCTCCCAGAGGACAGTGGGCTTTTACATATTTTTATGTACAGTGGACATTTCCTAACTTTCCCCTGATCTCCATGACTGGATACTCCATGACTGGCAGTCTCCTTCTCTGCTCCTGTTCTGTCCCCAGCCTTTCCTGTGGGTATCTGGTGAACCCTGGGAAGAAGAGCTTCTCAACAGATCTGCCTTCCTTGTGCTAGCCACTCCCATGGGTTCTCTCCTTGTGGCTGTCTACACCTGACCTTTGGAAATTACCTGGAAATATGAGTTTAATTCTCCTCACTATCGAGCCCAGCATCTGCCATGCCAGGAAGGACTAGTGAAAAAGTTATTTTCCCTTAACCATCAGAATGGCTGATTGTTTTATGAACCCCCCCTTTCTAGTTCGTTTAACCAAAGGTATTATTTCACAGAGATCTGGATTTGTGTTATTATTTAAAGAGAGACATGGTATCTTTCAATGCTCCATTTCTTTTTTGGGGGGGTATTTTTGAGACAGGTTTCTCTATGTAATAGCCCTAGCTGTCCCGGAACTAACTCTGTAGACCTGGCTGGCCTCAGACTCACAGAGATCCACCTGCCTCTGCCTCACAAGTGCTGGGATTAAAGGTGTGCGCCACCACCGCCCTGCCCAATGCCCCACTGCTTAAACAGAAGCTGGAACTGCAAGTGGTGTATGGAACACTGCACCCTGAGATTGATCTGGACGTTCTCATCAAATGGGAAGGTATTGGGATGGAGGGACGAATGAATGAGAAGCTGGTGTCACACTAAAGAGTTCTGAAGTGCATGGGAGACATGTCTGGCTGGTCCTGGGAATGTGTGTGTGAAAAGTTACAGTTGCACATGTGGTCACCTCTGAGATCATCCTGTCAGAGGTGGCCAGATAAGGATCTGCATAGCAGATGATCCAGGCTCGTGAACTGTGAGGGTGAGTCTGAACTTCATAGAGCGTGCAGGGAGAAAGGCACTCCCGAGGTAGGAGATCACAAACGTTCATGAATGCTCACACGTAGACAGGCTGACATCCCTGGGTCGTGGGGCTGGAGCTCAGGTCCTTGTGTTTTCTGCGCTATGATCGGCCTTTCTCCTGCAAGCAGCTGAGGATTACATAAATGGTCAGAAGAGTGACACCAGAGAGCTGTTTCAGGATAACCCTACCATCGGTTCTGAAGTTGGAAGGAGCAGCATATATGAGGGGGCCATACAGTAGCGTGGAAGAAGGACCGTGTAAGTCAGCATGGACATATGATAACAGAGGACCGCCAGTGCGCTGTCATTACTCCACCAAGAAGGCATTGTGTAAAGGAAGCCTTTGATATGGCTTTGGAGTTTGGTGGACATTCTTCCTACTAGAGGTGGAAGTCCAGGTCCTTGACACCTGAAGGTGTGATGCTCAGGATCAGATGAGAGTCAACATCTTGAGGAACCAAGGACAAAAGAAGGGAAGAAGACGCAGAGAGAGGGAGAGGGTCCATCTTCTTCCCTTTCTTCTGCCTGGCACCTAGAGTGTACTGGGAGAAGGAATGGGAACACTAGGCTTCTTCAAATCCAACCTCAACATTCTATTTTGCATCCCACCCACCCCTCCCATTTCACAGAGAGCAAAGAGCCATAGAAGACGGTGGAGGGAACCATGCATGTGGAGGCAGGGGCTGGACAGCTGTAAAGAGAGGTGCTCTATTGTGACCTCTCTTAATCACATGGGCATAGCACACCCCACTACACACAAAGCACTGTGGGAAACTGACAGGCACAGACAAGTCATAGGCTCCCCTTTTAGTTTCTTCCAAGACTCTGTCATTTGTCTAACCTGTTTCCAAAGATCTAAAAACGTTTTCAAATCCCTGGTTCTTGGGTATGGGGGCGGGGGATTGGTTTGTAGTGTGGCCTTTGAGTGGGACAGTCTTCTTAGTCCAGCTTACTCATATCTGTAGATGGAGGAGCATTACTAAGTTTCCTCTGGGGAACCTCCACTTTTCTCCCTTTTCCTGAGATGAAACGACCTCTGCATTTGCTCCAATTGCCTTTTAGCTATTGAGCAAATGCTCTTTTTTTTTTTTGTCTTTTCTCAGAATAAACATTGAGAGACGCTAGGATGCATGGCTGGACTCTCAGCTGTACAGATGTTAAGAAACCTGTAGATTTAAAATGTATATATATTAGCTCTGAGTTAATATATTAAAGAATCTTCCTGTACCCATTTTCCTCCCTTATTGCCCAGAGGTAGTGTAAGCCATTCTGCTGAAGAGAGCTATCTGGAGGGAGGCGAGAAAAATAAGCACCCTAATCTAAGATTTATGTGCACTTTTTGAAAAGCCTTATCAAGCTTGCTTTTCCCGTTTAATCTTGAGTTCTTTTCATAATGTCATATCTTGATTTTATGTTCCTTAATGTGCCATATTTTTCTGCACAATAGATTTTAAGCTAAATTGGCCCAAAACAAGAGGGATGCTGAATGCTTTTTGTAACCATGGAAACATTTCTGGGCACTTACTGAGGACCTGGCTGCCAGTAGTAAATGTAACAGAGAAAATAGACACGCTTCGTTTAGCAGTTGCCGATGATTAAGAGGCGGGGAGAATACTTACAGTGACATCCCAAGATAGGCTTTTTGGTTTAAAGACCCAAATCCAAACACAGACTTCTCATCAGAAAAGCAGCTGTGACACCCTTGATAAGTCACAGGAAGGAGTTCTCATCATGTTCGAAAAACATCTTTGTTTTCAGCTTCTTACTTGAGAGTTATGTGTGTGTGTCTGTTTTTTTCTAAACTCCATATATTTGTTTCCAAGAAATATGCTTTCTATTCCCTGAAATAGCCTGCTAATGGAATTAATGTGCTTCAAGTCCATTGCCATATAGAACTTTAGAGACACTCTTTGGCGAGATGGAATGTATTTAAAAGATAGAACAGCAGGTTTTGAGGGTGTGGTGACATAATTGAACTTTCTAGCCAGGTTTCTGAACTAGGATAAGGGAATGTGGAAGGGAAAAAAAATTCCACCGCATTCTTAGTTTGTGGCTAATGTCAACGTCATGGATGGAAGGCCTTGGGACGGATGGTAGCAGTTAGGAATAAATGGTGGCAGATCTTACAGTGTAGCCAATTCAACTTCAGCCAGGCTTCGTACTTCCTGTAGGATGTGTGCCTACGTGAGAGCTGTCTCATCCTCCCCTTTCTCCCTTTCGTTGCAAAGCTGGGCCCTTGCATTGCCATTGCACGAGTGTGATCCTGAAAGCAAGCCTGCCCCACATTAAATTTGTCTTCATGTGCTCACCTTGGTTTCACAGCGTTTGCCAGCAAAGTCCCTTTGTTATCCAGAACCAGCTAGGGAAAAGGTTTATTATTCTGCCACACTCTGAGAACCTATCCTCTGGAAGCCTTAGAACTCAATCTCCTTGATATTCTGTTCCGCACGTTTTAGAAGTGCTAACCATTAGTGATGTTCGAGGAGCTGGCCTGGGCTTTTCAGATCTTGGCACTGAAGGCAAGGACATTGCTGCTGCTTCTGTTAACCTGTTTCTGGAACTTCATGTCATTCTTTAAGGAAATGTCAGGGACATAACAAATTTTTAAATGGACGGAAATTTGGGGCTGGAGAGATGGCTCAGTTGTTAAAGACTAGGCTCACAGCCAAAAATATAAGAAATTTTGAAGGTCTAACTTATGGCCTGGATCAAAGTATGGAGCCTGTGTTTCCCACTCTGTTTTCTGCGTGCTGCTATGATAGGAGGCTGGGAAAATAGAAGGGTAGCTCTAATCAGCATAATGAAGATTTTTCCGCTATTTTTCCATGGTCACTGTTATTAAGAATGGATTAAAAAAATTAAGGCAAGTTACAACCCAAATAAGTTTCAACTCTATTTTATTAGTTCTCAAGGGATCACACATTCTTCTGTACTCATGGAATCAGTTAGTGAGAACTGTTCCGAAGTTTTCCCTGCCCCTGTAATATATCCGGGGTGCCCTTATTTTCAGTTAGCCAGCTTAAAGAAGGGGGCACTGGAGCCAGGCAGGAACCACCAGCTTCCTGATATGTCTTCATGCAGAGGGAGACTCTTGCTTGGTGTGTGTTTATACCATGGCTATGCATGCACAGTCCCTGTCCCCTCTGCCAGTGTCTCCTCTGTCACAATCCCCTCCTTCCCCCACTGAGATCCCTTCAGGTCCACACCTGGGGCTCTTGTTTCCACAGAAGAGTCTTACGCTAGGAAGCATGTCTGCACTGTGATTTAAGCTGTGCTTCTCTCTGGGGTTCCTGCTGATGATATCGAGGGGAAGTCGGGTCCCTACTAATGGAGTTCTGAGCGCCCTTTATATTTCTTAGCCTTTAAATCCGCTTGTGAAACATTTCAAAAGCATAGGAAAATACAGAGGACTATCACAAATCTGTCACATAACTTGGCCATGTTTTTAGCATTTTGCTATATTTAATTCAGATTTATTATAAAGCAGCCATCTAGGCCAGATGGAAATAAAGTCCCCTGAGAGAACCTCCTGTTTTACTTTTCTCTACTCACTAAGGGTGGAACACATCTATATTTGGGGGTTATGATTTCAACTGTGCTTTTATTCTGACCAGCATGTGTATCTGTGAGTTCTATATGGGATGCTTGTGTGACTGCCTGTACACGGAGAACAGAGCAACCTCAGCTGTCATCCTCAGGAATACCACCTCCCCGAGACATGGTTTCTCACTGCCTGGAGCTTGCCAAGGAGATTAGACTGGCTGCCTCAAGAACCCCAGGGATCCTGTCTTTGTCTTTTTAGTGCTAGGATCACATATATGTCACCACAGCCAGAAACACATACTCTTGCATGTTTCTAAAGCTTATACATGATATCATATTGGACATACCCTGTTACTTGCCTTCTCCTCCCATTCACTGTATGTTTGGAGACATAACGATGTATGCAGATTGGTTGATGTCATCTAATCTTGTAGTGTTAGTTAACCGTTCATTAAGCTATTCTTCATGCCTTGCTGGGACTGCTAACAGTTCGCTAACATGAATATCTCTGTGAACGTGTATATTGGAGTTCATTTTTATGGAGATACAATCCTAGTTCAAGTCTTTCTTAAACTAGACGTTTCTTCCCTGGTTGATGTTCTCTGAATAAGTTGCCAGTGCCTCTTGCTTTTTCCTCGGGTGGTTCCAATTGGTTCCTGTTCCCCTGTAGCCAAGAGAGTTGTAATCAATAGAGTACTTTAGTCACTTAAAGAATCTGACTTTTAGAAGTTGTGTAGTTTCCCACAGCCTGTAGTGATAAGTGATTGAGAACATGAATTAGTGGTATTTAATTTAGGGGATGTACAGGATCCTTTGAAGTGTAAAATGGTCTTACTCGTATGTCCAAAGGTGAGCTAAACAAGGACATTGTGGACAGCCCACAAAGCCTCAACCTGACATATAGAACGATAGACAACCAAGGAAAGCTGGGAGCAGGAGAGGTGGTCTTCTCCAAGGAAAAGTACACTATTGGTTGTTCAGTGTACCATGGTCAGCCCTGCGCACATATGTACACATAACATTATATGACCTGACCAGGTTATACTTAGGGATCTGTATGAATATACCTACATATATACATGCAATAGCAATTAGTGAAAATAGAGGCCATGAATTTGAAGGAAAGTGGAAAGGGGTAAATGGGAGGGTTTAAGGGAGGAAAGGGAAAGGAAAATGTATTATAATCTTAAAAATAAAATAAAAAGTAAGTTATTTACTTACTTATCTGCAAAAATTCAAGGGAGAATACACTATTTAAAATGTGTGTGGAATGTCATGGGTATGTGGACCTCCTGAAATTCATCCATGGTACTAAGATTAAAGTCTACTGAATCCGAAAGAGTAGCCTGTTGATAATATCTCAGGGGCTCCTACAGTTTAGATCTAGGATGTCCTCTGAAGTTCTGTGTGTCAAATTCCCTAGCTTGATTCCTGTAATGTGGTGTAACCTTTAGAGAGGTAGGCTTTCCTAGGTCATTGGTGATGTGCCTTGAAGGATACTGGAACCTCAGCCCCTTTATGGTTGTGCATTTGCCCTTGAAGTGAGCTGGTTTGCTTCACTAAGTCCTCTCTGCCACTATAAGCTCCCTCACTGCAGCCAACTGACTGTCCTGAAACCTCCAAACCCATGATCCAAGATAAGCCTTCTCTTTCCAACTTGATCATTGCGTGTACCTGTTACAGTAATGGAGACAGGGCCGACATAGGCAAGTCATCCATTGTACTAGTTTATTTGTAGTTTGTTTTTTTTTTCTCCTAAGAAAGTAAAATTGGAGATAGGCAGTAAGATTGGTATTGGTTCTTAGATTGCTGTCTGTGCCCACATCAATTCCTCTGCTTTGAATGTTTGGGATTAGAATCCCAAAAGTTGGATTCATTTTGAAGGAACATCCTCCTATCTTGTGCTAAGAAGAATATTAAAGAGGCATTGAGAGATGGAGTTGGGGGAGGCGTGGGGAGGACTTGGGGTTTCATTCACCGCTCCTATTCTTGGTACTCCAGTAACCACCCTGTTGTTAGAAGTTCATGCTGGCAGCCTCAGAAGCATCCAGTTTCTACTCCTTCGATGATGGCAACCCACTTCTGAGTTCCTGTCTCAGCAGCAGGCGACACCCCTCAGTTATCTCTGCTTTATATGTGTGGGGCCTTGCCTCATTCCTGAGCTGCTGGCTTCTGCTAACTTTGACTGCTTCCCTTTGTTTCCCCAGTCCAGGCAGGGGTAGGGAATTACTTCCTATAGTTACAACTCTTTATCTGCTTGGTGGTGTTCTTTCTGCGAATTCAGTTTTTACTATTTGCGAAACCACTTCTCCCTGTTAAGTTCCATCTGTTGAAATAGTTCCTTCTTCCCTAACCAAAACTTGGCCATCATGACCGTGAAAGTGTCATCTTGAGGTAAAAATAGTCTGTATTAGCTGTGCAAACGCTAGAACCTTCAGGTTGACTGTGACTTTGCAGATCTGAGTGCAGTGAAGAGCTAGGTTTTATTCATATCTAGCCACCACTTGCTAACGAAACATAGTGTGCTTGGTAATACGTGCTGTACAGAAAAACAAGGAGAATAAGGAGATACAAAGTGTGGGTAGGTGCTCTTTTGTGTAGGCTTGTCTTATATTTTTTACATAGAATGACCTCTTAGGGAGTATCTAAGTCGAGATTTAAGCAACGGAGAAAAGGTGTTCTGTGGATACCTGGGAAAAGAAAAATATTCTGTATAATAAAGAAAATGGGCCTAGATGGGATGGGGTGAATATGCTTGGTAGGTTGATTCTCAGGTGTGTTCATAACTGGACCTGCCCAGTTGTTGCTCAGACATTTTTACCATCTTTGATATTTCCTAATTGTCTCCTAAATTCTTGCTTAGGGATGTTGGGTGTGAGATTATTACAGGAGATATTTTCATTCAAACATTGCGAGAACTTTTATACCATTTCGAAATGATTTCATTGGTGGAAAAGAAATCATTCTGAAGCTGAGACCTGCAGTGCTGCGTTCATCTTCTCTGTATCATAGCATGCTTCAAAAGCAGGATGAGACCTTCAAAAGCAGGATGAGACCATCACACTTTTCCTGGGACTCCCTCGCCTCTGCTGTTTCCATCCTGCAGAAAGGAGCGCTGATTAAATCTACGTTCAGAAAGATGGCGAGCTGTCCTCTGCTATGTAAGCCCGTAACGAGAACCGACTCTCACTGAAACAGTTTGTGAGTCGGCATTTCTCATCCTTCTGCTTCTATTTGCAAAGTTGGACTCAACCATAAAAGGCACTATGACTTTTGCCTCAGGAAGGACCCTATTTCCCACCTGAACCAACCATAAACTACATGAGGAACTTCCCAGTTTCTTGTAAACAACAACAACAAGGGAGTGAGCTCAAATAACTCATCAATCTTGGTGCAAGTTAGTTTTATGAGACCTTTATCTAGAAGTTCAATTCTTCTTTGGGATATAGTCTCTTTTCTTCTGTCTCAAAGTTCTTGTCTACCTTTCCCTCTGGGTTGGCTCCATTCTCAAAAGGCATGATAATGAGATGACTGCTAAATACTCATATATATATATATATATGCATATATATAGTTACAATTTGGTAGAGAAAAATATCCCCACTTTTTGAAAATTAAAAATATTAATTTTGGAATCTGTACCACCTGGTCTGATTTGCTTGATTGGATTTGAATTATGCGGTGCATATTAATGATATCTAAAATCATGGGAGTGTGATGCTCTGATTAGCCAGGCCTATGTCTTACGCCACCTCTGGAGATGGAAGTAAAGAACCCTTTCCCTGAAGTGTAGTCTGGAAGCGAAGTGAGGCAAATGCAGATTCTAGAGGCTGGGAGAAGAAATGTTGTCTTGCACAAGCAGCTATGTCGAAGGAGTAGATGTCTTTCGTGGGCATTGCCCCTGTTCTCAGTTTAGATTTTGGTTTGGCTTACGAGTTAGTTTCAGGAATAGGTCTAGTTTCCTGTGTCACTGCCTGTGCCGTATGTCACCACAGGTGCCAGAAACAGCTGCCTTCTAGTGCATATGGATGCATGTCTGCCAAATCAGGCAAAGCACTACCTTATCTGCTGCCTTGTATCATCTGTCATTGCTGATTTAGTTCATGGCTCCTCTGGATGTTAGAAAATGCCCTCCACACCTTTCCAGGCTGAGGCGACGACACAGAATCCGTTTTAGTTAGCTGCAGCTGTGTAACAGATCATCCAAAAACACGCATTTGTTTTGGTTCCTGTGGGCAGGGGTCTGGGTATATTCTCGCTGAGTCCTTTTCTCAGGTGTCTTAAGGCTGCAAGAATAGAACAGCTGGTTCGTATTCTTACGTGGGCTTTGGACAGGAGGAAAATCTACTGCAAAACTCTCTCAGGTTCCTGGAATATTGGATACTCCTGCAGACACAGGACTGACAGCATTGGACTTCCTACCTGCAACTCCTAGAGGCCACCTACACCTCCTTCTGCAAGACAGTTGCTTACTTTGTCAAGAGAGTCTGGGAGCACGAGGAATGCCATGTTATGTAATGCAGTCATGGGTGTGGCATCTTGCCACATTTGTCATTTTCTCCTGGTCCAAGCAAATCACAAACACCATCATGGAAGGCAGGGGGACCAACACAGATGTGAACAGTAGAGTATGGACTATGGTGGTCCGCCCACTATTGGAGCCTAGGTTGGCCTTTTAAAGGGAGAAATGGCACGAAAACACTACTAAAATATCTTTATATGCGTTATTTGTTCTTGTGTGGTTTTTTTTTCAATGTGGAAAATGGTATTTTTATCTTGAAAGGCAACTGCTATTTCATCTTGTCTGTTCTGCAAATGGTACATTCAGGATCCGTTCTTAAGAAGCCTTTGGATAGAAGTTAGATCTGTGGACTCAAATTGGTTTTGAAATTGTAAGCAGTGTAAAAAGAAGCAGATTTCACAGCGAAAGCTAACATTGGCACATGGTTTCTTATGGAAAATCCCCAAGCTGGGAGGCGATGCCATGAGTCTTTATTGCTTTGGTAGAGCATTTGAGGTGAAAACGGTCTCAATTGATAATACAGTACTAATAAATACAGCACTGATAGGTACTCGTGAAACTGTACGTAAAATTATGGGCTAGCTATTATATCTTAAAATTGTCATCATGAACTCTCAAAGTATAAGCAGGATAAGATAGATTATTATCTCTTCTTTAAAATAAAATATTTTTAAGTAAGTAATTTTCTCAGTATCTCCAGTGATAAAGCAGCCAGGGTTCCAAACAACATGTATCTAACGCACATCAAGGCTGTTGTCTGGAAATGGGATGGAGCTCGCCCATTTCCATCTGTTGGCTAAAGTCTAACTCAGTAGCAGTTACTGGCAACAAAGAAATTTCTTGGCATTATACTTTCTTTTTTCTTAAAAAAAAACCCTTCATTTTTATTACTTTTGTATATATGATTTGTATGTGTGTGTGTGTGTGTGTGTGTGTGTGTGTTTGTGTGTGTGTGTCCCATATGCTGTGGCTCTCAGGCAGAGGTGGGAGGATAACTTTGTACAGGATGTTCTTCCCCTACTTTTATATGAGCCCTTGAGATGGGACTCAGATGGTCCAGCTCGAGAAGCAAGCACTTTCCTGCTGAGCCATGTCCCTGACTCCAGCATTATAGTTTCCGCAAGTTAGCTTAACTAAGTTTATGGTTTAAGGAATTCATGGGGAACATCTCCTCTCTCTTCCTTATTTCTTATGGTCTGAATAAGAAGTGTCCCTCACCGGCTTGTGTGTTAAGGCCTAGGTCCACATCTTGTAGTGCTATTTTGGTGAAGCTCTGAGAACTTTAGAACAAGATAGCCTGCCTGGAGGAGATGTTATTGGAGGAAGGGTCTTGGAGGCATCTTGTTCCTGGCTCTTTCTTTCTTTCTGCTTTCTGTCTTTCTGGAGGTGGACAGCTTCGCCACATGCTTCTCTACCCATGTTGTTACCCTGCTCAAGTTCACAAAGCCAAGTGACCACACACTGAACCTGCTGAAACAACAAAAGCAAATGTTTTGCTTTAAAAGTTGTTTCTGTCAGACATTTTGCCACACTGATGAGAAAACCAGTTTTCTCGACTCATTCCGACCTGCCTTGCACTCCCCTCCTAACAAGCAGGCTTTCCAGACTTTGAGCATGCTCCTCAATTCCTTCACCATACAATCTGTCACCTCTCCAATCTGACTTATTTTGACAGTATAAATTGTTGATTTGTCCCCCCCCCCAAGTTCACCCATTATCTGGGTTCTAGATCCGACTTGTCCCTAGCTTTCTCCTTACCCCATCCAGGCATTCCTTTTCATTTACCTTATACACTGTCTGTAAGTCCCACCACACCCTTGTTTCTTATCTGGACTCTTTTTTTTTGTTTTGTTTTTTGTTTTTCGAGACAGGGTTTCTCTGCAGCTTTTTTAGAGCCTGTCCTGGAACTAGCTCTTGTAGACCAGGCTGGCCTCGAACTCACAGAGATCCGCCTGCCTCTGCCTCCCTAGTGCTGGGATTAAAGGTGTGCGCCACCACCGCCCGGCTATCTGGACTCTTTTAATAGCCATTGACTTTCCTTGGAATGGTGTCACACCCCCCAAAATTTAACAAGTTTAAAGTATAACGGATCATCTTCTGTGATGGAAGTCCAGTCATAAGAACAAGATCGTAGTCCTTCTCAACTCCCCTCCACCATAGATACCACCCCAACTTTATTAGGTCCATAGATACCAAAACCGTTCTCTGTCATCTGAAAGCAACTTTTGCCTTCACTATCTTGCTCTGGGTCTTCTGCACCCCTCATGTTCCACTTTAGCAATGTCCTATCTGCTCTTTGTTGTTGTTGTTACTCCCTTATCTTTGTTCATTTGAAACAGCATCAGCTCTCTTTGTCTACAGAGGCATTTCAGTGAAGACATATAACCTCTGATGATTTGAGCTCATAGCCTCCCAGCATCTCAAGACACTCAAATGTCCCTCATACCTGAAACCTTTGGTTTCCTCTCCCTGCCCTTGTGCCTACCCATGGACTGTGAAGAGTGTGAAGGGTTGGGTGACTTCCCTTCTTCCTCTAGAGTTGGTTGCAAACATCATCCCTTCCAGGAAGCGAGCCTTCCCTGTCTTCATTCTTCAGGCGGTATTACATTCTATAGGGTTCCCTGCCTCACCCTGACCTGGCCGCTGGCTTCTTTGCAGTGCTGAACATCACACTGTGCTGGTTAGTACTGTGCGTTTCATGCTGCAATTTTTAAAAATTAGTGCTCATTCTGTTTTTTTTTTTAAATTTACATCCATGTATTTAGCACAACATCTGCTTCATGAAGGAGAAGCAACAACAAAACAAAAAACAAATTATTTAATGAGAAAAACTGAACCTGATATTAGTTGCTACAAATGGATCTTATCATCCTTAGGAAGATGGTCCATGTGTGACATGCAATTATAGATTATAGAACTGGAAGAATGAAACTCTCCAAGGTTCTTACATTTTGACACAATATTTATCTTAGGAAGAGATCAGGCCAAAGTATAGTATCTAACAATTTATATTGATTTTTTTTATATCCGGGAGCAATGTATATCTAAAAGGTAAGTGCTAGGTACTAGGTTTTTTTTGTACTTTTCTCCTGAAAGTTTAGGTGCTGAAACTGAGTCAACCAAGCTGATGGTATTAGGATGTAGGGATTTTGTGAATATGAGTAAATCTGAGGCTTTTCCCTGACCAGCAAGATTAGTGTTGTTCTTCAGGGCCCTAAAGAACAGTCTTGCCTCTTGTGCCATGTTGGAAAAGAGAAAGAGTCCTTTATCTATGATGGAGGAATGTAATGGTGTAGATAAAATGCTGTGCAGTTCCCCAAGAGCCAATGGCAGGCCATGAGGGGCAACGGCAGGCCACTTCAGGTGGTTTAGGGCAATGGCAGGTGGGACACCACGGTGTGCCTCTGTGGGTCCCAGGCAGGTGGGAGGTGGGGGGGTGAGAGACCTCCATGGGGCAGCTGGGCAGCCAGTTGTGAGAGGAGCTGTGGTCGGTGAGATAAGAGAAGGATAGGTACGCCGTGCAGAGAAAGTTAGTTTATTTAGTGGGTTATGGAAGGGAAAGGAAAGGGGGGAAGGAGGAAGATGAGAGAGAGGCACAGAGAGGGTAGAAGAAGAGAGAGAAACAGAGAGAGAGAAGGAGAGAGAGAAGGGGGAGAGGAGGGAAGGAGGGATGGATGGAGGGAGGGATGGAGGGAGGGAGGGAGAGAGAGAGAGAGAGAGAGAGAGAGAGAGAGAGAGAGAGAGAGAGAGAGAGAGGAAGAAATTATATGCCCAGAGAGAGCCCAGGCTGGAGGAGGCAGGACATCTTCTTCCTGTGGCAGAATAGGAGGGGTTGGGAGAGAGCAGGGCTTGTCTCTTAAAAGGACAGGGTACCCAGGTGACAGACCAGGCCAACAGATCATAACAGTAAATCCTCAGGACGTACTGAATATGGAGGTGCCTCGATCTTGGCTGTGTCTTAGTAACTGTTCTATTATTGTGAAGAGACACTATAACCACGACAACTCCTATGAAAGAAAGCATTTAATTTGGAGCTTGTTTACAGTTTCAGAGGCTTAGTCCATTATCATCATTGTGGGGAACATGGTAGCATGCATGGCACTGGAGTAGTAGCTGAGAGCTAAATCCTGACCCACGGGCAGCAGGATGAGAGAGTGAACTGCATCTAGCGTGGGCTTTTAGAACCTCAAAGCCCACCCCCAGCGACACACTTCCTCATCCAAGGCCACACCTCCTAATCCTTCCCAAATAGTCCCACTCCCAGAAAACTGAGCATTCAAATATATGATCTATAGGTGTAGAAGGAGGCAGCTTGTTTGTTTCCCGGCCACACAGACTCCTGAAATAACCACACAAACTGTGTTAAATAAATCACTGTTTGGCCTATTAGCTCTAACTTCTTATTGGCTGGCTTTTACGTCTTAATTTAACCCTTTTCCATTATTTTATATTTTACCACGAGGCTCGTGGCCTACCAGCAAGGTTCCAGTATGTCTGTCTCTGGTGGCAGCTCCATGGCTTCTCTCACTCTGCCTTCTTCCTCCCAGGATTCAGTTTAGTTTTCCCCATCTTACTTCTGTTCTGCCCTGCCATAGGCTCAAAGCAGTTCTTTATTAACCAATGGTAATCACAGCATACAAAGGGGAATCCCACAACACCTCCCCTTTTCTGTTTAAATAAAAAGGAAGGTTTTGACTTTAACATAGTGAAATTACATATAACAAAACAGGTATCAAGCAAGAATTACAGTTACAATATTTATATCTACTTTATCTTTTATCATAACTAAGGAAAACTATAATTGTTTATTCTTCAGCTCCATCAAAGACTCCAGAAGGATATAATATTACCTAAGTAAACAGGAAGTGCATTATAAGCAACTTCCAAAGCTCTAGAATTGACAGAGACATCTTGCTGCCTGGACAGTCACCCAGAGTTCTTCTGTACTGTTGGGGCATCCATCCCATCTTCAGCCCCCAGGTCCATAGTATCTGACAGACTTTCCCATGAAGCAGGAATTTTCAAAGACAGTTCTGCCTATATTGGCAGTTTGTCAGTCACATTTTTCTGTGTCCTGCAGATTGTCTAGCAGACTCTTTCATGAAGCAGGAAACCTGAAGGATGGTCTCACCTTTAGGCAAAGTCAGCAGTCATTTCTCTTTGGGTCCTGTATGTCCAGTTCACATAGCATAACATTGAGCAGTTCATGCAAGAGCAGTTTCTTGCCCAAATGGCTAACAAACTCAATAAGAAACCTCTTCGATGTTTATCTTCCTCTTGAAGTAATTGGTGCTTCCAGGAGCAGATGTGTCTCATTGTCATGAAAAGTCCTAAGTTCTTAAACATTTAAAGTACCATATTCTGTAGTCTTTGAAAGGTTTGAAGAATGCCTATCCATCTGAAATACATCTCTGTACATCTAGAAAATCTAACTAACATTACTACAAGCTTGGCTACTATAGATGATTACATATTAACCTGTATTTCTTAATTATACATTACATTTTTAAATGAGCTGCACAAACACAATGCCTTAATCAAGAGCAATACATACATATATAATAATGACCTAAAAATTTGCATCAATAAATCAATATCCATACCAATACAAATCTCTATAGCATATCCCCCTTTAAATGTTAACAAACATTTATAAATGATCATCTAGGGAATTTGGGCATAGTTCTCTCCAAACTGCTTCCTGCTTTTTGTTGGGCAAAGTATTCTTTGGGGGTATTAATGGTGATCTTTCGGGAGGTCTTGGTCCATTAAACCATATTAGTCTGGAATGAATCCACAGGTTCTCATCCTCTGTGGAAACAAGAGAAGAACCTCTTTTCCAAAGCACATATGCGTAGACCCAAATTCTGAAATCAAGATACCTTTAATCAAGATACTTTAGCAGCCCATACAATGAAATCTCTTTCTATACCTAGCTCCTTCACAGTCAAAAAAATCAAAGAAAACACAATAATATACATAATCCAAACTCTCTGCATGTATTGCATCTTTGTGTAGCTTATTTGTTTTTACTTTATTGCTTTTTCTACAAGTTTAAAATTTATTTTATTATCTTTACCCCTTTAATCTATGGCTGTCTGCACTCTGTCTATTTAAGGACTGTGTTTTATTTTTTATAAACCATTTATTTCTTTTTATAACTCTTTATGCTCTTTTTCTTTTTCTCCCAAGCCTACATACAGTTTTTAAACACATTGTGTCTCATTTAGAGGCCTTTTATGTCTGAATCTGTCCTATTGTGTATCTGTAATCCTTTTCTGTTCTAGAGAGCTTTTAAAATGGTAAGTAGCTTGGTTGTAGGGCCCTGAGTGCTGGCTCCACCTCTCTCTGCTTTTCAAAATGGAGGAAGTATCATCATCACCAGCTCTGGGACCGCCAGGTAGGAGCCATGCTCACCACTTTAACTCTGAGAAGGAACGTGCAGCACATTAACCCTTTCTATTTGAGTAATAGCCAAATCTGCCATGCAGTGCAATGTGCAGTCTGAAAATATCCCTATGTATGGTGGCAGGAATCTGCCATGCTCTCCTGCCTGTGCATGCCTAGTAGACCTGATTCCACTGCCTGCCCAGGTGGGGAGCACGGAGCCATGGGCGTGGTCTCAGCTACTTTGCTCTTGACCCTGAGTGGGCACACAAGCACCTGGGCCCACAAACGCCATTCAAGTGTTTGGCTTCCTGAAAGCCAGAGTTCACACTGGCAGCACAGCCCAGGAAGCCACCATTTGAAACTCGTGGGGTTTTTGTTGTTGTTGTTATTTTATTTTATTTTATTGCTACTACCACTGAATCAGGATGACTTCTCTTAAAGGACCTGCAGCATGCTGCCAGCTAAAAAAAAAAGTGTGGCTAAACTTTGGTTTTTTGTGTGTCTAGAGTTCCCTTTCAAGCTTTCTCAGGTTTTAGATGGATATAGTCAACCATGTTGGAGCACCAATTTGTAATAGGAGGCTGTTTCTTCATTTCCCAGCTGCCCAGACTCCTAAAAGAACCACACAGAAACTGTATTAATTAAATCACTGCTTGGCTTAGTAGCTCTAACTACTTAATGATTAGCTTTTACATCTTAATTTAACCCTTTTCCATTATTTTATATTTTACAAGGCTCATGGCCTACTGGCAAGGTTCCACTGTCTCCCGTAGCAGTTCCATGGTTTCTCTCACCCTGCCTTCTTCCTCCCAGCATTCAGTTTAGTTTTTCCCATCTACCTCTGTTCTGACCTGCCATAGGCTCAAAGCAGTTCTTTATTAATCAATGGTAATCTAATCACAGCAGAAGTTTAGTCCATTATCATCATTGTGGGGAACATGGTAGCATGCATGGCACTGGAGTAGTAGCTGAGAGCTAAATCCTGACCCACGGGCAGCAGGATGAGAGAGTGAACTGCATCTAGCGTGGGCTTTTAAAACCTCAAAGCCCACCCCCAGCGACACACTTCCTGTTACAAGGCCACACCTCCTAATCCTTCCCAAATAGTCCCACTCCCAGAAGACTGAGCATTCAAATATATGATCTATGGGGGTCATTGCTAGCTTCCAGAACTGTGAGACATGTGTTCCTCTTGCTCATAAGTCTGTAGCATTATTACAGCAGTCTGACTGGACTTGGTAGTCAGTGACAAAGATCCGAGACTGTGACAGTGCCACTTTTGACGTTTCTTTCACTGAGATGTAAGGCAAGACAGAGTTTTGCCCTGGGCCTGTAGTCCCATAGTTCTAGCTTCTGTGAGGCCTCTGTGTTGTCCCCAGGAGAGCTATGAAGGCACTGATGTCAGCCAGCAGACTGCTGCAGTGTCCCCTAAGAGCCATCTCAGACGCTCTGGCAGTAGCTATTGTGCGTTCTCTAAGGACAAAAGGTCAAGGGAGCACTAGCTCGTCTTTGGCACTCCAGCTGTGGAAGTGATGTCACAGCATTTTAGCTTCATTGGCACAGCCCCGAGTCATTCATAAGATGTGTCCCTTTATTAAAAGTTTTTCAGCCAAGACGAGAGAGATGTTATATGTGCTAGAGAGGTAGTCAGTCAGTGTGCTGAAATATTTATTTTGTTCATTATTAATCCAGTCTTTAATGTAAAGTACAGTGTACTTTAAAGTTACGGCAAAGATTACAATGGAATTATTGTCAAGTCATAAATATTTGAGCCTTAAGTATGTTACTAAAATGGCCAGGATTTAAATTCCATTAACTTTCTGTCATTTTTTCCCCCTGGAATACATGTTTGGGACCCCCTGCTAGACTGTAAATGCCTGTAATGGATAGTCTTAGCTTTCAATTTGACACGTTTGGGAAGGGCGAACGCCAGTTAGGACTGACTATATTAGATTGACCTATGGACATGTCTTTGGGGGGAGGGCACTTTCTTGGTTGTTAATTCATATAGAAGGGTTTATCCAGCTATGGGTGGTGTCTTCCCTAAGCAGGTGGGCCTGGGCTGTATAAGAAAAGAGACTGAACAAGTGGCTGGGGGTAAGTAAGCCAATAAGCAGAGCTCTTCTAGGGTCTCTGCTTCAATTCTTGCCCTCAGGTTCTTGCTGTGGGCTTCTGTCCTAGCTTCTCGTGATGATGGACTATAAGTGGTAAGCCAAAGAAATCCTTCCCGAGCTGCTTTTGGTTGGTGCTTTATCGCAGCAGCAGAGAAGCAGAATAGAACAGTGGTTTCTGCCAGGAGTGGAGTCGTTTCTGTGACGGCTCTAACCATGGTTTGTACAGAGGTGATTGTAGGAGATCTGGCACTTTGTACAGGAAAAGCCTCGCGTTGTTCACAGGTCAATGAACTGTTCTGTGGGAACATGGAAGCTAAGAATACCGAGGGCAAGAGAAAACCAAAACCAGAAAATGGAGGACTGGCTTGTTAGGTTTTAGTTTGAGAGACCCTCAAAGACTTATCATAGTAGTTTGTGTGATAATGTATTTGTATTGAAAATCATAGAAGGGAAACCTGTGTTTCACAGGAGCAATAGATGCTGGTCAGCTGTGCTGAAGGATTCTTTATAGGTAATAAGAGGCCAACGTATTTGAAGTGATCTTTTCTGGGAAGTGTTTCCCCAGAGTTATCACATAGAAGCTGTGGTCTAATGGGGGAAAGACTGCATTTCAAACTGGCAGTAAAACTTGACAATATGTAAGAATCTCCCACATGGTATTAGTTTTGAAGATATGAAGGAATCAGAGAGAAGCAGTGACTTGGTACCATGTGGCAGAGTTAAGAGATAATTCAGAAAAGCCCAGAGAAGCCATTAGTGAAAAGTAGTAGGGAATCCGGTTTTCTATTCTTCGGAACAGAAGGAAATTAACTTACCACCTCAATTAATTTTATTATGGAAGCCAGGCAGTGGTGGTGCTTGCTTTTAATCCCAGCACTCGGGAAGCAGAGGTAGGAGGATCTCTGTGAATTCGAGGCCAGCCTGGTCTACAGAGTGATTTCCAGGACAACCAGGGCTGTTACACAGAGAAACCCTGTCTCAAAAAATAAAACAAACAAACAAACAAACAAAAAACTTATTACAGAGTTGGAGTTGTATTATTTTTGGGGGAGACAGTAGCTGTTGTGATCCCACTTTCTAGTCTTTCTCCGTGGTCCTTTTTATTGTTTAGTAGAAGTCTAAAGTCTGTATTTTGCTTCCTCTATCCCTCCCACATACGTACTCGAGGCAAGACAGGAGCTCCCCACCTTCCGCGCCGTATTACAGGCACGTATGTTGCCAAGCCCGGAAACCACCCACAATTTGCCCAAGATTGGTTGAATTGAACTAGTAAGAATTAATTTTCCAAGGCAGGAGAGGGGCAGGAAATGGAATACCCAGAGAATCCTTCCCCTTTACCCCCACTCTTCAGGACTCGGTCTCACCAGCCGGTGTTTGTGTCCAGCGTGAAAGGTTTCGGTATGCTAGGTCCGTACCTGACTCCATTGAGTTTTAAGATCATGGATTCTTCACGGAGTTGGCTGAAATTATTACAGGCATCTGGGGCATCTAGAATTAAACTGGAAAGCCATTCTAAGAGAGTTTGAATTTCATAGGAGTTTGGCTGTTTATTTTCAGACCACCCCTGCCCCCACTGCTGCTGCACTTCCGGTTCCCAGCCGGTGGATGGACAGAACACCAGCGCCGCTTTGGGGATTAACTTGTACATGGACACTGCCTTCGGTCCACTGGCATTTTTTGTTTTTGATTTTTCCTTTTATTGAACATAATTCTTTTATTACATAATATATCTTTCCTCTACCCTTCCCAGTATCCTTCCTCTCCAGATCTACTCCCTTTCTGTCTCTCATTAGAAAAGAGAAAGCTGTCTTAGCATCAGCCTGAGTTGTTTAGGGATCTCCACGGGACTCTCTCGATTAACAATTCAACCCAAGATAACCCAGTCCCACAATTGGACGCCTTTCCTCACTACAGAAGATGCCCACTTCGGATTCCCTATTCTCCATTACTGGGGGTCCTCATTAGCATTACCCTCAGAGGTTCCAGGCAGTTTCCATTGTGCTAGCTTTCCACATCCCTCCTGCAATGTCCCCAAATTCCAACAGTCTCTCTCCTCTCTCTCCGCACTCTCTCCTATCCCATTTCCTGTCGCTCACAGGCGCGCCTGTTGCCAAGTCCCACCAGGGAGCTCATGCCTCACATTGCCTGAATGGGCAGGAGCTAGAGACTGGATTGCCCAGAGACCTAGGTAAGCCTGGATTGAAAAAAAATTATTGATGGGATTGATTAAGGAGAACATACGGGGGAAAACCATCAAAGTATGAGTGTGTAGGAAGGCTAACATCTTTTTTCTTTAAATATAGTATAGTGAGTGTTGAAACATTACATTTAATAAGATATCATTTCTATTTTGTATTGAGTTTAAAAGTCCATTTTATTAATTTATTCACGTACGCATTAATGAATTAATGAATAAATGAATTGAGACAGAATCTCTTTGCATAGCCCTGGTAGTTCTGGAACTCGCTCTGTGGATCAGGTGGGCCTTAGACTCACAGAGATCTTCCTGCCTCTGTCTCCTGAGTGCTGGGATTAAAGGCATCACCACCATACCTAGCTAAAGGTCCATTTTTAAGAGGGAATTTTAAGACTGATTTATAAATGTGAACTTTAAAGAACTAGGCATAGAAATTGTTTTTCTTTTAGTATCATCAAGTGGCAGGAAACAGGAGAAACTGAATGAGACATTTCAGTATTGAATTTTGGGAACTATTTCTTAAAAGTGGAAATAGGGATGGAGCCATGCAACTCAGGGGCAGAGAGCCCTTACCTAGCATAGGAAAGATCAAAAGTTCAATCCCTGGCATGAAAGAAAGAAAGAAACAAACAAAAAAATGGAAACATCTCTCTCTAGTCCTCTGCAAAATTCAGTCTGAGACTGGGGTTCCATGTCGTGTGTGAGCCATTGTATAATTACCCCTCATCCCGCTGGTTTGCACAGGGCCAGGCTGGGCACTAGGATTAGGGATAGAATGGTCCTTTTGGATGAGCGTTTTGGGTGAATGCACTATGAAAAAGGAAACAGGAGTCTGCATGCTTCTAATCCCTTCGGCAACCATACTCAAACGTGGAGCGAGCTCCAGGCTTCCCCACTGCACCTGCGCGAGTGAACAGCGATGCCCATGGTGGTTGGTTTGCTCTCGATTGTGAAGATTCTCGATGAGTATCTGGAGGTCACGTGGGACTCTAAAAATGATATGTTACACTTCCTTTCGGGAATTCTATTCCAAGAATAGCATAGTTCTTTGAAACCCTTATTTAAATGAGCTTCATGATCCGTGGAAGGTGTGAATGCTCACACCTGCTTTGCAAATTGATAAGCTACACCCCAAATTCCTAACAGGTGGTTTGCTTGAAATCAGGTAATGAGTCAGTGGCTCTTCTGTCGCCTGCCCGCGACACTCTCTGACCTTCCTTTTCATGGCACTTGAGTTGGGGAAAGGAGTTAATAGTAGGAGCATGCTGACCGTTTTATCTTGAGGCCGTTGCATTTCCCTGTGTATATGTGTGTGTACACACTGATGCTGCTTGTGTGTGTTTCTGTGTTTGCCCGTGTTTTCTGAAACGTTTTTGCCAAGTGGCATCTTCTTCCCACTTCCCAGATGGTTGTTCTGAATTTTTCCCTTTTTGAAATTGCTCACAAATCAGGAGGTTCTGCCTGCCAGTTAACAGATTTTAACAGCAGCTGGTAGGTGACCACCCTGTGCCGCCCATTCCTCCCACCTCCTTCCACAATGAGGCATTGCTGGGTAGTTCAGATAAATGATGGAATCTTCAGTTTTGAAGAGGGGATAGGCAACAAATAGATTTGATCACTGTTAAAAGCATCCTTTAGGAATCTAACCGAAACAGGCCTTTCTGCTCAGAGAACCATTTGACCATTTCTCTCTGATCTCTCTAACTCCCCCCCATCTCTCTCTCTCTCACACACACGAAGAGAGAGAGAGAGACAGAGACAGAGACAGAGAGAGAGACAGAGAGAGAGAGAGAGAGAGAGAGAGAGAGAGAGAGGGAGGGAGGGAGGGAGGGAAGGAGGGAGAGAGGGAAGAAGGGAGGAAGGGAGTATTCCTTTGTAATACAGGAGTATTTGTCTATTTTATATAGAACTTCTAGGGACAAGTAGTTTTTAAAAGGGTAACAAACAGAACTTTCTCCTAAAATATTGAAGAAAATTGAATTTGTAAAACGTGAAGATTTCCTATGTGGAAATTGCTTCAAACTCTTGGAATTTGTACCAAGACAGGTACGCCCTTATTTATCTTAATTTGTTGGAAAATAAGAGATAAACTAAGATCATCTCCATTATTGGTCCAAATCCTGTCTACTTTTATACTCCAAATTTTGCTTATTATTTATTTTCATTTATTTGAGACAGAGTCTCACTGTGGAGCTCTGGCTTGGCCTGGTACTCACTATGTAGATAGACCAGGTTGGCCTCTGCCCACCAAGAGCTGAATTAAAGGTCTGCGTCACCACACCCAGCCTAAATTTTGTTTGTTACTCTTACTTCCCCTTTTACAGCTAGACTACACCTTGGCTTCTTGTTGGACCATCGTCATTTTGATGACCCTGTGCAACAGTCTGGAGGTTTTCATTTGTTTATTGTTTGTCCCACCCAAAGGTGGCTTTAACCCTTCCCTTAGCAAAGAGTGCATTGTCCTGTATTGAAGTCCATTGAAGTGGATTTTTCAGATTGTAGCCTTTTGTGCAACTGAAACAAAATCCTGCAAGGGAAGCAGATCGGGGCCATGCACTGTCTACTACACCGAGCTGCCCACAAGTGTCCCAGATGCTGCATCTTGGTTCTGAGTTGACTAGCATGGTGATCTAGAACCACACCACCTAGGATACAGGCATAGGTGACTTTAGTAATTGCTCCAGGTCTCTAAGTTTCTTCTGTTCAACAACTACATGGCTAGTTCCTGTAATATTGCTGGGAGGTCTGCATGACAAATATCTACAGTGCCTAAGCTACTGGGTGGATGTATATTATCTGGAGTTATTAAAATCTACCTACTTTCGTATTTCTCAAATTTCCTTTAAAATCTGTATAATGTGTTGAAAATTGCCATAATACGCATGATGAATAACCCCCCTTCTTTCTCTATATTAAATACAAGTATGCCAAAAAAATCCCCCAAAAACCTGACTCTTAACTTGCTTGAGTTCAGAGAAAGAGACTTGACAATCTGGATTTCGAGTGAGCTAAAACGCATTAATTTGCAGGTCTGCTCACATTTAGCACCAACACTATAGTTAGAAAAACACTGCGGAGCTGTTCAGAAACTGAGATGATGTTCACAGTATATTTTTAAGGTGGAAATAAAATAGTTCAACCTCATTTGAAAGGCAAATAATTCCTAATCTGCATGAACAGGTAGTTGAACTTTGGGGCATCTTTCTGCTAATCATGAATATAAGCAAGGCCAATGCAGACTGGAAAGAAGACTGATAGTATTTCCTGGCTGAAAATAATCTAGAAACCGGAAGTGTCTCCCCAAGCTACCACTGAGGAAACAGACCTGGAAAATATAGTTGCTTGCTCTGAATTGCAGGAATCGGCTTCTCAAGGGACAGAAATATAACTCAGGCAATAACTTCCTAGGATCTCACCTCCTTGGGTAAATCAGAGTCTTGATTTGTGGTGACTTCCGCAGATGGATTCTTGACACCCCAGAGGCAGGCCTTGTGATAATTGGAGGCAGCTAAACGTGTCTAAGTGTGGTGCGGAGAGGAAGGTTTTATATTTATGTTTCATTTATTTATCTTTGGAGAGACGTCTGAGCCCGGGGAAGGGTCTACAGAGGCGTGATGAACTTCTTCTGAACTTTAAAACCAAGAGACTCTAGACATTAACATTTTAAACAGCTGCAGCAACAAATTTCAGAGCATGAAGCTGGATGGGAGTTTAGCTGAGTGTTGAGCAGCAGGCGACTTGTCTGACAGTGGCCAGAAGGGTGACAAGAGAAGGGTGGATAAAGCAGGAATGCTGGCTTAGATGACCTGATCAGCCGAATGGATGGAAGGGCATGAAGTGGATGGAAGGCCAGGTTACAAAGGCAGACGGTACAAGCTTTCTAAAAAAGAAGAGATGTGGATAGCATTAGCAGCAACTGAACATTTTAATAAAACTGAAAAATCCCAAGTCACGTTAAGATAATTTTTGTCATTTTCTTCTTTGTGGGGGGAAAAAACACTTATTCTTTCTGGATTTCAATTACATCCTCTGCAAGATAGGGAGCAAGATAGCACAATCCATTGAAGGTCTATTAGTGAATGACATTTAAAGGCATCAAAGACCAGGATGACAGGATGGCTTAGGTCTGCGGCTGCTGCACAAGTCTGAGGACCCAAGTTTAATCCCCAGAACCCACACAAAGGTGGGAGGTGAGAAGTGACTCCACAAAAGTTGTCTTCTGTGGCACTCATGTACACACACACACACACACACACACACACACACACACACCCACACACACGTATATGCATATATATAAAGGATCCAGGGGGAGGGTGGAGGAGGAGGGGAGAAAGGAAGGGGAGTGGGAAAAATGTGTAGCTCAATAAAAACAATTAAGAAGGGATCAATTAAGATTCTTTCAAGAAGGGATAATTTATATCCATTAATTTGTATCCATTATTTTGTAACTTTTATTACCATGGGATGGATATGTCTACCTAAGATACAAAAATTCATGTTTGAAATATACTATTTAGTTTAGTTCATAAGACATAAAGGTTAAACGTACTAGATATCTTTTAGCTCTAAATGTTTAGTTTTGCAGCAAAGCTCACCTAGAAATTTAGGAAATCTCTTTAAACATAACAGTGCTAGACTGTGGAATTAAAACTTAGTTAAAAACTCATTAAGGTAAAATTGACACATTTTAGAACATGAATTTATTTGTAACAGAGTATTTGGGTAGATTGTTTTCTTTTTTGTTTGTTTGATTCAGCACATTTCTCTAATGAAAATATCCTTATAATAAATGAAAGAAAAATTTTATCTTTAATTATTTAGCCATCTGAATTGGATTTTAGTTCTGTAGTTTTAAAAATATATCAACTATTAAATGTAGTAGTAGAGAGCATAAATTATAGAATCATCAATGCTTAAAGGACATTTTATGAAATTCAAGATCTCTGTACTGTTAGCACAATAACCTTAAGGAAAAATATCACCCTACCAATCACAAAATATAATAGTTCAGAAAATTCATAAGAGACTAAATGTTAATAATTTAGTTTTAAAATATTAAAAAAAACAGGATAATTGAAATGTATGTGCTGTGATATTTTAAACAGCAAAATTTAAGCTCTTCCTTTGGGTTGGGTTATGAATGAACTCAAGTTCGATTTTTTTTTCTCATGCCAAAGAGGAAGTGGTTTTTCAACAATATCATGTACCAGTAAGTAAGTGTAAGTCTTGGCTATCACAGCAGGGACATCCTGGCTCCCTTGTCATAAAGCACAAATCAGGACTTTGCATAGCATAGATCAAAGCCAGGATACACATTCTGGAAGAGGTTTAATACCAATCATGTATCCACTGAGTAGTTTGGCAGTAAGATGTTCACCGGCCGGCATGAAGACATGGCAGCCAAGAGCCCAGAAGAGGTGAAGAGGAGAAGCTAGGGATGTGTGCAGGTGATGGAGATGAATGATGTGAACGAAGCCATTTAGCTTACAACTGTGCAGCCAACATCCAATTAAAAAAAGCAAAGCTTACTTATACCACACACAAATGAACTCAAAGTTGATCATGGACAAAAATGTAAAAGCTAAAATCATAGAACTAGAATGTGTCGAAAATACCTGGCTGTAAACCTTGATGACTTTGGGTCAGAGAAAGTGTTATTGAGTCTAATGCTCAAAGCACAAGCGAGAGACTGAAAAATAGCTATGTTGGATTCAACCAACATTGGAAACTTTTGTGCTGCGTATGACATCACCAAGCAAAGTGAAAAGACCCTGTCAATTTTATATCGAATCAGAGACTTGTTTCTAGGCTATAGGAAGAATTCTTAAAACTAGAGAAGGACTTGAACAGAAACATCAGAGAAAATATATCAAAGAGTCAAGGAACACACAAGCATTTTAATGTTATTAGCTATCAAGGAAAAGCAACTTGGAAGCACACTGAGCTCTCACTATTAGCATGACTCTAACCCAAAGTGTACTATAACATTAGTGAGGACGCACAGGAAGGAGAACCTTAGTCTGTTGGTCATAGACAGTGGGAACTGCTGCAATCTCTCTGTCAGTCTGGTGGAGTAACAAATCCACACAAACCGAGTTGTCCAGTCAATCCCATCCCAGACATGTATGTAAGAAAAGTGAAAACACAGGTCTATACAAAATTTGCATATGTACAACAGCATCATTCATAATAGCTAGAAAACAAAAACAGCCTGCCAGTGAGTTCATGAATGGCCAGGCGTCATGTGCTATGTCTATATAATGGAAAGCATTACTTACCTCTAAAAAGAATGAACTCCAGCTTTTCCGCCTGTGTTGGTGCATGCTATAACAAAGACAAACCTTGAGAACATTATGTTAAAGGAACACGGGTGGCATATTTTATATAAAAGAGTCTGTAATACACTATTCTATATAGAAAGAAAGTAGGTTAATGGCTGGCAATGGCGATGGAGGTTGGGTTGGTGATGGGGGAAGCATAGAGTTCCAATCTGCTGTGATGAAAGTGCTATAAAATTGATCATGGTGATAGCTGTAGAGTTCTTCATATCACTGAGATGTTTATTTTAATTAACAAATTGTATTTTATGTGATTATGCCACATTAAGATGTTAAAAAAACCATATTCCTTAAAAAATATTTCACAGATTTGTTTTCCAGAAAATGATAGAACATTTTGTGTTCTGAGTGTGGGCTTGACTGACCATCACATCCAGATATGACATTTCTAAGTTTCTTTTGTGACTTTAATGGGTGTGACAGATGTTCTGTCTTTTGAAGTGGTTTAGAGTAGTGTGTGTGTGTGTGTGTGTGTGTGTGTGTGTCCTCTGTATCCCCATTCCCTGGTCCACTGGAAGTGTACTTTTTAATAGGTAGGTTTAAACCTTCCAGAACATGTCTTTGGAAAACAGTGGTTGAGGTCTGGTATAAGCTTGGTATTGCTAAACATGGTCTCTCTTCAAAGCCATTGTGTATTGTGATCAGTTTAAGTATGTGTTCTAGAATCCAGTGTGCAGTAGTTCCCAGGGCACATGGACCAATTGCTTAGTATCTTAGTTCTGAAGCCATGGGTTGTTTTTATTAGTGCTGTACACTGCTTTGTTTTCTTCATACACACACGCACACACACACACACACACACACACACAGACAGACATGCACATATACATACATATGTTTCCTAATTAGCTCATTTCTTTATCATATTGTATAGCTCTTATCAATTGAAATTATATTTATTTTTGTTTTGTGTGTGTGTGTGTGTTATGTATGTAGGCACACATGTGCCCTTGTGGGTGCTAGGCGAGAGTTGGGGAATAGTTGGATCTCTCCTTCTACAGTCTAGTTTCTGGGGATCAAACTCAGGTTTTTAGGATTGACTAGAAGTATCTACCAGTACTTCCTATTAATTTGGAATCCATTTAATGAATACAAAGACAAGGAAAGGAAGGCAAATATCCAGGGATATGTAGATAAATCGGTGTTAATTTGAAGTTTAGGGGACCATGATGAAATCAGATGAGTAGAGCTGAATTTGAGAGATCGTGCTCCACTTGTTACCAACACATCAAGCTCTCCAGTGCTGCTATTTTTAGCTCAATAGGTATTTTTTTTTTTTTTTGCTAAAAGTTGGGGAAGAATTCCACATCTCAAAGCCTATTAAACCCATATGCATATGGGTCATGAAATGACAAGCCTGTCAAGATAATGCAGTTTATAATGTATCCTTTCAACAGATTCCTGTTAAGCGGTCACTCAGCACTGGTTGTGGTGGCGAATGCTTTTCCGTGTTGGCTTTGAGGGGTTCTGATTCTTACAGTAGTATGGGGCTAATTAGTGACTGGCTCTGTTTAGTTGATTTTCGTTGAGCATTTGATGGGAGCTAGACTCTCTGCCCACCACCCAGAGGATGTAGAGAGATGGAGACTGCTAGCACATTTAAAGTGCTGTCAGTCTGTAGAGTCTGCAGGTCCAAATGCAGTGCTGAGCTTCTCTTACTTTGGTGAGTGTAGAGCGCCGGAGAAGGAAGCTTGAGACTGAGACAGAGCACAGGAGAGCACGGAGCAGGTCTGGAGCAAGGCGAAAGCTGAAGCACTTGAAGACAGAGGTTCAAGCTGGGGATGGGTATGTGGGGGTAGGGGTCTCTGTAGCTATGGAGAAAAGGATCTGAGGAAAGGTAGCACACAGGATGAGGCAGAGCTGGTCAGGCAGGGTTGGGGTGTGGAGGGAGCAGGCACAGAAAGCAGGTGTTGAAGTATTAGTTCAGAGCTTTGGAAGGAAGGGTGGGAAATCGATACTGCCAGTCAGCATGGAGCTCAAGTCCTGGCTGCTTGTAATATGAAGAAAGAGAAGAATACTCACAGCGGGCCCATGAGAAGTACCATGCCTGACTGTAGAGGCTCTCAGGACGAGTGGAGAGAAAGTAGCCAAGACATGAGATTGTGTTGTCATAGGCACAGAGGGAGTATAGTCAATGCGCCCCATCCTCTCTGGGTGGAATGCTGGGACTGAAAAGCACCAATAGAATTTCAGACTGAGGCACAAGCCATTGAGCTTTTAGGCACTTTTGCTCTTTATGACCAAGTCAGGTCTTAGATGCCCTGTGACACTGGTACCCGCATGATGGGAGTTTGAGGCTTTGGGACTTTTTGTGTTTTCAGCTTAGTTATAGCAAGAGTCTTGTTCAAAGTCCCCTTTATTTTCTAGCGTTTTCTTTGTATTTGTAAAACTTACTTGTTAACTCTGCTATTCCCAGATCCTAGAACTATGTATTGCTCCACACATTTACTTTCTGAAACCTTAAAATGAATTTTAGCATTAAAATTTTGTAAATTCACCAAAAACTTTGAGAAGAAAACCACATGATTTTATTAAATAGCAGCAGGTGGTTCTGGGTGTCTCTTCTGGAAACAAAGCTTTTGTCTGGAATTGATACTTTCAGTATTGTCTTTAATAAAATTATTTAAAAACTCGTTTGGTGTTCCAAAATCCCAAACACCTAAAGCAGGAGTGTTCGCCACAAGGCCAAGGATGGCTTTGCTGGACACGAGGCTATTTAGAAGCTTCATTTATCTCTTGGTGTAGATACTCATTACTTATGTGTTTTACTATAAAGTCTTGCCCTGGACTCTTCTGGTCTTGGTCCACAACATCTTTAAAAAATAGAATTACAGAAGATACTGTAACTCGAAAAACATATGTTGCCCCAAGATTTCCAGTAATGAAAATATTATTTCCAACAATGAAAATATTTCTAGCAATTGGCAGTATTGACGGTCACGATTCATCAGGGCCATTTCTGATTTCAGTAGAGAGTTATTCCTGGCTATCTGTTTTGTAGGTCCATCTTCAGTCCCCTAAATCTTTCAGCATCATAGGCAGGAGAAGTGATGGTCTTGTAATTGCTTGTCGAGGGCACAAGTCTGATAGTGTTCACTGTTCCATGCCGAATGTCAGTCATGTCATAGGATCAATATTAAGCAGATGAACTTTTAAGCAAGTGAATTGGCCTCCATTTGCTTCTTTTTTTTTTATCATGCTCTCAGGCTTGGTTAAAGTACTGCTGTTATCGGGATTTTAGCAGATTTTTCTTTCAGGGTTCGTATTGCCAAGAGTTTGATTTACTGGCCTCTCTGATCATTGTATTGTGCTATTTACAGTGACTTTTATAGACTCTGAGGCCACAGATGGTTCCTCAGGACAGAGTGCTATAGCCAGCTGGCATCTTCTGCTTTTGATTGAAGGGAAGAGTTGTAGTGGGCCTTGTTCCTCGCTACCGTGTACAACGAGGACTCCCTGGGGCCCATCTTGATTTCTATTTGTTCCATTTATTTTCATTTTGAGCCCCGGCCCACTGTCTGGCCTTCATCATCCCCTGGATCTCAAGGACTGGAACACTTGACATTTGTACTTTATGTTCACCGAGGAGAACAGAGAGATGGAGGAACTCACAGAGAACTGACAAGCTGCTCAATTTTCCTGGACCACAGCAGCTTTATTGGTTGAATTGAGGATATAACAGTTACCTCTGAGGCTATTTTATTTTAAATGGGTTATTACATATGATGTGATGAGCATGTCCACACTTCCATATCTATGTGCAGGTCAGAGGGTAAGTTTGTGCAGTTGATTCTTTCATCCGACCTTTATGCAGGTTCTAGGGATTAAACTCAGTTAAATTTGTTTAAGCACTTTACTGGAAGAGCCAGCATGCTGGCCCTGTCACTATTTTTGAGCTTGGGTTGTGCTTCCTTGCTGAAACCTTCCTGCAGCTGCTCTTACAGACTGGTACCCAGAGGTGTATCTCCTAGGTAATTCCAAATCTAGTCAAGATGCCCATAAAGAATAGCCATCACACACCTCTTGGAGATTTGGCTGGAAGCATTTTCCTGAAGAAAATGAAGATGCTGTTCTGAAGGAAGGAAAGGAGCTATAAAATAAAAGTTAAAATGTGTGATCCAAGGTGCACTTAAGTTTTTAGACATTCCTAGAACAGAGTTAAATGATACAGTCCTGAGTCTTTATATTTGCCCACATTGTGACTTCAGGTACTCATTTTTTTTAGTGCATCCAGCCGCCCATCTGCTGTTGTTCTTCTGCTTGGAGAACTTCCTGAAACAGTTGTCTTGGAGGCATGCCGCTGATGCCTTCTTTCTGCAAAGCCTTTCTGTTGTACCTCCAGTTTGCTTCACTGCAGGATTTCACAATGAGGAATCAGTTGTCTGTAGCTAGAAGTATTCTCCGTCCCGCTGGTTCCTCTGGACTGGTTTCTTCACCCGCCCGTTCCTGAAGTCACTTATGAAATAACCACTCTGAGTCTTATTGCAAGTTTAGCCAATGTCTTAAGTTTCTTACTGGCTAGCTCTAACTATTAAATTAACCCATTTCTATTAATCTGTGTATTTCCATGTGGCTGTGGCTTACTGGTGTGGCATGCTACTCCTTCAGCGGCTACATGGCATCTCATTGACTCTGCCTACTATCTCTATATCTTTGTTCAGATTTCTCACCTAGATTTACTCTGCTAAGGCATTGGCCAAAACAGCATTATTCATGAACCAATAAAAGCAACACATATACAGAAGGACATCCCCCATCAGTTGTCCTTGTCAAAGGGACTTCCCTTCTTCTCCTACTTAAAAAAAGACTACTTTTAAAATATTTTGTGTTTACGGAGATAATGAATAGAGAAGACTAAGAATTTTCACATTTTCTGTCATCTGACCTTACCCATTTCCTGCTAGTAACACACTGGATCACCAGAGTACCTTCTTCCCACTTGGTGAACAAGTGCTGATATACTATTGTGAGTTTGACCCCATGGTTTACAGTAGTGCTAATTCTTTGTGTTGTTTGTTTCTGGCTATGTTTAACTGGTTTTAATTCTTTAATTGAAATGTCTTAGTTGTACATATTTATGACATTAAGTATGTGCACACAGGGCACACTGAGAGAATCCAGCTTCCTTTCCCCACTCCTGGTAATCATTATTCTATATTCAGTTCTGTACTTTGCAAACTTCCACGTATGGGTGATAACGTAAGATATTTGTCATGCTGTGCCTGACTTGTTTTACTTAAGACAATGCTTTCCAGTTCCATGTATTCTACTTCAAACAATAGAATAGAATTGCATATTTTTTATGGAATCCCCTCCACACTTACAATTTTTCTTGAATGTATATACAGAGGTGGGTCAGCTGGGTTATGTGATAGACATGCTTTAAGTATTGTATGATATGTATGAGCTGCCACTGTTTTCCACAGTAGTCTACATCCTGAGAGTTTGTTTTATTTTCTCCCACATCCTCAACCAGAAGTTTGTCTTATAGCCATCCTCACTGGGGCGAGGCACTACGTTATTGTACTTTTTAGTTGTGTTTCCTTGAAAGCTCATGGCATTTGGGTGGCAATTGAACAGAGTATTTCCTATTTATTTATTGGTCATTTGTATCTCTTCTTCTGAGAATTACCTATTCAGATCATTTGTCTGTTTGTAGTTGGATCATTTTTTTGGTTAATTCTTTACATTTATAAGGAATATAATGAATTTGATATGCTTTGGTATAGTTTTCATGATTTTTCTTGGTTTGGGATCGTGTTGAGCTTCTTCAATTAGTGAGTTTATGATTTTTTATCAAATACAGAAAATAAACAAAGATGAGTATTTTTTCACATACTTGGTTTATCCACTCCCAGGTGTATTTTGCTGGCTGACACCTGATTGCTCACTGCTGCCTTCTTCGTGTTCTTCTACAATGATCATTTCTCCGGGTACCTTTTAGATAGTTTTTATTTTAGTATGTTTTCATGCTTACTAGTCTTTTTTATGCATCATCCAAGTCTGATATCACTCCTAATCTATGTCCCCACCCTGACTTCAGTAGTATTAATTTTCATAGGTTTCATTTGAATCATTCATCTCTCTGTCTGTCTACCCTGGAGACCCAGCCTCATTTGCTAGAAGTAGGGAGACGACTTACTACTTTAACCTGGGTCCTCTTTTCTGAGCATTCTGGGTGGCCAGCTTGTGTACGTGCAGGACATTCTTATTTCCCACATCTGGGGAGTTCCTCGGTGGTGGCATCGTCCATGTTCAACGCCCTGAGAACTGCTGTTTACGCCTAAGTGTTGGCATGTGTCACATTTGAACGGTCAAATTTAGTATTTAGTTTTCCATCCTTTCCCAGGCTGAAGACACATGGATGAAGTCAAGAGTTGTAGTGATTAACTGGTTTCTTTGGGGTTTTTTCATAACAACATTTTCTTCTTAAATTTTCATTTCTTGCTTTCCAGTTCATGGACTTAGTTTACTCTTCCCATCTTGCAGTTAGAAGGCCTCTAGCACAGTTCCAAGGGAAGAGATAAGAAGAGGATATCAAGTAGCTCTGTTCTTTGTGTATAAGGAGTATAAAATTCTACTGGTGCATGTAATTCTTTTCTAGTTCATGTTGAGAATGTTGTCTTATTTGCTAAGAATTTTTCATTTATTGATTTGCTTATTCCCATCCAGAATACATACTGAAAAATTTCCAAGTGATTTTACATTTCTATTGAGCTGATTATATATTTCTGTTTTTATTAACGAGGTTGATTACATCGACAAGATTTCCCCCATATTCAGACATCTCTGCTGGCCTGCCATAAACTGTTGCTGCTGTTGTTTTTGTTGTTATAGGGGACAGAGTCTTGTTGTGTATCCCAGGTTGCCTTAAAGGTGTGATCCTTTGTATTACTCTTGCTAAGATTGCAGTTGGGCATTACTATGGCTGGCTACACTATTTTTTGATGTATTTGTTTTTATTTTTAATATACTATTCATTTTGTTTGCTGCTATTTGATTGAGAATATTTGGAACTAAAGGCATAAGTGAAATTGATTTCCACAAATTACTTTCCTTGAGTTAACACCGTTCTCATATAACGATGTGGAAGTGTTCCTTTCTAGAATGGCTATATTAAAAAGAAGTTCCCTATTCTGTGAGATTAAGAAAATTCAAGTAAGGCTATTGGGAATGTAATAAGGCTCTTTTGGATTTTTCATATTTAATGGTTATTTTTTAAAGATTTATTTATTTATTATGTATACAGTGTTCTGTCTGAATGTGTGCCTGCAGGTCAGAATAAGGCACAGGATCTCATTACAGATGGTTGTAATTCCCAGCTACCATATGGTTGCTGGGAATTGAACTCAGGACCTCTGGAAGAGCAGCCAGTGCTCTTAACTGTTGATCCATCTCTCCAGCCCTATTTAATGGTTACTAATACTTATGTTTTCAGTTTTCTTACACTTTTATCTAAAGTTATTATTTCTCATGGCTTTTAAGTGTTGTTATTGTAATCTTGTCAATGAATCTTCTTTAGCTAGCACAGTATTTTCATCTTCTTTAGTATTTGTTTTTTTTTTCCGTTGATGTTTTTATTCATCTTTGCTTGTATGTGTGGGGGAAGAACCTCGGCTGATGTCTTCCTCTGTTGCTCTCTACTGTAGTTTTTGAGACAGAGCTTCTCGCTGACCCTGAAGTTCAGCCACTCAGCTTGAAGGGCTGGCCAATGAACTGCAGGTGTTTGCCTAGCTCTGGGTTTACCGTTCCACTCTCTTTGGCTTTTCCTGGTCGCTGGGGATTCTAACTCAGATCTGCATGCTTGTATGGCAATCAGTTCTCCACCCTCATCCTTGCTTGTACGGCTTCCATCTCTTGGTGTTTTGCTTTGGTTTAGATGATTAGTTGGGAACATCCTGGTTAGACCATTTTTCATGCTGATTTTTTCAGTCTTCATCTTATTTTTCTAATAGCTACACCAAATTAATCTGTGAATCTCTTTTAAGTACCACTTCATATGCCACAAGTGTAGAATATGGGATAGATCATTATTTTCTAGTTGTAAATATTTTAAAATTCTAATTAATGTTTCTTTGACCCATCAACTATTATAAAGAGTGGCTTCTGTCTCTCAAAGTGTTGTTTTTTTTCAATCTTTAGTTTTTTTAACCTAATGATATTGAAATTAGAATGTAGTCTCACGGTATTTTTGAAGCTTTCTTTGTGGTTTAAATATGTCTAAGCAAAGCGTGGGAGGATAGCTTGATTCCTCTTGTTCTTATAGTAAAATCCAGAATTAAGCAGACAGGAAGTAGACAGGTTTTCAGAATGTTTTCCCTAATATCAAGCGGGCTCATCTAATCAGCTGAACCCTGACCTCAACAAAGCGATAGAGAGAAACTTCACCTGCTTCATTTCTTGAGCTGGAATCTCAATTTTCTTCACTCAGATTGGGAATTTTGCCGTGAACTCTCTTGGTTCTGGGGTCTTTAGACCTGAGTGGGAACTGCACCACTGGCTCTCCTGGCCACGTGGCTTGTTGACTGCAGGGCTTGAACATTCTCAGCTTCCATAATTGCGTAAGTTAATTTCTCATAATAATAAATATGTAGAGACCCATGTACTTGGGTCTCCATATCCATGTGGCTGGCATCTAAGGACTCATCCAAGTGTAGACAGAAAAGATTTTAAACAAAATTTTGGAAGATTCTGAAGGGCAAATGAGCTTGCCACACGCTGAGCACTGTGCTGAATCCTCTCTGCTGAAGTGATGTGTAGGCACACCCTGCTGCAGCCTCCTACAGTTTCACAGACTGTCAATCTCTTCCCAGCACTCATTATGTGAGTATTATTTGCCTTGAATCTCATTTGTGCACTCTGTAGCTTGGGCCTAGGGTGAATGTGTAGACTGAACATACACAGACTTATTTCTCATCATTATCTCCTTAGCAGTACAGTCTAACTGTTTACATAACATGTCTGTTGTGTTTGGTATTATAAGCAACCAAAGGTGTTTTACAGGAAGGGTGGGCATAGATTTTATTCAAACATTGTATCATTGTGCATGGGGGACATGGGCATCCTCATCCATAGAGGAGTCCTGGATCTAACCTTCTGCAGATATTACATGTATTCTATTCATTGTTCATTGCCTGTTGAAGCATTTACTTTATTCGTAGTCATATGCCTGACACCAGAGTCAGACATTAGAGAATAATGAGCTAAGATCACAGTTTTGTGGGCTAGAGAGGTGGCTCAGTAGGTGAGAGCCCTTGTTGTGTAAACATACGAGGGTCTACCTTTGGATCCCTGCAGCCACACAATAGCTAGGCTGTGGAAGGTGAACACCGGAGGATCCCCAGAGCCTGCGCTTCAGCAGCACAGGTCACAGTTAAGGTGACAGTGACAGCATAGGGCACCTGATGTCCTCTTCTGCCTTCCATGCATGCACAGATGTGCACACATGCACACACATGTGCATTTATCAGAATGCACATATGAAAAAAATCTTAATGAAACCCAGTGTTTTGTATGCTAACTAAAAAAAAAATTTAAAAAATTGACAGGAAAAATCTTTCTAATTAGAGAATTTGCAATTCATTGACTCACATTTGCTCACAAGCATTTGTGAGAGTAACAGGGAAATATGGGGGTGGGGAGGAACACAAGAGCAACCTTCCTAGTTCTGTGCTTTCTCTGCATGTGCTGAGACTTAATTATCAGGTCACCTCAGTTCTCAGCCATGGAAATTATAGTCTTGGTCATTAATTTGTATGTAAATGCCATCGTAGTGGGGAAACAATACAACACTTGGGTCCTATCAACTAATTTCCTTGTAGGGAGGCTTGCAAATTAGAAAGCAGAGCTGAAAATGCTCAGGGAAGTTGACAGTTAGTTGTTTGTTTTGTCCAGAAGAGCTCAGATGCAGACACGTAACAGCTCTGCGTGATTGTCAAAGTCAAATGTGCAGAAAATATCAGTGCTTGAGACGGTCTTGATAGTGAGAGAGAGGGCTTGGTGAGCCCAGTCAGGTGCAGATCTGTCTGGTGCTGTCTGTGGTTTCTGGTGATCCCCAGGGACACAGTCATCGATTCCATCACTCGGGACTTTCATTGCAGCCCTTCACTTGTCTTTGATGAATCTGGCTTGCGACAGAAGAGAAATAACCTCAAAGAGACAACAGGGTCTTGGATTTAGGGCTGACCCCCTTAGCTGAATCATTAGCAACACAAATTCCTGTCTAGATATACAGGGGCATTGGACTCAATCTAGGCAAACGCTGTTTCTGGCTAATGCGTAGGAGAGTCTGGTTGTGCCAGTGTTGTCTGTGTTCAGATGCAGTTCCTTCCATTTGTGCCTGTTCACACAAGAAGAGGCTCCAGGAAATAACAGCATGGGCATAAGTTCAAGGCTTCCTAGGAACTGAGAATGTAAATAGGAAAGCTGGAACTTCCGAGGTATGTAGAGAAAGGACTAGGGTTAGAAAGAAAGATGCTGCAACCAGTGGTACCCAGGACACCAGGCTTCTTTCCCAGGTTTAGAGCAAAAAGCGTGGTCTCGTCCTCTGACTGTGGACTTGAGGATTCACTCACAGAAATGGCTTAAGGCTGGCATTTGAGACAGCTGGAGGAGTCTTTGTTTCCCAATATAGGCCACAGGTAACGCTGCCAGAGCAGATAGCTTTACTTCAGCCTACTATGTCCCTTCATATCTGAGTAATATTCCATTTTGTGTAGGTACTAAATTTTCTCATCTGTCCATTTGTTGATGGGCATCTGGTTTGACTCCATTCCCTAGCTCTTGCGAATAAAGCAGCAATGAACACAGATGTGCAAGGGTCTCTGTTGTTGGGTGTAACATCCATTGGGTGTGTGTTCAGGTATAGGACATATGGCAATTTTATTTCCAGATTTCTGAGAAACCTCCAGATCTATTTTTGAAATGGCTGCACTAGTTTGTACCCCACCAGCAGTGTATATGAGTTTCCCCTTCACCACATCCATGTTGTATTTGTTAGTATTTGTATCCCTCGTGATAGCCATCCTGACTGGGGATGATTAAGGATGCTTAACACCTTTTTAAAGTTTTTACTGGCCATTCTCTTTAAAGAAGTCTACGTTCAATTCCATAACCTATTTTAAAATCTGTTGTTCTTAATGCTTTATTTTTTATTAGACTATATGGTAACTAGTAATTTTTGTCATCCTGACACAAGCCAGAGTCATCTGAGAGGAGGGCACCCCCAATTGAGAAAATGTATCCATAAGACCTGGATATTGGCAAATCTATGGAACATTTTCTTAATTAGTGATTGTTGGGGGAGGGCCCAACTCACTTTGGGCATTGCCACTCATAGGCTGGTGGTCTTATGTTCTAGAAGAAAGCATGTTGAGCAAACCAGAAAGTAGCATTTCTCCATTGCCTCTGCATCAGCTCCTGCCTCCAGGTTCCTGCCCTGACTTTCTTTGATGATAAGCAGTGGCCATGATGTGGAAGTGTAAGTGGAATATACCATTTCCTCCCCAGGTTGCTTTTGATCATGGTATTTTATGACAGTGTGGTAGTTTAATGTAATTGGCTCCCATAATCTCATAGGAAGTGGCACTATTAGGAGGTGTGGCTTTGTTGGAGGAAGTGTGTCACTGTGGGGGTGGGATTTGAGGTTTACTATACTCAGGATGCCGTCAGGGTTTCAATTGACTTCCTGTTGCCTGCAAGATGTAGTATTCTTAGCTTCAGTACCACATCTGCTTCCACTCTGTCATGCTCCACATCATGATAATAATGGACTGAACCTCTGAAACTGTAAGCAAGCCACCCCAATTAAATGGTTTCTTTATAAGAGTTGTCAGGGTCATGGTATCTCTTCACAGCAAAGAAAACCCTAACTAAGACATATAGCAACAGAAATTTCCACAAGGCATACTAAAAGACAGAAATCACATGATAATCTTGACAGTGGCATTAAAAATCCTGTGGCAAAAATTCACATCCTCTCATGTTAAAAGAGTAGGGATGGAGGGAGCATACCTCAGTATAAGAAAGGCTGTATATGTTGAAACTATAGCAAATATATCGAGTGGAGAAAACCTCAAGGCATTTCCACTAATACATGGGACAAGGAATGGGTATCTACTCTTCCTATTTCTATCCAATTTAATGCTTGAAGTATTGGAACAGGAAGACAAGGGAAGGGAATAGAAAGAGTAAACACAGTAAAAGAATTAAAAGTACCATTTTTCAGATGATGTGATTCTATATACGAGACTCTACAGACTGTCAAAAGAACCTCTCAGAGCTGACAAGCACACTTGGAAAAGTGGGAGGCTATGAATCAACATACAGAAGCAGTAGCCTTTCTATACACTAATGACAAGACAGACAGTCCTGTTCATAATAGCGACACATAGAAATAAAACGTATACCTAAGAACAAACATAATCAAGGAAACAAAAGACTATCTGCAATAAAAATTTTAAGACATCAAAGAAGGAAACTGAGGAAAATACTAGATGTTAGAGAGACACCCCATGCTCATGAGTCAGAAGAATTACTTCATTATGACCATCCTACCAGAATGGTCTACAGAGTTAATGCAATTGCAATACAAGTTCTAATGCTTATTCTTTCACAGACATAGAAGAAATACAAAAATTTATACAAGGTACCAAAAACCAAGAATAGCCAAAGGAATACTGTAGGCAGCAACAGCATCCCTGACTCTCACTCTCTCCTCTCTCTATTACACAGCATACTATTGACACAAAATAGACACATGGAGTACTAGCATTAGATTTGGGGACCCACATATATGTCCACACAACTACAGCTACCTGATTTTTTTTTTTAACAAAGATACCAAAAACACACAGTGGAGAAAAGAGCATCTTCAGCAAATGATGCTGGAAAAACTGGATTTCAACATAAAGAAATGATACTTGATTCTTTCACCTTGCACAAAGCTCAGCCCTAAATGGATTGAGGGCTCAACATAAGACCCGATGTTCTGAAAGTGGTAGAGGAAAAAGTAGAGAGTATGGTTGGACTCTAGTTACAGTTAAGGATTTTCTGAGTAAGACTATGTAACACAGGAAACAAGACCAACAGTAAAAATATCTTGAGATGATGGGATCTCATGAAACTAAAAATCTTCTGAATAGCAAAATGATCTGTGAGTAGGCAACCTAGAGAATGGGTAAAAATCTTCACCAGCTATTGACTGTAGGTATTTGTTCCCAGCTGCCCAGACCCGAAATAACCACACAGAAACTGTATTAATTAAAACATTGCTTGGCCCATCAAGATATTGCTAGCTATATCTTATATCTTAAATTAACCCATTTCTATTATTTTATATTTTACCACTAGGCTTGTGGTTTATCAGTACCTGCGCGTAGGCGTCTTTCTTCTCTGGTGGCTACATGGTGTCTCATTGACTTTGCCTACTCTGTCTCTACATCTGTCTGCTTGGAATTCCCACCTTTCTCGATTCTGCTAAGCCACTGGCCAAAACAGCTTTATTTATTAACCAATAAAAGCAACACATATACAGAAGGACTTCCCATACCAATTGATGCAACAGAGGATTAGAGTATAGAGCACACAAAATGCTTAAATATTGATGATGCAGTATAACACCAATTTTCTTTCTTTCGTCGTGTAGCAAAGATTACATTTTGTTTGGTAAACAACAGTGTAAACTGTTGTTTTTGTAAGCAGTGTCCTGCTATGTAGCCCAGGTTAGTCTTGAACTCACCATCTCCCTGCTTTATCTGTCTGAGTGTTGGGATTACAGATGTGCTTCACAGTGCCCAGCCATCCTCTAGATTTTATGGGTTTTGATTTTATAATTTACAGTCAAAGTTGCAGTTAATTTATGCATGTATGCACACAGTGAGGGATGAAGGCTGAAGTTTATCTTCCCCTTATACATGTCCTCAAGCATTCCATATTTGAAAGATTTTCATCTCTCCTGTGGCACCTGCTCCTGCTTCTGGACTTGGTTCTGGTGATATCTGATTTGAGTCTTTTAAAAAAGGACATAGCCATGTAATAAGTCATAAAGTCAGGTAAGTTGTCCTTCTTGCTTTGTCTTAAAATTATTGTGATTATCCCAAGCCCATCACATTTCCTTGTAATTGAAATACATATGTCTATTTTTTTTAAAAAAAATAATTGTATACTTCTCAATGAAGATGGACAATGTCTATCTGGATTTTAGTTTGGATTGCATTAAATCAGACTAGTTTCGGGGAAATGAATTCTTGTGACTGGTTTCTTTCTGTGTTCTCTTAACAATATTTTATTGCTTAATGTGAGAGTTCTGAATGCCTGTTATTAAATTTATTCCCAAGGATTGATGGGTACATTTGGGTGATATTCTAAACAGTTTTAATTTTAATTCATTGCTAGACTATAACTGACTTTTATAGACTTATCTGCTAATTTCACCAATTAGTTGCCTTAGTTGATATGAGCTGCATTGTTTTAGTAGATTCTTGTTCCTCTTTCTGATTGGAGAGTGTACCCTAATGTGCTAATTTTTTTCTGTTGGTTTGATCAGAAATCAGTATTAATCTCTGTTAGCATCTTTTCTCCTTATGTTGCCACAGTTATTTCTTTTTCCTCTTTTTTGCAGAATTACATTAGTTGACTTTAGTATCTTAAACTAATCTTGCATTTGTTTGTAAGATATGTCTCATGTGAGCACAACATATGATTACCTAAGTACATATTTTGTTCGGGATATTTTGTTACTGTGATCATATGGGATATTGGCACATAATTTTCTGTACCTGTGATGTCGTTGTCAGAAGATGTCTGTGACCTGTGAAGAAGTGTCCAACAGTTAAATGCTTGTGAGTTTGATTTGTAGAATGTACATTAAGAAAACCAGCTGTAGCGGCATATGTGTGAGAGAGAATTCACTGTGTTCCCTGGACTTACTATCCAGCCAGCCTCCCTGCTTGATGAGATCCAGGCCTCAAAAGAAAAGAAAATAAATAAAACAAAAGAATGGATAATCAGGTTGTCTTATGGCCTCCACAGGTGCTCACCACTTTACACACACATGCACACACCCGTGTATGCATGAACAGGAACATGTACACACACTGGGGCTTGTATTCGGGTTATGCTGACATTATATGATGGTTGGAGAATGCCTTTCCTTTCTCTCCTGCACGAGTTGTGCAGAGGCAGACATTCGTTGGCACTCCATTGAACAAGAGCAGGGTGAGTGTTTCAAGTGCACATCATCACGGTCAACTATCCATGGCATCATGACACAAAACGATGTAGTTACTGATTGTAAGTTGCCCTCTAAGCTGAGGGAAGAGTGTGTTAAAATCTCTCACTTAAAATCGACACTTGTTATTTTTCTCTTTTTGTGTGTGCATGAGTGCATGTGCCGTGTCACACACATGGAGGCCAGAGAACAGCTCGCAGAAGTTGGTTCTCTCCTTCTACCAAGTGGATTCTGGGGCTTGAACTCGGGTCATTAGGCTTGGTAGCAGACCCCTGTTATCTGCTGAGCCATCTCACTAGCCCTCTGACTTTATTTTATAAATTTCTTTTTCCAGTTTATTGCTGTGTTCCTCCTTTTTGAAGCCCCATTAATAGATATGTGAACATCTTTATTTCCCGTCTTCCTGATAAATTGGCCACTTTATCATGGTAAAACACACTGTATCTAACATAATACTTGTCTTGAAGGCATCTTTCTCTGATATGAACACTACAGCACTAAATTCCTTCTGTTTATAGCTTGCAAATATATTTGTGTATGCAACCTACCCATAGTTGTTTTTAAGATATGTCCCTTGTAAGCACTGGGTAGTTAATCTCACTCTCTAGTTTGGCAAGCTGTCGTTACACATGGGGCACATATTCGTTTGAATTGAGTGTATGGGCGTCACCTGATTTCACTGTCTAATTTTGTTTTTTATTTTCTCTTGGTTATATTTTTTCCCCTCTAAAGTTTCTTTCATTGCTTAAATGGATGCATTGATCACCCGTCTTCCAAACATTCGATTTTAACTCCTTTATTGAAATTTTAGCTATCCCTATGTGTAATTTACTCAGTGGGTGGTTGCTCTAGGACCACATATGCTCATTTTCCCCCAGTCTCTGGTGTGTGCTTTGCATGATAGTGCTATGTAGTGTGTGCCACGCGCTGGCATGCAATCTTACTACCTTCTTTTTTTGTGGTATTGCCCAGGATTTTGTTTTCATACTTTATCAACTCAATGATGTAATATTACACTCATTCTTAAGTCAGTTAATTTTTTTTAAAGAAAAACTAAAATTGAAAGTGTCTTTTCAACTATTTGCCACTTATTTATAATTTCTATTGTCATTCATTTTTCTATCACCTCTGAAATTCAATTCTTTTTGTATTGTGTGTGTGCACATGTGTGTGTGTGCGTATGCATATATATGTGTGTGTATGCTATAGCACGCATGTAGCAGTCAGTAGATAGCTTGTAAGAGTCACATCTCTCCCATATGGGTCTTGGGGATCAAACTCAGGTTGTTGAGAGCAGGTGCCTTTACCCATTAAGTAATTTGCCAACCCCCCTTCTTCTTTCTTGCCATTTTTTCCTAATCATTTTGCCTTTACCTTCCTTTACCACTTCTTAAAGCAGGTCTCTTGAATTCTGTTTCTATTTTACATGAAGCTGTTTATCTTCCTGCTTGAAGGATATTGCCTGTGGATGTGGAGTTCATGGCTGGCCATCTCGTTCACATATGTCATTCTATTGTGTCTGGTTTCCATTGCTTCTGGGAAAATCAATTTATAGTACTGTTTGGCTGCACTTAATGTGTTTGTTTTTTATTGATCTTGTACTTATCAATCGTCTGTCTTTATTTTTTTTATTTAGTTGACTACAATACTGACTGTCTGATATTGATACTTGTAATCGGTGTGCATGTTTGAGAGACCCTAGACCATTATTTTTCAAATATTTGTCTTCCATATTTTTGCCTTTTTACTTATTTGCTTTTGATCCCAGAGAAACATATTTTGGGCTGTTTGGTGTACTAGGGACTTGTTTACTCTCTTCAGATGCTTATATTCTGTATACTGGTTACTTTCTCCTGTGGTTCTTGGACTGTTATCACTTCCGATCACCTGCAAAGCCAGTCCAGTTGCATTTCAAATCATCCGAGAGACAGTTTTCAGTTTTAAGACATTTTGATATATTTTTTTGTAGTTGTTCAGTTCTTTTACATTGAGGTTCACATTCTGCATATTCTTTGTGATCATTCTCCCCTCTGACATCCACTTCTGGGTTATGCTGGGGTTAGTTCTGCTGGCTCATTTCCCACCTTGACATGAGTACTTCCCTTGTTTCTCGGTGAGTCTGGTGATTTCTGGCTGTGCACTGGGCATTATGGGTGAAATGGGAAGTCATTGGAATCTTTCATCTTTCTCGAGGGAGGGCTGCTTTTCTCCAATTCAGATGACAGCTGCGTCCTTTTGTCTCATGAAGAGTTAGTTTTATGTCTCATTAGTTTTATGTTTCCTTTTGACTCTTGGTCTCACTTCCAGGACCAACCCTCCAGAGTCTGGTGACAAGACTGGGGTAGTTGACAAGTCCTCTAACTTGACCTGATTTTAACTCCTAACTCAGTTTCCCTTGAAGCGGGCAGCTTCGGGCACATGTGATCACCTTTTCCAATCTTCTGTTTTAGGGTTTCTCCCCCATACAAAAATACTTCAGGTCTTAGTTAAAGGTTAAGTTCACACATAGATATTGGGGTTCCTTTTCCATGGCTCCCTCCATTTTGGGAGCCTACCCTGCTTATTGCCAGCTGCTCTGATTGCCTTGAACTCTGTTTTCTGATCTCTCAAGTCACTAAGGCCTCTGACAAGAGTCCTAAAGCCCTGTGCCTCCGAGATGCCAGAATACTTTCAGCAAAAAAAATCTATAGCTATGTGTTTCACACAGCAAAGAAGCTTTCTTTAAATTAAAATCCAGTTTTTGCCTGCTTTTGCTCTGTGTTTACAACTAATTTGTTCAAATTTCTTTTTTTGCCACAAATCTGCACTTGTATTTACTTTTTTATTTGTGGAATCACCCTAGTGTTATCACAATTGAAATAATATTATAACCTAGTTTTGGTGTAGTGCTCTCTGTGTTGCTAAGTTTAGTGACAGATATTTGACTTGCCTCATTCCTATTTAGCTATTATGTGTTATTTCATTTCTTTGTTCCTATATGAAGGAGAATTGTTGAAATAGCTTGTGGAAGGTCTGGGGCTGCAAAACAGGGGCTCACAGGACAGCCAGACCCTGACCCTCCCTTCTCAGTAACAAGCTGTTTGACTCTCAGAAGTAATTCCATGCCTATAGGGTTCCACTCTGCAGGATCAAAGGCTTGAGGGGTATCAGCAGTTTTCAGTGCTTTCACATTTATCCAGTGGAGAAAGAAATAGAAAAGAGAAACCGTATCAAAATAAAATAATCCCGAGTGTTCGGGAAACAGACCCCGACGTTCACAGAGCGTCGGCCAGCACCCCAGCTTCCACAGAACTCTTGGATTTCTTTGAAGAACCCTTGATCTTCACAGAGCTTAATCTGGAAATCTTATCAGCCCTTTCCTTGCATGAGTTCAGGAAACACACTCTTAGAAAGGGGACTGAAGCACGATTAATAAAAAGTCAGGAATTTGGGGTTCAACCTGAGGATCCGAAAAGCAAAACACCCAACCACTAGCTCTCACCTCAACCTCAGTCTGAAATGGCGATCCTGCCTCCCAGAATATCAGAATGAGACTATGTCTGAGAGCTGTCTCACCCTGTCTTATATTCCTCTCTAGGGCTGGGATTAAAGACATGCACCACTGATAATTAAAGGCATGCACCACCCGATTTCTATGGCAACTAGTGTGGCTATGGGATTAAAGGTACATGTCATTGTGGTTACTGGGATTAAAGGTGGGTGTTACCATAACTGGTCAGGTCTGGAAGGCTGACCAGTGTTACTGTTTTACTCTTGGATCTTGAGGCAGTCTGTATTTGTTAAAATACAACTGAAATGCCACTAACAGGGGACCTTGCCCCATAGGATTTGAGATTGTCCCATCTGACATCCCTTCTGCTTTTTTATTTTAACCAGCGTCTTGCCTTCATTTCTGTCCCTTTCCACTCACTGGGAAGATATTCACTGTGGGGCTTTGAGAAGCTGTCTATCAAAGGGGTTTCCTGCAGTTGTAGTTACAGGTGGCACCAGGCACTGCTCTGCACAGCCCACGCTCACCTGTCTCCGCTCCCAGCCGATAAGATGTGAGCAATTCTTGCCTCCACCTAATTGCTCTTGTGTGGGTGGAAGGAATTAATAAGCTTTGGAGCTGCAGTGATCTTTTACATTTTTTTTCTCCATCTGTAAAAACAGAGCAGACAAGCTCGAGAAGCCCTTCTTTTGCATTGCCAGTTGGTAGGATTTTTTTTTTCCTTCAAATTTTCTTTTTCCCCTAAAGAAGCAACAAAATGAGCAGGTGTTAGGCACTGCCCACTTTCAGACAGTGCTGCTAATTCCCACAGAGCACTCCACCTCCAGGCTTGGGAGAAAGGATTTCAAGGCAAGGTGAGAAACACAACCCACACGATCATTTTCATCTCCTACTATCCTAGCCCTTGTTTCTTCTACTGTTTTCCTCTGAAACGCCTGATGGTTGACTTTCAAATCAGACCCCGAGAGAAAACAGGCACATGTGTTCCTTTGCATGCCAGTGAAACTCCATGTCAAGGGGCTTACACACAGGGCAATGGCGTGATGGCAGTTGTAGGAATAACAGTTAATGTCTGAGTATGCTCTGTTGCCAAGCACAGGTAAGTACAAATGCCTCGTTCATCTCCTTTAGTTCTCTCAATAACGCTCAGAAATAGGGCATGTCGACAAGCGGACACTGATGCTCCTGGTGTGAAGACTGTAAATTTCTTAATGGAAGCTCTCAGGTTCCAATCCTAGCAGCTTCATTCATGCTCTTTTTGCACGTCTAACCTTGGCTGGTGCTGCATCCAGCCACTTGTGTTGTTCTGAACACTTCCTGTCTTGTCTCCCTCACCTGGAATATAAAAGCAGAATTTCTTTTGCTCCTGCTTAAACTAGAAAGAAAAACGTATTGAAAATTAGAGTGAGGGGTATTCTGTGTCTACTACAGTAGGGACTTGGCACTGATCGGTCACTGTCATGTAGACTCCCTGGATTGGCCAGTTCATGAACTCTGGAAGTGTGAGAAGCCCTCGGTTGTAGCCTGGCAGTGTGTAAATAAAGAAGGCAAAGCTAAGTGGTCATGCATCCTAAGGATGGCGAATGACTCTGACTTCTCTTTCGTGGAGGGTGTTTACATGCTATTGCTAAAATTCCTTCCAAATGGGAGATGTAAACACGTCTACCTCTCTTTTCAAGGTCCCAAAGACAAACCCAGGCACAATTAAAACAAGTTTGCTCTGAGAATCAATGAGTTTTTTGGGTTTCCTCACAGAGCATAGATAATTATGGAGTATTTTTTCCCTGTCACATTGGTAGGCTAATTGCTAAAGGAGTCAAGATTTTAGTAAAGAAAACATACCCCTGTACTCTTTTCAGACATCTATCTCAAAAGGAATTTGAACTTGAAATTCACGTGGTGCTCCACCAAATACTGCCTTTTCTTTGAAATAAGTGTTATAATTTATCCGAGACTGATTTTTCAGAGGCTAAATTAAATGAAACCCAGATCAGCTATTTAGTTGTTGACATAGTTTCATTTCAAGGCAGGTAAGTGGATTATTCAAGCGGATAATAACCAAAATTTGAATTTTGTGGAAGACCCATTAGGAAGCGAGACTGGAGAGTTGTGTGGCCACACAGTTTATTGCAAACACTGGAGAACTCGAATTGGTACTGGCTTGGGCTGCCTATGGGCTAATGACTTTCCATCTTTACATGGAAAATAGATGCTCATAAGAGAATTTTTCCAGCTCAAACAATGTGATTTCATTTTCCTAGCAAGAATGCACAGTTTATATAAGATGTAAGGAAGATTGATTTTGATTTCCCCTTGAGGAAGTATTGCCTTTGGAGCAAGAATCTTGATTCCCTACTAAAACTGTTACTGACTGCCACTAAGCCTTAGGTCCTCACTCGCCAAATAAGTCATGCTAACATTTAATGATGTCATTGGGTCATTGTGTAGACTAAATAAGTGAGCATCTGTCAAGTACAAGAGGAATGCCTCCATCCTTGTCTTAGTCAAAGTTCTGTTGCTGCAAAGAGGCATCATGATCATGACAATGCTTATGAAGGAAAACTTTTAATTGGGGCTGGTTTATAGTCCAGAGGGTTAGTCCATATTGTCACAATTAGAAACATGATATCACGTAGTCAGACATGGTGCTGGAGAGGAGCTGAAAGTTCTACATCTTAGCAGGCAGCAGGAAGAGAGAAAGACACTGGGCCTGGCTTGAACATTTGAAACCTCCAAGTCTATCCCCAGTGACACACTTCCTCCAACAAGGCCACATGTACTACAGCAAGGCCACACCTCTTAAAGGTACCACCCCATGGTGACCAAACATTCAAATCTATGAACCTATAGGGGCCCTTTCTTTTCAAACCATCACAACCCTGCTGGAGGCTGAACATGAAATTGCTGTGATACTTGACTGGTGTCACTGTCATTGTCCAGTGGCATTCAGCAGCAATTGCAGATTTCCTTCTTACACCAAGAATGCTCTGAGATCCTTGGGAAGTCAGGTTTAGAGCAGCAGGTACAGTTATATTTAAATCAGACGCAGAGTGACAGGCCAGTTTCCCTGCAGCCTGCCCACACTCGTGTAGACCAGCTGCCTTTCTTATGGCTCTTTTCTTTCATCTAGGAAAGAGAGAACACAATTTTGGCAGATTTAAGGCTAAATGGTGAAGCTCTTTCTCTCTTCGCTCAAAAAGTAGTCTAGCCATGGCTCTATTTCCCGATGTGATGACATTTGCTGGTATGTAAAATGCTTAGGAATAGGGGTTCTGTGTTCAAGTTCCAGTTTTGCTACTTTCTGCACTTTTTTTTACATGACTTACTGTTTTCTGTCATGGTTTATCTGTTCAATGAAAATGATGATAGTCCATAATTAGTAAATGGAACATACAGAGTTCCAAGAAGACTGAGTGCTGAGGATATGGTAAATATTAAGTTACTATATGATTATTATATTGCTCTGTAGATTGTCAGCAACTCACTGGGGAAAATGTCAAGGAACGTGTGTGCATATATTTTAATTATCATTAGTAATTGTCTAGGTAGGGAAATATTCTACATTGGCATGTGTATATGAAATGAATGACTTGTGGCTATTTAAAATTTAAAAACTGGCCTAAGTATCCAAATGGAATTGCAGACTTGGGAACAGTGCTAATGCATGTCTAAGTCAGCCACCCCTCCCGTACATCCCCTTGCTACCTCCTAGGCTCTTAGCTGTTGTTGTACTCTAAGATAGAGGAAATTTAATTGTATCCCTGCTGATTTTTGGTTCTCTCCTTCATAGAGTGGTCCATACCATACCTCAATACTAAGCCCAACACTGTAGACATGAAGAGACTATTCATTGTTGGGTTTTCTGGTTGGATGGAATGTTATCTGTAGACCTTCTTGGATATTTGTGTGTAGAGGTGTAGTTTTTTTTTGGACATTTTTGTGGTCCTAATATGGTGCTATAAAGTAATAAAAGTAATACTGAGGGTAAAATAAAGCATTCTTATGTGTGAATCAGATGCTCCATGAAGAGCAGTGAGGAACAGATTGGATATCGATGCCCTTTAGTCAGCAGCGATGGACTTAGAGGAGTTGAATGCTTACAAAAAACATGGGGGAAATGATGGAGACATTAAAAATGATCCCAAATGAAGGACACAGGGCTTCAGAGATTAAGGACTTAGCTACAGTAGCAGCTAACATGAGCAAGCATTGTAAGGACCCTCCCACAACACCCATTACTCACAACTCTGGGCTCCAGGGCTCTTAGGTCAGGCTGCGTTGACTTAAATATGGGTGTGTAGCCATTTATTGGTTGCATAATCTGCAGCTATTGTTGGACTTCTGTCTGACTTACCCTTGCCTTCCTTCTCCCATGACCTTCCCAGCATTTTGTCTTTTCCATCCTCTCCTGTCCTTCCTTCCTTCCTTCCTTCCTTCCATTCCTTCCTTCCTTCCTTCCTCCTTCCTTCCTTCCTTCCTATTTCATACAGGGTCCCCAAAATAATAATCCCTCAATATTGTAGGAATGGCCATTGGTAAGGTAAAAAACAAGAAGGATTTTTATATAGCACACGAAGGAGCCCCTAGCCTGATTTAAGGGGTAAAGGAAGGATGTTCTGGATGATTTGATATCTAGACAGAAAACTCAAAGATGAGTTACATTCTTAATAAGTCTAGATGGGAGACTGGGTATGAGCATTCAGTAACAGAGGGCAGGTGATGTAGGTGTGGTGGGGAGCTCAGACTTGGGCAACATTAAGTATTCACCAAATGCTCAATATTTAACAAGCATTTGTACTTACTGTGTAACGACATTGTTTTACATAATAGGATGACATCAGTTAGCAGGGAAGCCATAGGCTTATTTTGTAGATGTTCTAGAGGGAGAAGAGAGGATGGAGATGGGGCTAGTCAAGGGAGGATGGGCAAGGAAGCTTTCAGAATGAAAGGACAGCCCATCTGAGACCTGAATGGGAAGGAACCAGCCTGCTGAAAGGCAGGGAGGCAGAAGAGATAACAAAGGCAAAGCACTCAAATCAGAAGCATTCTGGGTATGTCGGAGAGAGTGAGAGACTCCAAGTGTGCTGGTGGGAAAACGCACAAATACTCTAAATGGTGTCTCATTAGCATGACCGCGATCAGAAAGAACAAAGAGCAAGAAGCGGGGACCTAGTTGCTGTTGGTGGAAGGCTGGCTGGTGAAGCACTGGGCAGACAGTTGGAGGGTCCTATAGGAATGCAAAGTGGAGCTGCTGTATAACCTAGCCGCCCCTGTTCTGAGAGCACACTCACAGGAAGTAAAAACCATCTCATAAAGGTATCTGCATCCCATGTCCATTATAGTGTAATGATATGGAAAAGGCTTGTGTTTTTAAATGAGAGATGGCTAAAGAATACATGTGCATATATGAGCGTGTATACACGTTTCTAAAAAGTGTATTATTTAGCCTGAAATGGACTGGATTTTCCATTTGGCACAATAAGGATGGATTTCACACCAAGTGAAATAAGCCAGACACAGGGAGTGGTATGTTGCATGATCCCACTCATATAGAAAATAAAAATAGGAGTCCAGTGTGTAGAGAAACAGAGGCATGATTAGGCATTGCAGAGTTGTGTTGGGAAGGGAAGGGGGACATGTGGCTCAAGGGGATGCAGCATAGCAGATACGAAGGCTAAAGCTTTTCGTGTTAAAGCACAGCCTTAGGGTCCAGTCAATATGCTGTATTGTACTGGAGATTTTTATTACATAAGTAGATTGTAGTCTCCTTGTCACATATTAAACAGGTAGGGATTTGAGAAAATAGGTCAGTTTTCTCACTACAGCACTGTTTTTTTCCCATAGTATCATATAAACCTCAAATATACGCAAGTGATATATATGCAAATGTGTATTTGTCTACATTGCATATATACATATTTGTACATGTATATGGTGCAGCTGCTCATGTACATGCCCCGTGTGCTCATATGGAGGCTTGAGGTTGATATCAGGTATCTTATTATTCTCTGCCATATATGTGTATATATATATGTGTGTATATATACACATATATGGCAGAGAAATATATATGTGTGTCTATCTATCTATCTATCTATCTATCTATCTATCTATCTATCTATCTATCATCTATCTATCTATCTATATATTGGGACCTTTTACTGAACCTGGAGCTTATGAATTGGCCAGATCTATTAACCAGCAAGCTCTAAGCATCTGCCTGTGTCCATGCCAGCAGTACTGATCTTACAAATGCATGCTGGCTCACTTGGTTTTTCACATTGGTCATGGGGATCCAGAGTTCGGTCCTCTTCATGCATGCATGGCAAACACATTAGCCATTGAGCTATCTCTCCAGCCCCAGTAAAATACATTTAAAAACAGTAATTTGGGTTGAGTTGAGAAACGTTTAGAACTTTTGTGATTCAAACGAGTAGAAATCTCATACACACAGTGATCTCTCTACAATGCAGGGAAAGCCTCTGGAAAATTCTAGCTGCAAATATCTCTCCACTGAAGAAGGGTGTGGCTCCGTGTGGCTTAGTAAATGCAGCAAAGACAAATGCACCTTTTCCAAAGAACTGCATGTTGGGCAAATGTGCCCGTAGCAGCCTGCTTTTCCAAGTTATGGTTCTATGCACCATCACCAACAGCAGGACCATTGGCCAGCACTATATCTCAGGATGGTCATTGTGCCAATGATGGGCATCCTACTGTTTCCTCCTGGGTACCAGCCATCTCTCTCTACTTATTCCATGAGCTATCCTTCAGTGGAGAGTTCTGCTTCAAGAGTGCTTTTAAATCCTTTCTATCCAGTTTTGAGCTTGTTCCACCCAGGCTAACCACCCATGCTTTTTTCTCCTTTTCCTGGTTTGTTCCGTCTCTGGGTTGGATCACAGGGCACACAGGAGACTCCTGACTCTGTTTACTTCCAGCTAACAGCGTTGGGGACGACGAGGAGCCGTCCATGTCTTCTGAGAGTGATGAAGATGTGACCAAGCAGTTTGAGATCTCTGTGTCCCGATCCCAGAGTTTTCGTACAGGAGCACCTGAGAAGGGAAAGACAACAGAGTTGGAGCCGAAAACAAATGCAACCATTTGCTGTCCGTCCACCGGGAAGACAGTGCCGAGGTGTCTGCTTGTGAAGGTATCAATTCAGCTTGTTTCTCCTGCACCTAGGCAAGGGCTGGCCAGTGGTGAGAATGCTGGTGGATTTAATTAAGTGCATGTGCTGTAGAGTCCAGAGAGGGAAAAGAAAAGAAACCATGGAATGGGAAAGAGTCCACAAAGAATAGTATAACCTTTCTCAGGCTTCTCATCCTCTTTATGCCCAGAGTCCCGAAAAGAGGTAGATGCTGAACCAGAGAAGAATCTGGGAAAGGCAGATAAAAAGGCTAGAGAAAGTGGGCCCCCATCTAGCTCTATGCTCTATGCTCACAGGACTGCACTGGCCAGTCTTCTTTCTCTCGTGGGGAGTTCGGCAGCCACAGCGATGGGGACATCACAGTTACATTTCTTCCGCGTTAACTTGAGAAGGAAACTAGACGACGAGCAAACGGTAATTTAGAGACTTGATTTGCGGGGCAGGAAAAGCTTGTACTCATCATGCAGTTAGACTTATTGACAACAGCTCACCAAGACCTATTTTAGCAAACCACAGCATAAACTGGCTGCAGACCCTCTGCCCTCCCTCCCGACTCTCTCCTGTTCCCCAGTGCTCCACTCTGCATTGCTTTCTTTCACAAGTAGGCAAATGCTGGCTAATGAAAGTTAATAGTTGATTCCCCTGGGAGTAGCTTGTTTAATTCTAAAGCTAATGGCCCCATTTCCCAGAAGCCCAGGCGTCTCGGGTCTGATTATATAACTGGCGAAGGCTCAGAGAATGGAGCCCAGCCACCCTGCCTTACCTTCCTGGAATCCACGGTAACTTAATTCCTTGTCAGAAATAGTAATTCTGAATTTTTGACAGGTAGTGATAGAAAAGATAAAATTCTGTCTGTTGGACAGTGGACAGAGTCTACCACCTTGGATGAATTACTGTGAATTCTGAAGAAATTCCAAAGGTTTTTATAGAATGCTGCACGGTAAAATTTGAGGCCATCAAGGCTGTGGGAAGATTAATGTTTGCTTACTTCTCCTGCCATTTCCTTTTATTCATCCTTATGCCAGCGGAATTACTTAAAGATAAAGAATACATTTTTCTTTATAGTTCACCTCCTTTCTGTTTAGCTCCTTTCTTTATTTTTACTTAGATTCAGTTTAATTGTAGACCATTTTCCCGTTTAAAAGTGCATTAAAATGTTGGACAGCAAAATTAAATGTTCAAAATCCAAGTAAAATCTTTATTTGGAATGAGTTGCAGGTATCTTATCCTATGCTTTACACTGTTGCCAACTCATTCCTTCACTAAATAATTTATTCATTGAGAAACTTATAAATGTATTCAATATATTTTGATCTCTCACACACTTTCAACTCCTATGCTCCAACAACTCCACCAGCCTCATATCCTCTTTTTTTTTTTTTATAAACCAACTGAGCCCAACTAGTGGCTGCACACATGACGTGATGGTAAGGCCATTCAGGGGAGCATGGGTAATCTACAGTGGGCTCAGTGAGCAATGACTTCCCTTCCACACGCGGACCCACTACCTGCGGGTAGCTCCTTAACTAGGAATGAAGCCTCTCAGGAAACCCCTCCCCTATCCATGCTCCATGTTGACTGGCTTGATCTTGTTCAGGTCTGTGCAGGTAGCCTCTGATGCTGAGGGCCTGAGTACAGTGGCCATGTTATGGCCAGAAGATGGCATTTTACAGCACTCTTCCCTATTATATGCTGATTCATTCTCCTGCATTTACTTCCCTCCCTCTTCACCAGATCCCCTATCCGGTCATTACTTCTGTCCTGTCATTCCCCTTTACCTCCCTCCCATCTTCTTCTGTATTTACCTCCCTTCCTATTCCCTATTCCATTTCCACTTGTGCTATATGCTATTCCCTCTCATTGCTTCCCCACATGCCATATCCTGGCAATGATCCCATTTTTTCTTCCTGGTTTCTGTAGTTACTACTGTATAATAGTATATAGTATACTACTATATGCTTATATCTCCAGATTTGGAGTTAGGAGCCACCAATAAAAGAGAACATGCAGTGTTTGTCTTTTTGGGCCTAGGTTACCTCTCTCAATGGTATCTTTTCTAGTTCCATCCATTTACCTGGAAAGTTTATGAGTTCTTTTTTCTTGTAATGGAAGGCAGACTGTGAGTATATAGCTTAATTGTTGACTTGTTGGGTCTGCTTTTTTTGATTTATTTTGAGCAGTCATCTTAAAGCTAATTAAGAATAGCTGCTTGTTATCAGCATTTCTAACTGCAGCCTGTGGACTACATGTGGTCCAGGAGAGCTACAAATATACCCCAAATGCAAAATAATTAACTTATTTAAAACATTATGAGACATAAAAATATTCATAATGCTACTGTGGACTTTCTGAGTGTCAACTTTGTAGATGACAACAATGTCAAAAACTTGGGTATACTCGCTGAGATTTTTTATAAAAGATAGATATTGTGTTTTTCATATCACTAAAAACAACTCATGTCTCCGATGTCTGTGGCCAGTTTTGTTTGGGATGATGTACAAACCAGAGAAATGGGACTAGTAACACACACACACACACACACACACACACACACACACACACGCACACATATATACATACACACACGTGTGTGTTTATTTCAAGAGATTTCTTTCAAAAAATTAGCTGATCTGATCACGCTGGGTAGATACAGAAATCTCCAGCTCTGCCCTCCCTGGAGCAGGCTGTGAAGAAGTAGATGCAGTCTCTCAAGTATGAGCTGGACCTTCCATTCTTAGATACAATTCTCCAGGGAAGCCTCAGTTCTTTCAACCTTCCAGCTAACTGATTGTCTCCTGCTTCAATCACACCTGCAAAATAGTGTCCCATCAAGTCCTATTAGTGTTTGAAAGATTGGCATCCATAACCCAGTGAAGATATCATACAGATGGAGCACTGTGGATAGCAAGTGGAAATCTTTATATATAGTGAGATATAGAGTATGGAAGACAGTGATTGGATAATAGAGCTTTCCATTAAAGTGACTCACAAACCAAACAACTTGAATACCATATCTAATCACATCAATATATTTGATGTCACATAATTAAAGCAAATAATTTCTAAGAATCCAGGATCTATTTCTCTGACAACAGGCTATTACCTTTGCATATGTGTTTAAGGTGGTGTGGCCCTCTGTCATTTAAAGGCAAGGGAACCTTTCTGTTGTATAGAAAGGTGACCCTACCATTTCCTTTCCTTCTTGTTGCTACTTGACTTGTAGCCCAGACTTGATTTTCTAATTCATCCCTTGCTTGTCTGTCATGGCAAATGCTTTGTTACATTAATACAGTTCTATTTTTTCAGTTATGAATAATGTTTCAAGTCTTAATGCAGCCGTTGAAAGTCCCACATTACTGATCTAGGTATTAACGCCATAGGAGTTAAAGTCACGAGACAATTTTATAGGGATAATTTCTTGGCAAACTTAGATTTGGTGCTGAAGTCCTGCTGGGTGCTGCACACATTGATAGATGGCCCACTGTTTAATAGGACATCTCACTGTTCATGTATGTGAGGAATGGGTGTGCTAATTAGAGACTTATGAGAAAATCCTGCTTTATTGTTGTAGGTTTTTGCATGAGGAGTTTCCCTCGTTCTGTCGTTTTTCTGTGGCATTTAAAAAAGTATCTTTTGCCAAACAACTGAAAGTATGAATCTAGCATTTTTTGTGGCATCCTGTGAAAGCGTTTCCTAGGAGCCTGGACTGAATATTTAAGAATAACACAATAGAAAGAGGAGTTTTTCAGTGACTGGTGTGGTGTTGAAAAACTAGGAATCCAGAGTCCAAAGTTGTGCTAATTTGGTCTACATGGATAGTATTTTTTAAAAATATACATGATAATGAATATATATTATATTTATACTTTATACATTTTATATTTATGATTATAGTTTATATTATATATGTATATAATATAGTTTGTGTGTGTGTGAGTCTGTGCCTATGTATGAACATGTATGTACAGGTTTGAGGCTGATGTTGAGACTTCCTGATCATTCTCTACTGTAGTCATTGAGTCAGGGTCGGTCAGTCAAACTCAGAATTTGCTACTATGCTTAGTCTAGCCAGCCAATTTGTTCTGGGAATCCCTTGTCTCTGCTACTTTGACGCTGGAATTACAGATGTGCCATCCAGCCCACCTAACATTTACGTGGGTTCTGGGCATTCAAACTCCTATACTTATGATTTCATGACAAGTGCTTAAGCCCCGGAGCCATTTCCAAGCCCCACATCATGTATGTTGAGCTTGAATCAATATATCAGCCCTATATATCCTAGTTATTACTGTCGCCAAGATTCCACATGATTTTCCACCTGACTGCTTCAAGTACGTCCTACATGACTACTCTGGAAAGTCATTCAAAAGGTTTAGTGGAAAATAGCAGCAGACAGACTGTGTGTGTTGATGTCTTCTTGGAGCAGATGCTATACAGCTCATCTGAGGAACTGCGAGGGCACATAATAAACTAGGGCTGTCTCTTTGTTGCCTGTCTTAGCTGTGATGAAACACCATGATCAAAAAGCAAGTTGGAGAGGGAAGAGTTTGTTAGGCTTACACTTCCACATTTCAGTTTATCATTGAAGGACATCAGGACGGGAACTCAAACAGGTCAGGATCCTAGAGGCAGGAGCTGGTACAGAGACCATGGAGAAATACTGCTTATTGACTTGCTTCACGTGGCTTGCTCAGCCCACCTTCTTATAGAACCCAGGATCATGAGCCCAGGGATGGCACCACCCACCATGGACTGGGCCCTCCCCTCATTGATCAGTAATTGAGAAAAGGCCTTCCAGCTGGATCTCATGGAGACATTTCCTCAACTGAGGCTTCTTCCTCTGACGACTCTAGCTTGTGTCAAGTTAACACAAAACCAGCCAGTGCACTGCCCCGCTCACTGTGTCTATGCCTCTCACTTTCTTGCATCCTAGTTTGGGGAGTATTGAGAAGGACTGGGGGGCTAAGGAGATTAGACATCTTACCTGGGGTAGGAATGTCAGGGCTGAAGCTGTGATTTGGGAGAAACCTGTTGGGTTTGCTTTGTCTGCTGACACTAAGGGTATATAATGAGATGAATAGGATTTTGAGACATATGGGGGAAGGAAAGGAAAGATAAGAAGGATTGGAGCAAAGGGAGAGAGGATGATAAAGAAAAGCACTAAGGTTCTTATATTGGTACTGGACATTGGACCCAGGTCCCTGTACTTACAAAGCAAGTGTTTTATCAACTCAGACATTCCAAGACCTGGTTTAACACTTTCTCTCTCTCTCTCTCTCTCTCTCTCTCTCTCTCTCTCTCTCTCTCTCTCTCTCTCTCTCTCTCTCTCTCTCTCTCTCTCTCTCTCTCTCTCTCTCTCTCTGTCTGTCTGTCTCTCTCTCTATCTCTCTTTCTTTCTTTTTTTGGAGGGGCACTCAAGACAGGGCTCCTCTGTATAGCCTTGGATGTCCTGGCACTCACTCTATAGACCAGGTTGGCCTCGAACTCACAGGAGATCTGCCTGACTCTACCTTCTGAGTGCTGGGATTAAAGATGTGCACCACCACCTCTTGCCATTCTTTATATTCATATTATTAAGGAGTAGGAAGTATTAAACCAGGGCTGTGGGGTGTCTCCGGTTATAAAGAACTTGCTTTGTAAGAACAGGGACCTGTGTCCAATGTCCAGTTCCCATATAAGAAAGTTCAGTGTGGTGTTGTATGCTTGTTATTCTAGGGATGGGTCAATCAGTGTAACTGAATTGGTGGCCGCTTGGCCAATGAGAAACCTTGTCTTAAGGTGAATTGCATTCCTAACAATGACACCTGATGTTGTCCTTCAGCTTCCACATGCATGGCCACACATGCATGCCCACCATCAAACACAAACAGACATACATGCATGAATAAAGTATTAAGCCTACTTATTTCACATAATAAGCTAGTAGTCTTTTTGAGTACAGGGACAACGTTTACCCATCATGTGGACAGTATTGTCTTTGCTATTATTATATGTTTTGTTGCTGTAGTCTTGACTGTTGTAGCTACTGTTGTTCAATTTCTCTAGCTCAAAAGATATGAAATATAATGTATTTGAAATGCTTTTATATTGCAAACTTAGATTTGGATGGAACCAGCCAACTCAGTTATTCTGAGATTCTGTCTTATGAAGATCAGCCCATCTCTACCCTCTCACAGTCTCCCCGTGAGAGCAGAGACACCAGACACCATGGTCCTTGTCATCAAGAGACTGGCATGGTCCGAAGCCTCGGTCGTCCTTGTGTGGAGAGCATCCTGGAGGCGGAGACCGTGTTTACTAATCGGGGCTTTGAAGATTCCTATGCCGCTCACAGCTCCTCTGTGTGGAGTCCAGAGGCGAGTTATTGGCTTTCTTTCCTTTTTTGGCAAGTTTTTTTCTATCCTTTGTTTCAGCGCCATGCAGTCACTCCTTCCCCCCACCCCATTGGATGTCTCCAGACAGGAAGTATTGCCTACTCTAGAAAACCTATTTGACCAGACCCTCTGTGAATGGCAATAAAAAAAAAAATACATTCTTTCAAAATGGAAGGGGAAGAAGAATGTGGTTGGCAGAATGGAGAAGAGCTGCCAGGGAATAAACTTTCACGGGGTTGTTCTCATACAAAGGGGCTTGTAGATCTTTGGAGAGCCTGATTGCTTTCTTTTGTGGAAAAGTGGATGATATTTTATTTTACCCCAAATCTTCAGCTTTGATTGCTAAAAGAAAATTTACTGGATAATTTAACTAAAGTAAATGTCCCTCAAAAATGAAAGTACACATGAAATGGTAATGAGGATCCTTGTAGATTTGAGTTGAGTTGAAGTTCTGGGAGGTAGCGATGAGGGTAAAAATTCTCTGGCCATTGGTATTGCTTTTTGTAATAAACATTTGATGGAAGATGCAACTTATGAAATCTATCTTCCAATTAAAGCTTGTTTATTATGTCGGAGGTAGGACTAATTATGACAACGATGGCAGCCACGATGGAGAGGGACCCCAGCTACTACAGCCGGGGATTTTACAAACATTGTTTTATCTCCTAGGCATTTCTGATTGTTCTTTGTGAGCTCCACATATTCTATGATTCCCCAATGTTAAGAAGCATTAGCTAGTGGTATTTAATATCTAATTTGAAATCAATGTAGATAAACATTGTGTAGTCAACTTTTATATGACCCATATGATGTGTGGAGATGCAAGTATAGAATGAATTGATTACGACAACCAGAGGAAATAAGTGTGTGTGTGTGGGGGGGTGAATCTCTCTAGAAGGACCCAGAGTTCACCATGAATAAATGCTTAAAGAAATGCAAAAGAAAATTGTAGAAGATCATGTTCCAAAGCCTTGCCGTCTTCATGTTAGTGGGCAGATGTAGGGTGTGTGTAAGAATTCCTGTGTGCACATGATTTCATGCGTGTCCTGGTGCCTCTGTGATGCTGTTTCTGCTGAGAGCCAGAAATGGACACTTAGATTCCCGGTCTATGGCTTGTTAGAGTCTATCCTTACCACACAGGCGCCCAAAGCCACTGGCTTCCATCAGTTTTGTTAAAACCAAAAAGAGACAGAAACAAAATGCAAGTCTGCTCTCCCATGGTGTCGCCGCTCAGCATCAAATCAAATCCCACACAATATTTAAAAATATTCCCTTTGTCTCCCTCGCTGCAAAAAACAAACCAGAACTATTTACCTGCCTGCTGATAACTCTGTCTCCCTGATAATGGTGCCATTAGGTTTGGGCTTGCCTTCTCCACGTAACCTCCCATTTCCCTGCCTCCTGGGCTTTAATAGATGATATGCTGAGGGTACTGAATGTTCTCAGACTCCAAAAATACCCAGACAGCTCCGTGTGCGCCATTCAACCTCCTATCTATTTTGAGACAAAAACTGTAATTTGGTGCTCCTACTGTAGAACTTCAGATCCAGCCCAGGCAGTTCCCGTAACTGGCTGCTCTGCAGGCGTAGCTTGCCTCTTAAGCATTGATTTATTTGTCTCTTAGCTGTGTTAAGAACCTTGTCTTCCCTGGTGTATCTGGCATCCAGAACGTATCGTGGATCCATTTACTTTGGGCCACAAGATGACATCAACACTATCTTACTAAAACAGGAAGCCTTTTCGGTTTGACAGAAAATCTTTAAACTTATGGGGGTTTTGACAGTTTCATGCAAGCATTTCCACCTTAAAGGGGAAATCAGGACAGGGGAGCTCAAGGAAATCATTTATTTTGTCCTCAGAAGGAAAGCACTCGGTGCGTGTGGCTACCTGTTATGATCATGGATTTTTCTAGTTTACCCCTCAGCTGGCAAAGACCATTGACTTTTCTCCTGCAGACCTAGGGCTTGGTAGGAGAAAAAACAATGGGAAGGTGGCTGGAAATTTCAAACGTACAGAGAGAGCCAGGTGTCCCACTTTCCTCTCTGCTTTCTACTGATTAATTGGTTGGCCTGAGAAAGTTAATTAAAAATCTGCCAAATGGGGATAAGAAGGAAGAGAGTTTTACCTTGCAGGAAGGTCAAACAGATTAGCAGTATTAACAGTACCCATACAAGGAGCTCCTTTGGTGGCCTGGTGATAGGTAATGTGTATTGAAATAATTAATTGCTATGAAAATACAAACCTCCACAATCTCTGTCTCAATCAACCAGGGAGAGGCCGTGAAGCCCGTTTTCATGAGCAACACCTGGGATTGGCCCGCTGGGAGCCCAGCTGCTGCCCAGAGCTGTACTTCGCCCAGAGTTCTTCAGAGCAACTTGCAGTAGAGCTCTGCCCAAGACTCCTCGATGCCCACAGTGCAGGGAGTATCATGAGTAACTTGATGGATGTGTGGGGTATGATCCCGTATCCACCAGGGCATTTTACCTTGGCATGGGAGTAGATGATGAAGCTAGTGCTCCTGCCTAATGCCAAGAGGAGAGACCTGAAATGGAATGAACTTATAGTATTGTCACCCAGCTTCCATCCCTACTGCCTTCCATCCTCGTCTCACACACGTAAGGCATATAGGAGCATCTACAGTGAAAAGTTTGGCAGCAAGAAGTAGGTCATGTGGCTTAACACAAGGCTTGAGATTTTGACTATTCAATACTAGGTAAGGTATGCTGTGACCCTGGGATTGGAAGAGTATTAGATACAGAGCCCATTTTAGCTTTGGTTAAATAACAGCTCAATAGGGCAAATCAGAAAGCACAGTGTTTCCTAGCTGGGTTCCCCAGTAAGACAGAGCCAAAGGTGAAAGCTTTTGTTCCCTACCTTGCTATTGGGCCATTCTCAATGGATGAGGGAATGAGGGGGAGGGAAGAAAGAAAAAGGTTATGGATGAGAATGTGCCATTGAGTTGGCCACCACCCAGTATTACCAGTCGCTCCATCCCATGGGACATACTTCATGAAATTATAACCTGTTCTCTAGTCATCCTGCCAATGGGAGGACATTTATTGCATGGAGTATTAATGAGGGAACATTCTGGCCTTTTGAAACATGGTGAGAAGCAGAATACTTTCTAAGCTATGGTATCAATGGACCAATAATGAGAGCTGAGCATTATACTTTATGAGAAGAAGCTAAGAACTTGCTGGGTTGTGCCAGGCTGCAGCTTCTTAGAGCCCAGGTATGCTGTGCCTGTAGAGGAAACTGGAACAAGATTTGAGTTCAAGGGGAGTTGAGGTGTGCAAGAACTGCCTTTTAAAGTCTATCACAGACTTGACGTGGTACCTGACATTAAGGACTTAAAAGAGGCTAACTATTATGATTCGCATCTAGACAAGCCAGGTAGATGATCAAGAGTATGTTTAAACCAGATGGGAGTTTTAAGGGGGAGAAGGAGCTTAAGAAAAGATTCTGCTTGGTTTTTTCAGTTAGCCTAACTCCTTGGAGACTCGCTTCTAATATTATATATACACTAGTCCGTTGTATTCAGAGGTCTCTATAGCAACGACTGCTATCACTTGAAACTGAGTACCTCTGAATAGAAAGGATCATGCATGATTGCATGTGCAGGGGAAAGGATCAGAAGAAGCTTCCCCTTATTTTACAAGAAAGCTGAATTTTCTTGGCAGGGTAATTTGAATCTTTAAAAAGGAAGGGCATTTATTAGATGTCTCCGATATGTCAAGTGCACAGCATCTCTACGTAGTGGGTATTATCCTATTTTACTATTGAGGAAAAATAATGGAAAGTATTAGGTGATTGCCAGTGTTATGAGCTTATAAATATCCAAAGATCTGACATGTAAAAGAACATTTGGTTCTACAGCCCGTTGTGCCTTCCCCTATGACTACGTGGGAAAGTTCTGTGGATGAATGTGCATATTGATGTATTTTATTGTAATTTTTTGAAGCAGTCTCTGAATTAGCAACATCTAGAGTTCAATTCCATAGATAAAGAACTGATTTACTTTAAGAATGGGTTCCACAGTGACACCACTTAGTTATAGGTAAGACTCAGGCCCTCAAGGAAAAAAATTAAAAAAAAAATATATTGACATAGTAATTTGTCGGCGTGGTGGTCATTACAGTAAATTGTGTTCAGTTTAGTTTTCCAGTAAGGGCAATCAGATATGAATAGCTACGTGCAAACTGATGGCCAAGAGTGACATTCTGTAATGAGAGAAGCATCCTTGAAAGAGGTAACTCCATGCCAGTGTAGGGAATAGATGGGGAGAGTCTGTGGGAAGAGAAATTTTCATTTTTGCTAAAACTTCCCAACCCCACATTCTTAAGTAGGCATATACTAATGTACGCTCTTCAGCTTTGGCCAGGACCCAACAGAACCAGTGACAGAGTTAGTATTTTAACCCAGGTTTCCTGGCTCCAGGAGTGCTTTTCTGCTGACTGCTGTGACTGATCTCTTAGCCTTTCTTTGAATGATCTGCTTAGACTGGGCTTGCTGTGGCCAACATCCCTGGCACAGCATCTCAGAAATGCAGTTCTCTCGGCCCCAGCCCTTGACTTAATGAGAATCCTTGAGTGACTCAGCTGGCCATTAGGGGAGAAGCTCAGCTGTTAGTCTTTTCTCTCAGGAAATTTGAAAACACACTGAAAGATCAGTTGTTTGAGGCCCCCACCCTGCCTCCCACTGGGATTTTGCCCAGGGAAAGTTTCTTAGTTCGCAGACAGCAGTTCCAGGCTTAGCAATTACTCCCTGGGACTCAAAAGTGCCTGTTGGCATTTACACGTTGGTAGTTGACTTAATTAGGGACTTCATATCTTAGTTGGCTTCAACCATAGTGGGCACTTGTACTTTTTCATGAGGCAGTGCACATTAACACAACTTGAAGATGTGTCTCATTCATTTTATTTTTAAAAAAAACATTCTCAAAAACTGACCCTATGCCAGGCACTGTGTCCTCCACGGAAGTCACGTTTGTCAGAGAGGGGCTAGCACTCTGACCTTTCCTAACACGAAGAAGGCCATGTGTTGGCAGTCAGAAAGCTTGGGAGGGCAAGGAAGCGCCGAGGAGCAGCAACCCGTTCACATCCTATAAGTCACCATCATTTCCTGTCCTCATTTTTTTATTTTCCCTTTGCTTGTAACCGCAGCAGGATGGGGACCAGCCCTGCAGGTGCCACCCCAAGCTCTTGGAGCCTATCTCAAAATGCGGTTACCTAGATATCATCTTTGAATATAGAGCCGTAACCCAGAAGCTCACCGGTGACTATTGTGAGAGCACAGGGCCTTCCAGATAAGGACCGGAGTGGTGTTCAACTCCTGGCCAAGTCCATGTAGTGCTGCTGCCCAGTAAGAAACCAGAGGGGCCAAGACTAACATCCAGAGAGGGCCTAATCCTGTCTTCAAGGAGAAGGTCACCTTCGCCAAGCTGGAGCCTAGGGATGTGGCTGCCTGTGCTGTCCGGTTCCGCCTCTATGCTGCCCGTAAGATGACCCGAGAGAGGATGATGGGAGAGAAGCTGTTCTGTCTCAGCCACTTGCACCCAGAAGGAGAAATGAAGTGACTCTGGTTCTGGAGCCCAAGAAGGTAATATAAGTGTGAGTATATTAAATGGTGCTGGTGCTGATGGGATGTGTTCAAAGACCTGGGGTTGCCCGCCCTTAATTTACAATGCTCGGCTTATGGATTCATAGATGTTAATTTAATTTTACATTTGGCTCTCCTCCTCATTAGCAAGCCATGTTTGTGCTTCAGGCACAGTCGGTCTTCCAAGCCTGTCATCTGGTAACTTGATGGATATATTCTCCACCCATTTTGGGAAATGATAGTGGCAGCGTGGTAGAGGACATGGGAAGACCGGGAGAGGCTATTGACTTTGTGGATAAGCATCCCTACTCCCCCCATTCCCAGGATACATTATAAGATTCTCAGACATGGTATACTGTTTTGCTGTTGTTTTCTTGAACAAGAGTCTTACTACGCAGCCCGGGGCTGGCCTCAAACTCATCTGTAGCCCAGGATGCCCTCCAACTTACGATTCCTTGCCTCATCTTCCCAGTTCCAGAATTCAGGTGTGTGTGCCTGAACTTGTTGAGGCAAGGATTTATTCAACAAGCACTCAAAAGCATCCTACAACAGCAACCCCTGAATGGCTGACACTTCTGAGACCTTCCCTTCTTATGACTGGTCTCCTACCGTGTGTCTTACTCCTAGGGCTTCAATAGCTTGGAGATCTGAGAGGTGGACGGCCCCACTGCTGCTTTTGGTTATCTGTCATGCAATGTGAAGAGCTCCTTCTACAAAACTGTGTAGAAAGAGCAGGCAGTTGTGGTTAAGTCAACCAATCAGTCATCCATCCGGAGATGTTTTCTGACATGTGCTACATAAGCCAAATAGCTTACAGAAGCAAGGAGACAGCTATTATCCCTTAGTCTAGTGGAGGAGGGTGTGACAGGCCAAGCTTTGGTAAACAGAGCTCCAGAGGCTACAGCTGGCTTTGAATGGCCAGGAGAGGGTTCTTTTGAGATGGTGAAAAAAAAAAAAAACCCAAAAGGAACCTACATAGCTCAAACAATTGGGGGAACAAGACTGGTGACATGTGTGGGTGGATTTTCAAGACTAAGGGAGGGGCACACACAGAATTGTGGAGGAAAAAAAAGCATTCCAGGAAGGTCCATCCATCTGAAGTTCTAATTCTGCCTTAACATCTATATACTGGAAACCCTCATTTTCGCCTCTCTAAATCTATGCCACCTACTGTCTTCTGAGACCCGCCTGCTGGCAAGCTCATCTTTCCGGTTGCCAGCTCCAAAACTGTAGCGCTCACCCAATGACCTCTCTCTGAAAGCTATGCTTTCTCTTTAGATATAAGCGAAGCCTGGCTCTTCTGGTGGGCTAGTGGAATAGTCCCCCGCTGGTGGTCTCCAAATCTCTGCTGTTTTCTGACACAAGGGTTAGAATAAGCTCAAGAAAACACAAGCCAGATCATGTCTCATGCCTACCCAAATCCTTCCTTTACTTCAAATCATGAAATTGTACAGAACAGAATTCAGAGGAGGAGTCAAAAAGAGACCCGCTGCACTGTGAAGTGCAGGCATGAGTATGGCCACACCCATTCTTGTCAGTGCCAGACCCTGGGCTCTGGATTGGGGGCACAGGCTGATGGGGAGAAGGAGCCAGTGTGAAGGAGGAAATTATCTCACATGTCATCTATGGTTGAGCATGGTTATATGCCTGGATATGCATATATGCAGGAGGGGCTACTAAGTAATGGGTACAGATTTAAGAACTTGGTAGGGGTAGGGAAGCAGTTACTATGAGAGACACCACAGTAGACGTTCTGTAGAGGTACAAGGATGGGCACCCTTCCTTCCAGGATGCAAGGCTTCTTTGTTGTACTTCTAACTTCTGGGCATCAAAGCACTGTAAGGCCCCCATTGAACCCCCCTGGCCATCCTGCTTACAAATCATGATCCAGGAAAGCTCGGAGGCTCTTACAAAAAACACACATGATTTGGTTAAGATGATGCCTTCTCCTGGACATGCACAGCATTTGATGCCTTTATTGTTTTTGCCCTATTGGGATGCTGGCAGGAAGTTTTAGAAATAATTTCAGATATGGATTGAGATAAGGCATTGTGTCCCACAGAGGAAAGCAGTCGGCTAGAGGGACCGCTGGCTTGCTCTAGTCAGGTGATGCTTGCGCATGTCCTTAGTGAGATCAGGTTCTTCATCTATCTTGTTCTCTTTTGTGATGGGTCTGGTGCATAACAATGGCACTCAGAAGTGTGCACATGAATAAACATGAGAAGAAACAAAACCCAGGGTCTCCTCCTCGGTTTCACCTGCGGCTGCCCGGTTCACCAAGGTCCACAGTCCATGTATCTGATCCTCTACCAAATATTCAAATAGTAGAAGTGCTCTCACTTCCTGTGTAACTTTTTTTTTCCATAGGAGACAAAGTTCCTATATGAACCACACTTCCTTAGCAGCTGAACCAGACACCAGGTGTTTTATATACTGGCCAATACCCAGTGGCTTTTACCTTTGAGACAAAACATCTTCTTGTATTGGCCTATTCATCAAGAGTGAAGAGAACAGAGATAGAGCTTCGGGCCCGGATGTGGGTAGGTTCCACAGAAACATTCAGGAACAAATTACACAGGAGGGAACCTTGGCTATATTAAATGTATTATTCACACTCCATGTATCTTGAAGGTTTGATTTTACACTAGCAATAACATCTTTGTCCGTCCTCTCTTTAGAGAGGAACTATTGAATGGAGAGCACTCTTGGAATAAATATGTAGGCTAGTTCCACAGACCATCTCATACATGGCTGCATTCCCCAGCACATTGGAATTCACACGGAGTGCCGTTAGTAGTCTTTGGCAGTCATTAAGACCGGGTCACAGGTTTCACCAAACATAATATCAGCTTTCTCTCAGAGAGAGGGGCGCAGCACGGGCCAATGAACTCTTGTGTCCTTTCCCCTCCAGAGTGGAGAGTCTCCGCTTAGCCCAATCTGTGGTGTCTCACAGTGACAGTGCTTAATCCACACAGTCCCTGTCTCATGGAGGGGTGCCAGAGCTGTTGGTGGGACTTGTCCTACAATGCCACAACAGGGCGATTATCTGTGGAAATGATTCAAAGGCAGCCATTTCCGCAACCCTCCGCTGCTAACCGAGCTCCTGGTAAGTGGTGTCTGCTGCTTAGCGCTGGCGTTCCCAGATGGCAAGGGAAGGGGCCTTGTCTATTTCATCTCAATTCTTCAATTTTTTAACTAGTAAAAAAAAAAATAGACTCTGGTATAGCTTGGGCATGCTTTCATGAAGCAATACCTCTGGCTTTCCTTAATGGCTTCTATTTAATGAGAAGGAAAAACTTCTGTGCTATCTAAATATACCTTGGCGTGATTTAGAATGATATGTGTCTATATTTCCAGAAATGTGAGATATGCAGGGAATTGAAATCTGCCAATATTTTACAGGTCGTACAGAGGCACAAACAACCCTGACTTTGGAGGGGGGCAGACAGCTGTGATTTAATTCCAGCCCTGTTGTTACCCATTCCTTTGCTCTGATCTGCACAGTCAGTCTCCTGAACCCTTCTGATTCACCCAGAAAAAATATTAACCACTACCTTCCTGATAGGAGTGCCCGTGATATTTAGATAAGAAATTTATATGAAGGACTTAGCGTAGTGCTGCATGTACACTGAGCACACAGATGGTGTTAGTAATGGTTATTACGGCAAAGGGCATAGATCTGGGGCAATGCAGGGAAAATGACGACTTCTGAGGACACTGTTATGAAAGAAGTGCTCGGGACGACCCTTCCTTCCCTTGGATGGAAGTCAGGGTTCCAGGAAGAGTCAAATAACTGCTGCTTACCAGTTGCTTCAATAGCTCTTCAACACTAAGAAGTGGATTATGGACATGGAAATAATACTGTTACAAAATTACCTCATTTTTTTTTAAAGATCTTAGTTACCTGATAAAGAATATTTGGAAGGTAAACTTTAGCTTTTTGGACCTTGTGTATATTACATCTGACTAGAGGAACATAATTTGCATCTGGAATGCTAGCTGCAAGAGAGTCATAAACGCGCTGCAGAATTATTTTCTAGCCTCTCCCGAACAAGACGGTGAATATGAAGGTGGGAAAGTAGAAAGGAAGGAATCTGCTCCCAGGGGGGAACTAGAATCTCATTACACAGAATGACAAATCAATACAAAGCTGACGGTGATGAAGGCCTTGGCTTCACATGGGAGATGGAGGTGAAGAGTTCCTATAGCTGAATCTGAGACTTTCATTCCCCTACCCTTCTGCTGCGCTGGGAGACTACCAAGCATCTGTTGTAAGTGGCTATCTTGCTAGCCAAACTTTTAAAGAGAACTAAGGGGCTAGCTCAGCCTAGATAAGTCTTGGCTTTGTAAGTACGAACACCTGAGTTCAGGTCCCATAAACCCATGTGAAAATGGTAGTAGACATGTGTAGCCTCAGCACTGGGGAGGAGGAGGGAAACAAGGAAGATCCCTTGGGCTTGCAGGCCAGGCCATCTAATATAGCTTAATTGTTAAGTTCCAGGGCAACAAGAGACCCTATCTAAAAAGAGGTATATAATGTTCATGAGGATGGAAGCCCAGGTTGTTCTCCATCGTTCACATTAATGTGAACTTACAAATGAACTTGAACACACACACAAATAAACAGACTCCCTTTGACACACATGCATTAACAAACTGCATTAAAGCCAGCCAAGAAAGCCCCAGATCTCTGGGGAGTGGAGTAGACTGGGCAGTGTATAATCCACATTCCATGGCACCATTCAGGCAGGTGAGAGCTATGTAGAATGTACAATAGGTACTGATTATTAATTGTACAGCTAGAGGCTCGGATAGACCCAGCTTTTCTTTATACAACAGCCCAGTACTTGCTAAGATCCTGATTTAAGGCTCCTCCCCCGGAGCACCTGCCAATCTCCTCTACCCTGGTGCTGATATCTGGTACTAGCTGAACAATATTTGGGGAACGTGATGGAAATGCAAAGAGCCATGAAGCTGTGGATTTTAGTCATGGCCCATTCAGGTCCGAGTTAGGAAGCTCTCCTCTGTGTGTGGGTGGTATAGCCAATTCAGGGAAGGATGCGGCATGGTAGCTGAGAAAGAAGCATCTAGAAGCTAACAAACCACACTGGTTCTCCTAATTATTAGCTGTGAGTTTCTGAACTATTCTGAATTTGTTTCCTCATCTGCAAATAATATATATTTTTAGGTATGGATAATACACATAGAGTTGTGATACCTAAGTTTATACTTTTGTATCTTCATATAATTCTATTTTAAAAGTGTGCCCAAAGAAGAAATTATTGTAATAAGCATTAAACCCGAATAGAACAAAGGGTAAGTCTTAACTTGGAAATGGTTTTAATTCCATAAGTTTAAGCTCATATACATGAGTGTAGAATTTTTTATAGGCATAGTGTCATGATTTAACTGTGACTGGCATACTTCGTCTCTGAGACCAAAGCATTAGAAAGCAAGGCTGTGGTGAAGCTCTTCATTAAAACCGAAACCACGCAGTGGAAACAAAGGGGTTTTTGTCTGTGTAAAATGCTGGTTGTTGAGGAAAAGCCAATTAGGAAGGGATGAGAAAGTAAAAAAAAAAAAAAAATTCCTCTGTGGAGCTCCTGCAAGGGACCTCCTGGTCCTTTCAAGGACTTGAGGGGCTGACAGGCTTAGTTGTGCATTACGGCACGATCACTAACGAGGCTGACATCTATTAGGCAAACTTCGGTTATGGATTTGGTGGCATGAGGTAACTAACTGAGCAGAGATGGAAGAGGAGGAGAAAGAGAGAGGATGGGAGTCGGTCGATAAATGAGCTGTGGGTGAGAAACAGGGCAAGAAGGATGCGGGCTGCAGGGCTGACCACAGCAGGAGAGGGCAGCCCATGAGCCCTTGCCTGTGTTAGTGGATGCCCACGGGCCTGCCTGCTAGGGGAAAGGTCTGCCTAAGAAGTGGACACAGGTGGGGGGGTCACAAAATGCTGCTCTTAAGGCTCTCAGCGCAGGTGTCTCCACTCCCGTGCAAAGGGAACTCATGCCTACATTGCAGGTGGCCATGATTGTGAGCGGTGGTGGTGCTTGGGTGGGGAGGAGGCTGAGCCGGAACATGGGGAGCTTCTCTTCTTCACAGTATTGTTAAGGGCTTAGTTTCAGGAAGAGAGACAAAGGGTGAGGTTTAGATGTGACAATCTCTTGTCTTCTGATGTATCATAAAACAAAAGAACTTTGAACTTGCTGGTTTAACCCCGTCAGAAGGTTGCTGTGGTGTCTTAAGTTTTTTTCTCCTTAAGCAAAATAGGCAATTTAGAAAAAGAGTAGATGGAATTCGCTTCCTTTACAAGAGCCTGCGAGGAGACAGGCAGCCAAGTTGTAATCAGTTCCCCCACATCGACGGCAAAAACCTTGGTGAGGGGACTCAGCAGGCCAAGGAAAACAATGGCGGAGACGTGAGTCACACCTATTATGAACCATGCCAACCAGAGTCTCCCTATCCTTCATTTATCATCAAATGGCCAAAACCAGAAGGTTTCATGATGTGGGGAATATATGTTCATGATGGTCAGGGTTCTCTAGAGGAATAGAACTTACAGAATGAATCTCTCTCTCTCTCTCTCTCTCTCTCTCTCTCTCTCACACACACACACACAGAGAGAGAGAGAAAGAGAGAGGGAGGGAGGGAGGGAGAGAGAGAGAGAGAGAGAGAGAGAGAGAGAGAGAGAGAGAGAGAGAGAGAGAGAGGATCCATTAGAATGATTTGCAGGCTGTGGTCCAGCTAACCCAACAATGAAAGGTCCAAGAATCCAGAACTTATTCAATCTATGAAAAAGGCTGTCTCAGGTGGTCTTCAGAATCCAGAGGAAGTAGGCTCTAATGCCAGAGAAGGAACAGACTTTGAAGCAAGAGCGAGAACAAGTAGGCACAAAGAGAAAGACCTGCCTTCTCCCATGTCTTTTATATAGGCTGCCAACAGAAAGTGTGGCCCAGATTAAAGATGGATCTTCCCACCTCAAAGAGCCAGGTTAAAAAGCTTCCCACTTCAAATGATTTAATTGAGAAAAAATCCCTCGCATGTGTGCTCAGCATTTGGGTTTTAGTTAGTTCTAGAGACAGGCAGGCTGACAACAGACTAGCTGTCACAGTGGGAATATAGGCTGAAACAGCCACTTTGACCACCTGAAAGTTTCTTACCTAATTTGGCGTGCTCTGACATTCCAGCAGGTCCTTCCATAGCATCAGCCTAAAGCCAAAAACAGAAAAAGAAAGTGTGTGTAGTACTTTTGCTGGTCAGTAATGCTACAATTGCCTATAAGGTGGTATAGACTGGTCTATAACTCTTCCAGTGGAAAAGGAGAGACCATGTTCACAGCTGGAGGACAGGTGAGAGAATAAGACCTGGTGTCTGGAAGCTCTCTGAAATCCTGTGTTCCTTACAAATTCCTTTGCTTAAGGTGTCAATCAGTACCAGTCAGAAACATTTGATTGTCTTTTGAACTTGGTTTCCCGGAAAAGCAATTCACTTGAGGTTTAACACATCTCCTGTGGTTGGCGTAGACCTGCCACCCGGTTATTGCTTGGTCCTGCCATTTGATTGAACTTCTCCGAATTTAATTTCCTTCTCTATTAAATAAGATTAACAAAGGGACTCCACAGACACGCAAGCAGTGACATCTTTTGAAGAAGTCATCTCTTCTGCTGGCGACTTCTCTTTCTCCATCCCCGCTCTGCCTTCATTGACAGTGTGTTTCTGCACTGTGTGCGGATGTGTACGTAGCCACATAAAATGGGGCTTGTCAAAAGCTATCATTAAGACATCCCCTCCAGTTAAAACCAGCAAGCACCCCAGCTTCTCAGCATGCGCACGATTAGCCACGTGTGATAATTACAACCCAAATGATAATACTTAACAGCAGCACTGTATTAACCTCGTTAGGCATGACAATAGCAGAGTAGAGGAAAGAAAAACAGAAAAGCAAACCTATGCTGCCTGTTGCTGGCTGTGGAGATGTGAAAGCTAAGGGCACAGTATAGAAACAGAGTGCACAGGGAAAAGGCTTCAGTGAAAACGGGTATGCATGGAGCCTAGGCCTTCTTTTAGAACCATTTTAACAGTGTTTTAGCAGCCACTGTGTGCTTATAAGAATGATCAGTTCTTATGAAGACTGAGATATGGTGCTAACTTACCAAGTGCCTATGTGATTCTTCTAGAAAAGCTCAGTTGTCATAATAAAGTCAGAAGTTATTGAAAGTGGCCTGGAGGTGTATTAAGTCGATAGAATGTATGCCTAGCATGCACAGAGCCATGAGTTCAGTCCTCAGGGCAGCCTCAGTCAGGAATAGTGGTGCATACACTTGGTAGAGGATGACCGGTCATCGTCTGTCACATGGCAAGTTCAAGCCAGCCAGAGAGACACAAGCTTAGTCAAATGAAAAAAAAAATCTTAAAGGTAGTGGGGAAAGGCAGCATTGTGTGTCAATTCTATCTGAATAAAGACATTTAAAGCCATGGTTACTGATAGAGGAATGAGGGTAAACTGACTGAGGAGATGTACTTCTGAACCACCGAACTAATACTGAAGTCTGACAAGGTAAACGACATGTCACCTCGTAGACTTTATCTTGAATGCGGAACAGGATTAATCTCTGAAAGAATCCAGAGTGCTGTATTTCAGGGAGAAAGAGGAGTTAGAGCGAAGTAACGGGTGCAAGAAGGAGTAATGAAGAAAGGAGCTGACAAATACATAAAGGGTGTGAGTCCACATGGGTTGTGTCAGACAAAACAGGAGCAGTAGTAAACACGGCCAGTGTTGGGAATCAAACAGCAGAGCGAAAGTCAGATCCGAGGCAGATGTAACATGACGGATGGGAAAGAGAGTTGGCAATCAAAGGATTCTAAGATCTTCATTTGCTTAAGAGATGATCACATATGGTCGAATCCTTTTTGACAAAGATGTTTAGCGCACTTAGCAGTATATGTATATATATTAATGGGGCTGGGGAAACTGAATGCATTCAAAAGTATGAAGTTGAATCTATACCTAACATCATAAACAAAAGTCAACTTGGAAAGGATCAAAGACATCAGCATAAGGCCGAAAATGTGAATTCTTTGAGGGAAACAGTGAAATCATCACACTGTTGGACTTGGCAATGATTTCTTGTACTTGACACTAAAGGCACAGGCAGCAAAATAAACACAGACAAATGGGAATCAGAAAGCAACAGCAGGGACTGGCAATATGGCGTCGTGGGTAAACTCTTGCTGTGCAGATATGGGGGCCTGAGTTTGGATCCTCAAATCCATGAGGATTGAGACGTGGAAGCATAGGAACAGTAACCCCACTATTCCTATGATGAGGCAGAGGTGGCATCAAGAGCATCTCCAGAAGCTCATGTGCCAGATGGCCTGGTGACACCTGTTTCAGACAAGGTAGAAGGTGGGGACTCCTCTCTGACCTCCATGTATGTAGAATGGCACACATGCACACATATACATATCTACACATTCACCCACATGTTCACACAGAGATTAAAGAATAGATGACAGTAGAATAATGAAGCAACAAAAATAATAATCATTATCTATAAAAAAATCATGCAGAGAATATACAGATAATTCCTAAAACTCAATAGCAAAAAGTATGATTTTGAAATGGGTAAAAGACTTAAGTACTCATCTTTCCAAAGAAGATATACCAGTGGCCATCAGTAGTATTAAAATGTGTTCAACATTACTGTTCACCAGGGAAGTGCAATATAGACAATACATTAAAACAGAACATGTTCAGCCTTATACAGGAAAGGGAATCCAAACATGTTCCACTCGACTTAAACCTTGCAGACATCACACTAGGTAAATAAGGCACAGAGAGAACTTACTGCATGATTTTGTTCACATGGGCTATTTAGAGGAGTGACAGTTGTGTAGACAGGCAGTAGGGCTGCATTGCCAGAGTGGAGAGGAGAGGGAGGGAGGAGAATCAGTTCTGAATGTGCTTAGAATTTCAGGCTTCAGGGGTGGAGATGGCTTAATGACACTGTTATTCATTCCCCGAGAGAAATGGCTAAGCCAGTAGATTTTATTTTAATATTTATTGTAATATTTAATTGTAATATTGATTGAATATTCATTGTAAATAACTAGTGGGCTTCATAATGACACTTTCATGTAAATTTATCATTTACTTTGAGCCCTACAACTTTCTGCCACTCCCTCTTCTTACTAGACCTTTTTGTTTCTACTTTCATGACATATTTATATAGATTTTTTTTTGCTCTGGGAATAGAAAAATCTGAGATTTATAAATTAAATATAATCACTGTATTTGTCTTTCTGAGTCTGGCTTGTTTTGCTTAACAGGATGACTCCTAGTTATGTGCATTTTACTGCAAACAGACCATCATTCTTTATAGTTGTCTTATGATTTACATACGCTGCTTTTTCTTTAGGTAGGGCCTTGGGCACGGTGCAGGAGTAAACATGGTACGCCAGTGTTTCTGTGGTTTACTGACTCCAACCCTTCAGTTATATGCCTGGGTCTACGTTTAGTACTCTAAGCAACCCCCACACTTATTCCCATAATGGCTGCACCAGTTTACATCCCCAGCAGCAGTCTGTAGGGGTTTTCCTTTCCCCAGTCTCTCCAGCCTCTATTATTTGTTCTCTTGATGACAGCCAGTCTGAATGAGATGACATGGAGTCTCAGTGTAGTTTTAATTTCCATTTTCCTGATGGCTAACAATGTTGAACATTTTTAATGTGCTTGCTGGCCGTTTCCCCTTCATCTTTTGAGAACTGCCTGCTCATTTCATTAGCCCATTTATAGAGTGGGTTGTTTGGTTTCCCACTGTTTCACTGAATTCTTTGTATATTTTAGCTGCTTCTGTCAGATGTGTAAAGATTTTCTTGTATTCTGAAGGCCGCCTCTTCCTTTGATTGTTACCGTTGCTGTGCAGAAGCTGTGCGATTTCGTGTACTCTCACTTGTCAGTTCTTGACGTTCTTCCCTGGGCTAGTAAAGTCCTTTCTGGAAGTCTTTGCCTGCACCTAGATCATGCCGTGTTTCCCCAAGCACCTCCAGTTTCAGGCCTTACGTTAAGGTCTTTGATCCATTCTGAATTGATTTTTGTGCAAAGCGAGAGACAGGGATCTAGCTTCATTGTTCTGCATATGGAGAGCTCTGGTTTCTCCATTACAATTTGTTGATAAAGCCTGTGTTTTCTACAATATGTGTTTTTGCCATCTTTGTGAAAAATCGGGCGGCTGTAGCTGCATGGGTTTCTATCAGGGTTTCCACTCTACTCCATTGATCTGCCTGCCACGCTGTTGTTGGAATTACAATTCCTAAGGCATAGCAATATCAGGAATGGTGAGGATTATTCTTTTTTTTCCTCAGAATTACTTTTTTTTAAAACTTTCTAAGTACTGGAAAAATATATTACAAAGGTATCAGAGGGTATTATAAAACCAGATTAATAGGCCACATAAGATTGACTGTTTAAACTGATGCAATGTTCAAAGAAAAATAATTAGAAAGAAGATATTATTAAGAGACTAAGGTATGTGGATCAGGGACTATATGGGAACTTTCTTGGCCTTCTGCAAAATTTTGTTTATAAACCTAAAATAATCTATAGTAACAAACTTTAGAGATGATCCCTGAAAGCATGGTCTGTTTATTCTTTGTGTCTTTCACATCATACAACTCGATCCCATTGATTTCCCTGTCCCTTCATATCCACCCTCTGCCCTTGCAACCTCCCCACAAAATAAATTTAAGAGGAGAAAAAAAAGGAAAAAAAATCAATCTTATCATGGAAGCTGTAGGGTGACACAAGAGTCACACAGTAAACCCTATTTTCCATACATCTTTACTTACAAGTGTTCTTTGCAAAGAGTCATTGATTTGACTCGAGGCCTCTAGTTTCTGCTACACTACCCATGCTGGGCTCTCAGTGGGGCTTCTCTTGGGCATCCTGCTGCCCTGTGTTGTGGAGATCCTGTGGCTTTGGGTCTACTTGACTGGCTCCTTCACATGCTCTAGCAGATCATAGATGGTGTGGAGGTTGGGATGGGCCAACACTGGTTCTGGACCTGGGTAGTTGCAGTCTTGGTCAGCCCGCTAACTGTCTCTTGTCCTCACCTGGAGGGGAAGAGGCTGTATGGGGATTGCACTTGAGTGGAAACGGTTGACTGTAGAGGTGACGGAAGATGACAGAGCTGTTCATAGGCTGTCGCTCAGAGCTCAGCCCCATGGGCCAGCCAGTTCAAACTGTCTGGAAGGCCACAGCTTTAATTACCTAATGCCTTTCACCTGGCAACCTTTCACAGACCTCTGTTTCGCACAAACTTTAAAAATCTATCTTTTACTGTTTGGAGATGTAAAACAATCAGATTTCTAAATACTGAAAGGTCTAAATTTTTATGTTATTTCCTCAAATATGGTTGAGTTCTACATGAGTTGGTTCTTTTCCAAGGCTATCTTTTCTCTCTTATCACCTAAATTAAGCCAATCACACCAAAATACATACTTCTCAATTCTGGAGTTTGCAGAATCTCTATCCCGAGAGAAACATGCCCATCGGGTGTGTGTTTTCCCTTCTCAGTTGTACCCTCTTGGGGGTGTGGATTGCCACTCTCCTTTTTTTCCTGCCCTTTGATTCATTCTTCATGAATTGGCTGTGACTTCTAAGTCAGCTCTCACACTTGCTTTTCATGAAGGCGCTATTCCTGTGGAGATTGCCAGTTACTGTGTCCGTCAGATTTTTGTCTCGAAAGCAGAGAATGATCTAGGTACATCATGTGAGAGGATGCTTATTATCAAGCTCAGTCACTGCAAAGCTGGAGGATAGCTGCCGGGAAAGCTGTTTTTAGGATTCTGAAGCACAGACTTCACAGGACTGTCGTGTGTGTACACAGAGTGTTTCTTGGGAGTTTCATACACACTGGACGAGACTTTTCCCGCGTCAACAATTAATGCTTCCATTTTCTACTTTCTTCTGCTTTGCTGTCTCTTGTGGGTAGCATTCATGACTGGAGTCTAGTTGGGGTCTGACTGGCAAGAATTTACGGGAATTTAGTCTTAAGTCTTCATGTCTCCTTGGTACCAAGAGAGTCTTAGAAGGATGTACATCTACCAACATGGGGCCCAGAGGAAACTCTCTTAACCTGACAGTGACATTCCAGGTAGCTTAATAGCATAGGATACAGCAACAAAACAGGTAAAACTTTAAAGGAAGAAATGAAGCTAACATTATATATAGAAAATTTGATTCTTACATTAAAGCAAGAATATCTAACAATTTGTATGGATTGGAAGTAATACTTGTACCAAATTTGCTATATTCAAATACATCGGAAAAAGTTAAAAGATGAAGTTTAAGAATATTAGTATTATAATGCAAATACATCATCTGAGATCCCAAAGAACAACTTTAATTGAGAGCAAGTGGGAAAATTATAGAAAACATTTTGGGAGAAAAATAAACAGCAGAAGAAAACTAAATTGATAAGTTGATGGATACACCATGTTCATCGATGAAGATACTGCATATGTTGTAACAACAGACTTTCCTACATCAGTCTATATACCCAGTACAATTCCAATACAAAACTTTTAAATGATATTTTAATCATGTATGTGTGTCTGGGGGGGGGGGTGGCAACTTGAGGGAATTTGTTCTCTTCTACTGTGTGAGTTTGGTGAATTGAAACCATATTGTCAGGCTTGGTAGCAAACACTTTCAGCCACTGAGCCATTCCATTGACCTCTAACCATGGCTTTGAACTTGACAGGATGATTCTAAAATTCATGACCAGGGGCCAATTAAAACAAGCTGAAACTTAAAGTAACTAAAAGTCATGCTTTAAAGATTACATAACGATTACCCTATATAAAACTTAAAGACACGTTTTTAAATATGACCCAGAGATTATCCAAAACTACAGACATAATTTAAGCTGATTATAATAAATTACCAAGCCTGAACCCTGGAGACCTACTGGACATTGTGATTTTTTTTTGCTAATTAATGTACTAAATATTGCTTCTCATATAAAAAAAAATAGATAGCTTCTTATCTCACACTAAAACATTAATTTTAGCCAGATTAAAGATCAAAGGAGAAAAATTAGGATTTGTGGAACAAAGCACAAGAAGACTATGAGGTTTGAGTAGGGTGTTCTGGTCGCAAAAATCAGTAAATAATAAAGCATTCCCTGGAAAGAAAGGCATGTATAAACTTCTCGATCAGTTTTACAATACTAAGAAAGGTGCTGCGAAAACAGCAAGAAGAGAAGCCACTGACAGGGAGAAAATATTGTCAGTAAATACAAGCGGCAAAGATTTTTCCCTCTAGAATCTCAGAGAACACAGACATCCATCTACATCAATACAAAGCAGATGGAATGCCGAAGTTTTTGTGTTCCTTGGTTGTTACAAACAAGCATCCCGTCTCTGAGAAAATGGATGAGCAAGTTGGGATTCATTGATACGCTGGAGCAGTATATGTGGAAATAAACTCATCTGTCTCACAAATAGAGAGAGAAAACTTAAAATTGAATGTTGAGTGAAAAAATATATTTATCTGGGTACTGGCTATGTTATATTCTAATTGTATTTGTGTCTCCCAAGCGTACAAGCCTTCTCTCAAAAGTATGTTCTTTTATAACACATATTCAGAGTGTTGTGTGTGGCATTGCAAGCCTAGGAGAGCACTTGACAAAGCTGATGTCCTCCACTGAGATGGTTTGTAATGGTGGTCTTTGGCAGGTTTTCATTTAAAGATGTTTGCTGTTCATTGACAATGTATGTCTATTGTATAGTAAAAATTTAATGTATTTTCATCATGAAACTGCTACATGGCTATCAAAATATGAAAATGTTTCAGGAAGATACACACTAGAGTGTTAAATATGTTAATATACAAAAGCACCAGTAAATATATTTTGGCTTTCTTTTGTTTACATGTGGTAAATGTCTAAAAGCATACATTGGAAGTGATGAGCTAACTTTAGAAGTTGAACATGCCAAACAGTGCTGCTCAATATGGCTTCTTTTGAGAGAGTTTGTCTATGTAGCCTCAAACCCACCATGTAAGCCCAGGTTGGCTTCAAACTCATAGCCCATCTACCTCGGCCTCTCAAGTGCTGGAATTACAGATGTGAGCCATTATACCCAACTTCTTATTTCTTAAAAGACAAAAAGAAAAAGAAAATATTTGTAGCAAAAGTGAAAAATGCTAGCCATCTCAAATCGGGACATGTGATATTAGTTTCTGTATTCTTATAAGTATATAAAAATGCTTGAGAAGTACTAGTCTGCTAAAAAGGAACAGAGAGTTAAATAGCCAAATTCCTTTCACTCGCCCTGATTCCCAGATATTTGAGTCACACAGAACTCTGCTCTGGAGGCTCATTCTGCAGTAGTTGGCAGACCATCCCTTGAAGGCTCACTCTGCAGTAGTTGGTATAGCATCTCTGGAGGCTCGCTCTTTAGTATTTGGAACAGCATCCCTGGAGGCTCACTCTACAGGAGTTGGTACAGCATTTCTGGAGGCTCACGCTGAAGTAGTTGGTAGAGCATCCCTTGAAAGCTCACAGTCCCTTGAAGACTCACTCTGCAGTAGTTATCACAACATTCCTGGAGGCTTGCTCTTCAGTAGTTGATGTAGCATCCCTGGTGGAGGCTTGCTCTGCAGTAGTTGGTAGACTGTCCCTTGAAAGCACACTGCAGTGGGTGCAGCATTGCCTGGAGGCTCACTCTGTAGTAGTTGGTAGAATATTGGGTTGTAAATGGGCAGGTGATTTGAGTGGGCTCTTTCTGTGACTTCTTTGGGGTAGACGATGCCTTCTGTGCTCCAAATGACATGCTTTTCTGCCTTGATAAATTGTGGTTATTAGCTCTTATAAATAAAATGTAAATATATTATCAGAGTCACTTCATTGATCATTTTTAGACTTTTGCCTACAATTCTGTTTCTAACTCAGTCACACACTTCTCTTTGAAAATTCAAAATATTAGGGTACAAGTGACATTTTCCTCTATGCCATGAGACAAATGACCTGATAAAGTCACTGATCTGTCAAGGGACTCTGACCCATTTAGCCTTTGATGATGCATCTGAGCTACTAAAGACACTATAAAGATTTCTGAATCTTTGTAAGATAAAGTTTTGTTCAATGTTGTTTTAGTTTCTGTGATCAACTTTCAAAGAAATAAAATAGTGCTCACTGGCGTCAGTCGTGGGACTCCGAAGACCCAGGTTGTGTCTCTGCTGGTTTCACCCAGGCAGGAGTTACTGGGCATGCTGAGTAAAGCTTCCCTCTTTGAATTGTATGTTGCCTTCCTCTGGTTCTGTGACTTTTGCGTTGTTTATGAAATGTTCATCTTTCCATGCCATGTACCTACACCCCAGAGTCAGTGGTGAGGTTAGCGGTAAGTGGCCTTTCTTATAATTAGAGATCTAGCTTGGGACAGGTGGAAGCTCAGGATGTTCTCTACAAAATGAGCAAGTCTTTGTTTGAAAGATTAACTCCATCCCCACTGCTCCAACTGGCAGTATTGCCTGAGCAGATCAACGCCTTGAGTGAGCTTTCCTACCGGGTCCCTGTTGCTGTTCAGCCGTGGAAGCGCAGGCTCATTCCCCATTGTGGGTTTGTTGACAGCTTTTCCGTGGAACAGTTTGAGGAGTGGAGAGCCCTGTTTCTGAGACAGAGAAGTGTTTTCACACCTGAAGTGTAATGTCACACCTTGTGTTTCTCAGCAGATAAGTGCATAAAATAACACATCAAACCAGAATAAGAAAAAAGATCAACGTACAAAGAAAACTGTGGGTTGTAATTTGCTTCCTACCTTACAGTGCTCTGAGAGGAAATTACAGAGATTTGGGTTTACACTTTCAAAGAGTTTGCCTGGTGACTTGATGGGAAAGCAAGCTGCACACACTAAGCTCTCTGCCCGCACTGAACAGAAAGTACAGAATGATGGACCTTAGGCAACATCCTAACATTTTGATGGGTTTTTTGAATAGTAGCATTTATGTAAATTAGAAGCAAAAGTTTTAGTTAAAAGTCCAAAAAATGATCAGTGAAATGATTTTGGATAACATGTATTTTCAAAAATAATTTTCTTTGTAACGATTCATTCAGGAATTTTAGCCAAAGTAGATTATGCTAGTAAAATTTGGATGCTTTCTTTGCCTTTTTGTAACTAAAAAGAAGGCCTTAGTCACTGCTTCATGGTATTCTAGTGTAGGTAGGGGGTTTTAAAATGGGAGGTCTTGCTTGGTTTCATTGTTTGAAAACATGAGCTTGAAAGAGAAAAAGGTCTGGCTTTCTGTCTAGTCATGGATGTTCATTATAAGATTATTTGTTGAAAACCCAGCCCCAGTTAGGAACTAAGCCTGGCATGGAGGTTCTGTGCTATGTAAGGCAAACCCTCTCTTTACCTCTGAGGAACTGGCAGTCTGTGGATGAGCAACCAGGTAGTGACCATGAGTGCTGTGTGGTAGGGTCAAGCTGGGTGCTGACGGAAGTGGAATCACACGGCTTTTAAAGAGAGTGTTGGTATCAGTTAAGGAAGGTGGGTAGTCACTCTATATCAGGGCACTGAGAGCCTGCCCAGGGGAGTTGAGGGGGTGAAGCTTGTGGGCTGGGGTTCCAGCATGAGATGGTTCAGAGAATGTGTGGACTATGAGGAGAACAAGAAGAAAAGATACTCTTCAGCCTAGACAGAAAACAATGATTTGACTCTGAAAGAAAATCCTACACGTGAAGGAAAAGAATGCATATTCATTTTGCTACATAAATGAAGCTCTGTCTGGATGACCACAGCCCATTGCACATATCCCTGCGTACCTCCAGACATACTCTGTGCAAACAGAGGTTCTAACGAACCTTATAATGGACCATACTGACTTATGTGAAACAATAGACATATCAGGCAATACTCCTCCTTAATAATCTCTGCACGACATGGTGGTCCAGACCTGAAGCTACCATGGTGAGGAACAATTTGCAGCCCATGTGAAGAGTACAGCTAAAGCCAGTGCAGGACAAAGCACGGACCTTGTCTCACCCCTCCTCTTGTTTGTTTTCACTGTAGATACATACGGAAAACTCTTCCTCCTCAACTGCGTGGGTCAAGAGATGTCCCGATGCAAGACATCCATTCGACGCGGCCAACCCAACCCTGTCTACAAAGAGACCTTTGTCTTCCAGGTGGCCCTCTTCCAGCTCTCTGATGTTACCTTGATGATTGCCGTTTACAGCAGGCGCACTATGAAGCGGAAAGAGATGATTGGCTGGCTCGCGCTGGGCCAGCACAGCAGTGGGGAAGAGGAGCAGGAGCACTGGGAGGAAATGAAGGAAAGCAAAGGCCAGCAGATATGCAGGTGGCATACACTGCTGGAATCCTAGGCTTACCAAGGGGCTTTTGTGCGGTGTATCAGCCTTGGTCATCTGACACCAAGTCAGAGCATTGTGTGTGTGTGTGGGGGGGGGGCTTTCAAATTGAGAATTTTCCTAATCTTGGGGCATTCTGTGGTTTAGAACATCACCAAGGGTTTGGTTTTCATTTCAATGTTGTAATGAAGGGAAAGCTACTTGCAGGGCCAAGTGCGCAGTTTGGGAAACAGTTACTCTAGTTGAGACCACTGGTGATGTCATAATTTGTGCTAATGGATGATGGCTGTGTTTTGGTTCGCACTATGGGATGCAGCTTCTCCTGCTTTCTCTTTTCGCTTGGAGAATAGACTGAGATTTCCAAGGAGCTGGAACACTGTTTTCCGTCACTGAGGTGTACGAATCAGACTCTTCTCGGTGTTTGCATTTCCAAAATAGAGAAAGGAGTCAGATGCTGAGGGTTCCAGAAAGATGTAAACAATCCATAACCCTCTGCCATGCCTACTCTCTTTATGAAAAAAGGCTCTGTTTATTTAAAAGGTAATTGTTATAAATGTGTGCTATAAAATAAATTTGTATCCATGAAATGCCTCTTTTTTTTTTCTCAATTAGGTATCATGATTTCTAAAAGAATTGGGTTAGACAAATCATCTTGAAGTTGTAAAAGAGTTCAACACTGACCGTTATCTGACCTATCTCTTTTTGAATATGTAAGATTTCCCAAATCAAGGGTTTTGTGCTCTTTGTTTTCTTAACCGAACCAATACCTAAAGAACAAGAAGAAAAACCAAGGCGATAATAAGGTCTTGGCTGTCTTGATGTTTCCAAATCTGGCATTCATTTGGATTATACCTTTTCTATAGACAATTACATTAACTCACACAAGTGCTTTTTGTATGGACACCTGTGTGCCAGCCACGTTCATCTTTATGCTATGTACCCTGCCAGTAGAACATAGTAAAATGTGTACAGTGGATCGTAATAAATACTGATTTGGTTGACTTGTGGGAATGAGCATGTGAACCCCTCTGAGAGAAGGCGCAATGTCATTTTGTATAGGAGCGACACTGAGAATTCTTTGAGCGTTGAGAATCCCCAGCACTGCTATTTCTTACATGCGACAATATGCATTAGTGACTCCTTGCCTTCTGATCATGTGCTCTTCAAACGCTGACCGTCTATGGTTCTGGGCATAGGGTTTTACTTATGAGCAGCTTTCCATATTTTTACAGTACCCTTTTATTTGCTTTATTCCTAGATCTGAGTTCTTAATTTCAATGCCTTTCTCCTGGACGTGATAGAGGGGGAGGGAATGCACACTTAACCCTGTTCTCTGAGCAATTGCCCAGTCGTTTATTTTTAGCTTTCGATGTTTTCTTGTTGACTTCCGCCCTGTCTGTGGGAAGAGTGATAGGCAGAGATGGATGCGTACAGCCAAAGCCACGTCGCTTCCCCCTCGGCTCTGCATTTGGACAGATTGTCGGCGTAGGCTGCAAGGCTTGGGGAACATATTTATTCCTTGCAATTTGTAATGGTTATCCTGACAAGACCAGGCAAGGGCATGGGATAACTCTACTGTGATCACAGGAATCAGCTCTTTGGAAGACATTTCTTTATATGGAAGGACAAGAATTTTCAGAATAAATTAGTATCTGAGTTTCTTCGTTTCTGGTTCTCTGGGTTTTCCCCTGTCTTTCTTGGGAAGACCCAAGAGTGCTTTCTCAGCATCATGTCCATTAACTGCCTGGTGGGCTTTGCAGCGTGACTGTGTCACAGGGTAGAACTGAGTGCAATTGATGGAGAGTGCCGAAGAATTGGCTTTTCACATCCCTCCCTCTCTGTGCGCCTTGTGTTTAAAGGGAAGTAGAGCAGCCTCGTTTTGCTTCCCTTTATGCCACTGGCATAATAGCAGCATTCATTTTAAAATTTACATTTGAAAAAAAATCTGTATATATTGTACAGACAGCCCTGGGTTTTCCTCGCTCATGTTTGCCTGCTCTACATGTTGCCTGCATCCAGGGCTTTGCGGTCCCCAGTAATCACCGGTGCTTTCTGTTCTGTTCCTTGACTTGTCCACTTTTAGGGTTTTCTGCTGGGATAGTGAGCTTTACAGCCTTGTGCCCCATTCAAGAGGAAAGATGCCTGAAAAAGCATTTCCCCCACTTTTAAATCATTTCCTTTGTTTTTACCACCCGCCATACAACACTTGTGCGTCTTGGTTATCCAGCGGTGTTCACCCTCCATCGATGGTACAGACATCAAATTCTAAGGACAAGATGCTTTGAAATGCAAGGCTGAACATTTTTTTTTAAATCTCAATTTGAAATTCTGCTAGGAAGATCTTTGGATTTTGTGCACTTAGACTCTCGTATTTTCTTGGCAAAGTCTAGACCCAAATGCATTTAACATGTTTTTCACTTGAGCGTTTACAGCTACATTTGCCTCTCAAAAGAGTTATGAAAGATAATTAGTTGGCTCTGTGGTGGGAAAGCTGCCTTTGCCTGCTTTAGCTAGCTAATGATTAATATCTTGTGCAGAGCTTGACGTGGAAGCAATGCTGGGTTTTGTTGCTTGCTAGTTCTTTCCCGAAGAGTGAGCTTTGAAAACAATGTCATTGAGAGCACAGAGTTTATGGAAATATGTTTCATTGTGGGCCTTCTTTCAGGGCACCGGCTTCTGCTGACTTGAGAAGGGCTGATTTCACCAATCACGGTGCTGGCTGTTATATTCTCTGATTCCCTCTGACTGTTTTTCTTTTTCTTTTTTCTTTAATGGACTATTCACCAGAACAGACAAACACCTGCTCTGGGTTCCTTCTCCTTCACTGGCTCCCCATGAGAAATGCATAGTTGTTTTGGACCCTGTGCTTGCTGATCAAATAACTACTGGGCAGAGGGAATCCTGCTTTCTCTAACATAAGAAAAATTTGCAATGCCCATGAATGTAGTATTCTTAACATTCCTCCAACATGAGACCCCAGAAATGAGCCACACCACGTTTGCAAAGAGGCACAACATTGCATCGGTGATGGTTCAACTTAGGTGCCATTGGCTATGATGTGCTTTGATGACAGTTCGGCCATTGCTGCGAATGTTGGCATTCTCCACAGTATACCTGAAGCACACCTTCTCTCTCTTCAACCTGACATTCACAACATTACACAAATGACAGTTGCCTCTTGCTGTGATTTATGTTGTTGCTGTACTAGAAAGTGTTATCTGAGAATCCAAATTCTTCTTTCCTAGTAATTTAGTCTCCTAGAAAGTTTATTGGCCCATTGATCTTTCAGTGTGGACACTGACCTGTGTATTCACCCAAACCTGGCTTTCCTTTCCATGCAGAGAACTTAGTATATGGATGTATGAAAAGAGTCCTTTTTAAGTGACATGAAATCACATGGAAACAATTTGGGGACTGCGTCTTGCTGTACATGGAATGTACTGTATAGGCCAGGCTTGCCTTAAACTTGTGATCCTCCTGCCTCAGGCTCCAAAGCATTGAGATTACAGTAGTCATGAACTGCCATGTCTACTTTGAGGGCATACCCTTTGCTGAGAAGTGAGTAGGCCAGAGAACACATGTGATGCTACCCCTTGAATTCCGCATGGAACTGTAAGCGAAGACAATTCCATTCTAAATTCCTAGTCAAAAGCAAATGATAGCCGGGCGGTGGTGGCGCACGCCTTTAATCCCAGCACTCGGGAGGCAGAGGCAGGCGGATCTCTGTGAGTTCGAGACCAGCCTGGTCTACAAGAGCTAGTTCCAGGATAGGCTTCAAAGCTACAGAGAAACCCTGTCTCGAAAAAACCAAAAAAAAAAAAAAAAAAAAAAAAAAAAAAAAAAAAAAAAGCAAATGATAGATGATCTTGAAATGACAGAATTTTTATTGTATGAAAAACTAATAATTTGTTTAGATAAGGCTATCAAAAAACAGTGTGGAAGAGATAAAGGAATGAGTGTGTGGGCATGTTTGGCATAACTGATGTATATCCGAGAATCTATAAATAGACCGAGAAAGGCATTTCAGATCAACCAGCACTCAACAGTCAGTGGGATTCTGGACAATACTTGAAGGTGTGGAGCAAAACAGATCCCAGGCAGTGGAGCAGGCACAGGCCATGTGCTCACAGCTTGGCTTCAGATGGAACGCTGCTGTGTGGCCTTAGTCCCAGCACTCGGGAGGCAGAGGCAGGAGGATCTCTGTGAGCTTGAGGCCAGACTGGTCTTACAAGAGCAAGTTCCAGGACAGTTAGGGCTGTTACATCAAGAAACCCTGTGTCAAAAACAAATCCAAAAAAAGAAAGAAAATGACCTAGCCAACCACATCCCAAGAATTGGTGCTTGCCTCTAGGTTTCTTTTAAGAGATATCAATGAAGTCCCAGCTGTAATGTGACTGGACTAGAAGCTGGCACAAAGCTAATATCCCGTGTTTCCTCCTTAGAATTGTACTTGAGAGAGAAGTACTGGGGACTGACTACTTTTTCCAGGAATGCGATTACAACACCAGGTGGAAACGCAAAACATCCTTTTTAGGAACTTGAAGACCGCACCTTATGCAGCTGGCCTAGGTTTGCACAGGGAAGTAGATCTTGTCAGGAGATGAGCATGACAAATGACATCATGATAGAGATCAGCCGAGGTGTAACCAGACCTCTGTCTATTACCCTCTTGGCTTGTAAAACCTGAACCGTTGATGTTTGCATCTCCATCGGCTGCTCACAGGTCTTTCCTCAGCCCACGCTACTGGGCACTCAGTGTCCCCATTAAAAAGCTGAAGTTTGGTTATATTGTTTTAACTTGGCCTACAAGAATAAGCAGTGCGGTACTCCAGTGGCAGTCTTTAAAACAGATCCGTCTTTAAAGCCCGCATTCTGTACTGTATAGCTTTACAGATGAGGAATTTTCAGCAGTGAGTACTTAAATCCGTTGTCCAACTGAAGGTTCCCATTTAGAACCAGTTGCATCTCATTGTTCCCACTAGGTCACAATGAAAGGGGTTCCGCCACCCTACAGAACTTCCTTTCAGTTTAAGGGTCCCTGGTTGACACAATGGGAAGTATGTCCAGTTGTTTTCAGACAATTAAACTACAAGTGATGAAGTTGTCCTGAAAGCCTTTGTTGACTTTAACCCACAGACGTCAGGGACAAGGGACCTCAAGTGTTCCTGGGTGCCGTGGGCCAGTCATCTTCTGCATGGTGGGAGTGGTGGAAGTTTCGAGATGGGATCTCCTGTGAGCCTGAACTCACTGAGTAGCTGAGGACGCTCTTGAACTTCTGGTCCTCCAGTTCCCATATTCAGAGTGCTGGGATTATAGGTGTGTGTCACCAGGCCTGGTTTGTGTGGTGCTGGGGCCAGGGCTGTGTCCCCATGCTAGGAGACACTCTACCAACGGAGCTCTGTCCCTAGGCCCAAAGTGACTCTGGGATGGGAAGCTGTGAAAATGCACTTCTGCCCACTGCCAAGGTGTCAGCAAACTATGTTGAATTCCAGGCTTCCCAATTCAGGGACAGCAACACAGAGACATGGGACACAGATGATTGGACTTAGTGCCTTCCAATGGGGATAACTAGTAGGGATGATAAAGCTGTTGAATGGGAGGTTGGAAGACTGGGAAGTGACTTACAGAACAATGACCCAGAAGATGGAACCCTACTGAAAAGACAATGTACAGTTTCTGGTCTTGGTAACATGGATAGGGTCAGAGCATCCACAAACACTTATGCCGAGCCTTGAATTTAGACATTAATTGTTTCTCATTAGCTTAAATGTATTCGTTGGATTTCCTCTTATCCAGCACTGGGTTATTTGGGATGCTGTAGAGCTTTAATATCTTCCTGAGGTCATTGGCTAACATTGAAACCACAGTGCTTACCAACATACAATCATTAAGTGTTTTTTTTTTAAATTATTTCTAGTCTAAAGTAGATTTTCTAATCATGGGTTATGGGAAGAAGTGAGATACATTTGGCTGAGCGAATCAGGGGAAAACTGCTGGCAGTCCCTGATTGGGGGCCAGTCTTGGTTGCCCAAAAAAAGTGAATTAATTGCCAAAGAGATCCCAGAAGCTTGGTTTTTAAAACAGGAAGTTGTTCTGGCAGTGTTAGTTCTGTAAGAATGGGAGGACACTCAGGAAACCAGTCTTTAGAAGGTTTCTTTTAAATTTAGTACCTAGTATGTAATCCCTATATCCTGGTCTGGACTCTTCTCTGTGGTTTCGCCACATGGATTTTTCTCTGCTTCTTAGGCTTTCTCTGGGGAGTTGCCACTTGGGTCTTGTTTGAGTAACACTGGGTGCCCACAGGCTTTGGCTGGCTCTCCTCTCTTACAGTGCATCAACTGTCGACCGTTTTCATTCCCCTTGGGTCAGGTTGCCGTATCCTAGACACGGAGGTGATAATCACCTATATTTACAGCCCACGTGGAACCTGTGTGCAGCTTGAGATTTTACAGTGCAGACACGGGCGGCGGCCATGGAGGTCGATGGGTGTTCTTAGAATCACACTGCTGAGCTCTGTGAATGGCTCTCGGTGCTCACTGATGCTGCCTCAAGTGTCCCAGGGGAGCTCTTCCTTCTCACCGCCATATGACAATATTACTAAGCAACTTGGAGGTTCAGAAGAAGGCAGATTTCCCCATGGTGTCACCAAATGTATGTGAAATTTTTGATGACTTAATTTTTCCCTTAAATTATCCATTTGAGTTTTTTTAAAATAATTTTTGGTTATATTCAAAACATATTCACTAAAGTCACAGAGGCTTAGGATGTTCTTGGATCTGGGCAGGGACCAGAAGGTGCGCTCGTGAATGATAGAGTTCCACAATATTTTTGCTTCTAAATAGCCTCTCCTTTCGTGGCTGATTCTTGACAAGGGCTGCAGGCAAGCAAAAATTTACTTTTATTATCTTGTAATTTGGGACTTAATATATTTCTACCATGGCTTCTTTTCCCTTGTAAAGGGGAGAGGATTTAGAAGTTATTACTCTGTGTCTAGTTAAGGAATAAATATCCTTGGCAATTTATGCTTCCCTTCAAAATAAATGGGTGTTTTATATCTATAGAGGGAGGAATGCAGTGTTCCGCTCCTGCAAAGAAATGAGTTACAGCAGGAGATGGTGGTTAGATGGGGATTTGAACTTTTGTGACTGAATATTGAATTCCCTTTATAAGGCAGGAGGATTGCAGCTCTATACAGGCAGGCGTGACACGGTTCTTACAGGCTCTGCATAGCAGAAATGGCTGCTCCTTTCTGTTTGGATGTGTGGATTGGAGACTAGCTGTAGGAGACACGGGTGAGGATGTGAACGGAGAACCCTACTGACCTTTTAAAAAACTTTTTAGTAAAAGTTACCTGAGATCGTATTAAGAACAGGTGTAGTCAGAGAAATATTACATATTTTCTCTCATTTTGGAGCCTCGACTTCATAGACAGAGCCATTTTTATATGCAACACAGAAGGAGAAGGGAGATAGAAGAAAGAGGGGAACCAGTGGGAGTGAGGAAATGGGGGAGAGGTGAAGGAAGTGGGGTGCATATTGTCAGAGAACATGTGATGTCAACTGTCTTTATAAAACTAAGCACTATGCACAATGAAGAACCTCCACCCCAGTCCCCCCAAAACTGTACATTTGGGGGTATCCTTGTAAAATGTGTAAGATCAATATCAGGTTGTTTTCACATGGAAGATGGGTTCACATCTGTTTTCTTGTGCTGATTTTGAAATCGATCTGAATATAACTTGGTTTTGTGCTCTAGGAATCAATGCTCCCCCCACCCCCGCCCTTACCGAGGGCACGCTCTGGTTGAGCCAGCCCCCTCATCCTGGGTATAATACTTGCTACTTTCAATTTAATAACAAAGAATACAGGTTATATTCTTTCCCCAGTGGGTTTATTGTTTATCAATCTTAACATTATTAAAGTTCAAGTGTCCACTAAGCACATCTCAGCCAAAGCTACCTAAGTCAGAGTCTTTGGTGACCTAAAACAGCTTACTGAGGAGTGTTTATGTGTCACTCAGTCCATGGCCCAGAAGAAGTGCACATATCTCATCTGATAGTGACCTTGATAGTTGAGAAAAGGCACCAGAAAGTTACCTAAATTGTTCCTCCTACCCTGGCCAGGGAGTCTCCCGCATGGAGTTGTGCTGGCCTCACCTTCTTTGTGGGGAAGCCCATCTTTGTCTCGCAGTTTTCAGCTCTTGTTGTTCTGTCTTTGTGAATTTCTCTGTCTTTGAGATGGAGTCTTTTCCTTCCTTCCTTTTCTTTCTTTCTTTCCTTCCTTCCTTCTTTCTTTCTTTCTTTCTTTCTTTCTTTTCTTTTCCTTTCTTTTCTTTTCTTCCTTCCTTCTTCCCCCCCCACTTTCTTTTTCTTTTTGTTTCTTGAGGCAGGCAGCCTGTCCTGGAACTCACTCTGTAGACCAGGCTGGCCTTGAACTCACAAGAGATCCACCTGCCTCTGCCTTCCAAGTGCTGGGATTAAAGGTGTGCGCCACCACTGCCTGGCCCTGTTCTTTCTTATGCTGACTCTCATTCTTGTTGACCTAGTCATACAGGGGCCTTCTAATGTGTCATCTTACCTGAAATTGCCAATTACACTCTGATTAATTGAGGGACGTGTTCAGGAAAAGAAAGATAATTCCTCGGAAGCAATTCTATATAAAGGACTTGCATTCTAGAGAGCCACTTCTTTCATAAGACGATTGGTGTGCTTCCTCATGTGGTCATATGGGCAGAGCTCACTAACTTTGCTATACTTCCCTGAACCCCATGGTAACCTTTACTAATGCCCAATTCTTCCACAGCATAAAGCAACATTTATTATGCTACCAACTAATGCAGCCACATGTTGATTTTTATTATTATAAACTACAAAGTATTTCCCAGAATTTTAAAATATAATTTTATTACAGTTTTTAAAACTTTGAATAGGAAGAGAGAAAACGTGTAAACTCTCTTGTGAAAAATTTGTACGGATGACATTTGAATTGTATTTTCAGGTTAAACTATGATGCTTTTGTCATACGTTTAATAAAAATAATGAACTTTCTTTTTCATTGTGATTTTAGGCTCACGATAAAATCTAAAGTTCCCACCTACCCGTGCCCCCATTCACACCCCTTTCACACCTACCCGTGCCCCCATTCACACCCCTTTCACTGTCAGCATCCTGTCTGCCATGGCATTGGGTCTGGTACAGTCAGCCAATCTATGCCAACACATCCTTACAGGAAGTGGGTCTTTCCTTTCAGGGTTTTTCCTGAGTTACATATTCTGTGGGTTTTGAAGCCCATGGAAGAGTCATCTTTATTTTCCTAATAGCACGTGGGGGTATTTTCACTGCCCTAAAATGCCTCTGTGTTCTGCCTGCAGAATCCCCTCTCCCCACTAAGTCCTGGCAACCACTGATCTTTAGAGTGTCTTCATAGTTTTGTCTTCCAGAATGTCACATAGTTGGAATCAATCAGTGTGCAGACTTCTCAGATTGTCTTCTTTTACTTGCAATCTGCATTTACATTTTCGTGTCTTTTTATGCCTTGATAGCTCATTTCTTTTAAGCATTGAATACTCTTCTGCTGTCTGCGTGCAGCGGTTTATGACCTATTTACTTTTGCTTCTAATCCCATTTGCTATGACACATTTGAATGTGAATCATCACAGGAAAAACATTATTTCCTATGGATCCAACATTTGCTACTGTGTCTGGATCTGAAGCTGACTTCTGTTTCCAGTCTATATGGCCTCCCCTTTATCTCTTCTGCAGAGAGAAGTGTTGTGATCACGTACGTTGCCTTTGTCAGCAGTGCACGTTGATTAACAGTGGCTTCTAAGCACCTGAAAGCTCTGCGTTCTGAGGGGAAGGGTGAGCTGCTGCATGTAGAATGGGTGACCTGTGACAAGCAGGTGGATGTTGGCATGGTGATCCTGATAATCACACTGAGTGAGTGAGGAAAAGGCCTGGCCGGAGAGCCGAATCTGAGACGATTACCCAATTCTGTATATGTGGCATGCCGTATGGTTTGTGCCAGCAGCCACTTCTGAACCAGGCCCTACAGCAGAGATGTAGGTATACCTGAGTAGTGAGGGTCGGATGCAAGTTAGCAGGGCCTGCATTCTGGTACCCTGCCCTCCTTTCATGAGCTTTAAGAACACTGGCAAACTTCAAGTCCCATCAGCCTTCCCAGTTTCTATCAGCCAGGGTTATTAGTCCATTTTACTTATTACACTAGGGTGTAGCAATACAATCCTTTAAGGTTCTCAATGTAACAAGCACTGTGAACCCCTACTGTGGATGTAGGATGAGATCCTAGATGGAAAACATTTTTTTTTTTTTTTGCAGAATTTTTGAAGACACACATGCTTTTGGAGACTTTAAGCTGTTTTATTTTTATATTAAGGTCAGATCCACTTTTATTATGTTGCTATATCAAAGTAATTGACACTTTTAGATCTCTGCCAATAATGTGACTAAAAGTTACAGTTGGAATGTTCTTCAGTGATTCTGCCTCTGAGAAAATAGTGTGTTAGATTCTGATTTAAAAGGTTTTAAAATGTGTGTGTGGGCATGTGTGTGTGTGTGTGTGTGTGTGTGTGCGCGCGTGCACGCGTGTGTGTGTGTGTGTGGGCGTGTGTGTGTGCGTGTGTGTGTGTGTGTGTGTGTGTGCGCATGTAGGCATGTCATGTATGGGTAGAGAACATGCCATAGTGTATCTATGGAGATCAGAAGACAATTTCACGGAGTTAGTTTTCTTCATCCATTTTCACTTGGTTCCTAGGGATCCGACTCGGGTCAGCAGGTTTGCATGGCAAGGATTTCAACTTGTGGCATCTTGCTGGCCCAGGTTTGTGTCTTTAAACACTGACAACATAACAAATTACGACTCCACTTTTATTCACGGGTTTGCCATCTTGAGTGCACACATTCCTTTATAACAATTTGAGTACAGGGAAAGTATTAAATTAGTTGCCCCCACCCCCATCCTCCAAATTGGGATCTGAATGTAGTTTATGGAAAGAATTTCACCCCATCCCATCCCCCACCTAAAAAGGCTGAAATCCACCTCATTCCTTTCAATTAAGATCGTGGCTGTCCCCTCCCCCACCCCAACAGCCTTCCTCACTCACAATCACTTCCTTTGTAAACATATTTCCATTATCTCCCAGAAAAAGGAAAGATCAAAAAGTCATTTTTTTGAAGGAACATCCAAGATTTCATAGCAATATTTTGTGTTCACGGTTCAAGATAAATCTGAGTATTTCTGATTTTTTTAGTCTTCATATGGCATCTGAAACAGTTGTTCACATTCGCACATCTCTGCTCCGCCATATGCATACCGTGTGCGGCTCTGTTGTTTTAAAATATTTTATTGGTTTTCTTTCATATCTCAACTTTTGATGGGTGTCCTTGAAGAACTTGCATAAAAGATGTAAATGTGAATGATTCATTCATTCTGAGCACATGTAACTATTTCGGGAGCCGTCTTCAGGAGGTTTTACCCTACGGTGGAGCAGGCTGTTCTCAGTGGGGAGAGCTTCCCAGGGCTGCTCTGCTCCTGGCTGGATACTGAGGATGCAGGGGCATGATCGTCTCTTCCAAGTTCATGTTTCCTGCCAGGTACCAACTCTGTGTGCTGCGCTGCTCTTGCTCTTTGATGGTTAGCAGTAGTTTTACACATTTTATTTACAATATTCTCTTAGCATAAAATTGAGTCTTCACCTAGATTTCCAAGCCAGTAGCAGAGTTTTTGATAAGTTTATTGTTGAAGGCCAGGCTATTGTTAAGTAAGAGTTGCCCTGAGCCTGTCTCGGAACTTCATAGGTATTTCAGACCTGCCCTCTATTGTATGTCCCCCTCCGAACAAAGTTCATCTTCACGTAACACCCGTGTGATCAAGAGGATGTATGTGAGGGAGAGAAGGAGAGAGGAGCAGAGAGAATGCACCATCGGTGTATTCCGTATGGAGTCCTCTGTTTCTGGCAGCATGGCGTCACTGGCTTTAGGGTGCCCCATTAAAGCTTAGATGACATACATCTCTGTCTGAAGAACAGACAGAATGGAATGACCCTCCCATTTCTAAAGTTACTTCTGTCAGTGACAAATTAGCATGACAGAAAAGGCGTTGGTGTTTTTAAACTGTGAAACTTAACATCGATGTACTTTTTCTAACTTTTGTACTGTTCCTGATTCTGTATGGATGGTGCTGAGCTACTGTGGTCCCATGTCTCGGCCACCAGAGAGATGTAGGACGTCAACCCTCTGTTGCTGGGAACAACCTTTGAGAGGCCATTAGAAGTGTCTGAAAGTGTTTGCCTGTGATGGAGAATAAATTCATGCCTGGAAGAGTTACAGTTTTTCCTCTACAAATCAGAGAAGATGCTCAGTCTCAGTGATGTGGAAAAGCACATTTATGCAGCCTGAAATCTGTTTCTGTATTAGATATTTAAATGCATGAGGACAAATCTGAATTGCATTTTGTTTAAAAATGAAACCCACAAGCATTAGCCTCGGTTTGTTCAAAATGTCTAATGAAACTGAATCCATGGTAGCTCCAAATTGAGAAGCAGTCTGATTTTGTAAAAGCATTGTTACTGTACAGGTCTTGTCAATAAAGTTTTAGCAGATGGTTTGTATGTACCTGTGTCAATTTTTTTTTAATGTTGAAAAGGGTATTTTGCAGCACCTTGTAAATTTTATGAGCCTGAATGATATTATTTTACCATATACAAAAAACTATCCCAGCTGCAGACGTGCATGTCAGAACCCTAAGCATTACACGATTTATTCACCTTCAGAATGATGGGGGCTTTTACGGACACTGATAACAGGTAAGCAAGGATCCTTGCCAATATCACCATACCTGGGTTACTAAAATGCCCCTGGACAACTCTGAGGGCAGGTGCAGGTTTTCACATGCTGAGTGGAGGTGATTCCCCTTCCGGGACGATCTTGTCCAGATATCCTGACCCCCTCCATGCTCACTCATCTCTAGTTTACAGTGTTCAGATGCATGGAGCTCAAAGGAGAGGGAGCCCAGCCATTCCAGTCCAGCAGCTCCACAGCACGGAAACCAAGTCCAAGTCCTCCAGACTGAAAGACAGCGCAGCACTCTCTAAACCCTCCAGGAACAGTTTTTCTCACTATTTTGACAAACTATTTTTATGTTGGCTGTGGCATTAACATCACTGGTTGTCCTGAACATGGGCATATTTGCTCAAAAAAGGGTTTTTGACTCCACAGTCTGAACCATTTTTTTTTTTTTTTGACCATGCAGCTTTCTTCTGAGTGCCTCGAGACCTGAGCCTTTGCCACCTTCGAGTCATAATGTGTTCTCAGGGAACACTCTGCCTTGTTAACGGGGGAGAAAGAAAAGCATGAAAGAGAATGAAGCAATCTGATCTAGGGGCTACACTTCCGCCCAGACTCTATTGGCTAGGACCAGCCACAGAACTCTACTGTCTTTAAGATCGTGGGGAATCAGGCCACAGAGACCTGAGTTTGATCTCCCAGACCCACGTTAATGAATGAGACAGACAAGTTGTCCTTTGGAATCCACCCATGTACCCTGGTATGCGTGTTTATGAATGTGCACACACACTAAATAAAAAAAAGCAATACGTTTTTCTTTTGAAAAGGTTGGGAATTTTAATGGGGAGATGGTCTGAAAATAGCAAGCATCCTCTAGGCAGCATCTCACACCCTGACATCCTCTCTTTTGTCCATCATCTGAAAGGAGCTTCTTCACAAGTGCTGACACCTTGGTGGCCACAACCAAAGACCTGGTAGTGCTGAGTTGCATTTGAACCCCAGTTCCTTCTCACCCATGGCTGTACAAGGGCCATATAGGCTGGCTAAAGTCTTCTGCTTGTTCACCAACAGTTATGTTGCATTTCAAGCATTTCGGGACTGTGGGAACATTGCTGAAATGAAGGCTCCAAGTCCATGGCAAATTGCTCTGGGCTGGTAGCCTGGACAAGGCTAGATGCTCCTACATATGGGCCACAGTGAGCCACAGATGGTATGTGAAGGTACCAAAATACACAATTTAAGCTGGAAGTAGAGTGCACAAGAAACAGGTCTTTGGGTAACTAAGTTTAGAATATGTCATCTGGAGTCTCTAGAACTCTGCCTAGGACTGCTGTCTCGTGACACTTCAGCTGAGACTCTCCCATCTCTAAGGGCTGAAATAGTAACCCTTTCTATGACCATGAATATCTCCTTCCTTGTATTTCCTAGCACATATGGTAGGTTTTAAGCTCTATAGCATGATTTATTTATAATATGAAACCCCCCTTTACATTTTTTATTTCTTGATATATCAATTTTCTTTGCATCTACTGCTCCTTGTTCTCTTTCAAATTCATGGCCTCTTTTCCATTAATTATTCTTATATGAATTTATGTATATACATATATATTCCTAAATACAGAAATACAACCTTCTCAGTCTGTATAATGTCACTTGTATGTATGTTTTCAGGGCTGACCGTTTGGCCTTGGATAACCAGTTGGTGTGCTCTTCCCTAGGGAAGACTTTTTCTCCCTCTCTTGGCAGTCCTTAGTTGCCTGTAGTACTTTGTGTAGAGTTACTTTGAGAACATTAACCATCTCTGATAACATTTGACTGATGAATCACATTGTATAAATACCCCAAAACTCCTTGCGGTCTCTGGGGGTTATTTCTCCAGGAGAGTTTGGAAATACGGCTCAAATGGAAGCTAGCAGGAGTGAAGCATTTGGGACGTTCCATCTGCTATTGTCTGGACACTGTGGCACATGCCTTTTATCCCAGCTCTCAGAAAGCTGAGGCAGGAGGTCTAGAGTTCAAAGCTGGTCTGGTATATGCAGCAAGATGTGGTCACCAAAGAACAACACAAATATTTACAGATTTCAATGGGTCTGCAGGGATTAAGAGTCAAACCTTTTTTCTGTGTCTAGTTTTGTCACAAGGCCACTCTGTCATCCTGATATCACCCTGATGCTTCCCTCACGGTTTCTAATGTTTAATTTTATTTTGGGGGAGCATTAAATGAAAGGAAGATGGAACAGTTACTCAAAAGTGACATCACAGCGAACCAGGTTCCCTGATCAGTTCAGATACATTGCATGTGTGCCCATGTTGCCCCCCCCCCCCCCGAAGGATTTCTCTGCATTGGTTCTGTAGTGATATAGCATGAGATTATGGGTGGGGTTTTTTTTGTATGTTTCCAGTTCTGGAGACTGAATCTACAGGCTCATACACTCTAGGCAGATGCTCTGCTACTGAGGATCTCCTCCATACCTCAGTGTTCCTCAGTGATCTGCCTACCTCTGCCTTGGCAGCGTATGTTATCATGCTCAACATTTAAAGGTGAGTCTGGGCATTGAACTCGGGCCCTTGAGTTTTGATAACAAATACTTCGCTGACTGAGCTGTTGTCCCAGCCTGTGGGGATGCATTGCTAGGAAAGAGAAGACAGCTCAATTCAGAGGACTCACATTCATTCAGAGGACTAGGACACAGAGTCCTAAGGAAAACAGCAAAGTGACTCTAGGTTGGGTACTTCCTGCTGCTCAGGGAGACCAGACAGTGGTCTTCAGAAAGGAAACAAAGTCAGTGCATAAATACAGTGCTTCCTTAAGTCTTCCCACACCTCTAGCTGAACACAACAGCAGCCCCTGGCTACCCCCAATGTGGGGCTCTAGCTAACTAACAGCTACCCAGCTCAGGAAAACAAGAGACCCAGAGGACATCATGACCTCAGGCTCGGTGGCATACGCCTGGCCCTGTGTGCTAGACACTGGGCACCCTCTGAGAGAACTGGCTTAGCATGTGGCAGGATGAGTAGTGTAGGGTGGCCTGGGGGAGCGTGACTCGGGCTGGACTGAGGAAAGTTGCTAGGAGGATGTATTGAAACAGCAACTTGCAGGCTAGGTGGGAGGAAGCCAGGTGAGAGGGAGGCACATTAAAGAGAAAGAAATACCGTGCGCACAACACCGGAGTCCTTGGAAACCTCTTCCATACAAGGTAGAGAAGAGTCCTGGGTGGCTGGAAGCTAAAGGTCAAAGGGAGAGTCCCAGAGGAAGAGCTAGAGGAGAAGGAAAGAGATGGCAGTCCCTTTTAGTCTCTTGCGGCCAATAACAAAGTAGCCATGTAACAGGCGCTGGATGTGCTGGATGGGGGTGGGGGGATCTGAACTGCTCTCAGAGTCCCTCTTTAGTCCCAATTGCAGTAACTTTATGATTATTAGCTCTTTAGCCAATCTTGGCTACTTGTTACTTCTCTGCCCAGTTCCAGCGCAGCTTGCCAGCTTCTCCAACCTCAAGGCAAACACCCCCCAGATCGAAGTTTGGCAGAGGCATTGCGTGGATACGGAAGGCTTCTGAGCTGGGGAGTCACACTGTAGCCCCACCTGCTTTGAAGATGGCTACCACCGCAATATTTAACTCAGTGCTATTTCACAGGTCTGTCTTGAATTTAAATATTGCTTTGTAAGTGATTCCCAATGGCACTGACTTCTATCCTGGCCCTAGCCTAACTCTCTAGGGAGCCAGGGTAAGGCTGTGCTTCTTCCTTAGGGGAAATTTACCATCAAGGGGTCACACTGGGCAAAAAATGTTTTTACAAGGTATTTTGTCTTCCATTTTTGAATTTGTTCATTGGCTTCTTAAATGTTTCCACTCTGAGGTTCTTACCATCTTGTTTCCCCGATAAAAATAACACTAACAACAGCGACAATGAGAAGCAATGGCTAAGAATATATATATATATATATATATATATATATATATATATATATATATATATAAAACAAATCAAAAAGTCTCTATCCAAAAGTCAGAGACCATGCAAACTTTTGTGGAAATTACAATAAAGCAAAAATGACTGAAACACATACAGTTCCTCCCAGTTTTCTTTGTGAAAGTAAGTACCCTTTTGGGTGCATTTAGAAATATACGTTTTATTTGTCCCTTAAGAGTTTAATATAGATTTACAATGCAGTTTGATCATGTCCATTCTCCACTCCCTGGACCACTACCCTGGAAACCCCTACATCTTTCTTCCAACTTCATATATGTTCTGCAATTACTTTTTACAGAAAATTTCATATTAATTGAAGAGTTTATTTTCCTCTCTCAGATCTAAGTAAAGTCTACTTGAATGAAGTATTTCAGACCATGGGAAACCCCTCCCTTACTCTGTGCTACCATCCCCAAATCTTTGACAGATCAGGAGGCAGAGATACCGGGTACTCAAAGGAATTAGACTTGTGATCGAGTTTCATGGATTAATATTTCCCTCTTCTAAATCCGTCAACTGCTCAAACCTGCTTAGAGAAACAAGAACGCAGTTGGAGACAGTCCCAGAGCCAAAGGATCCCACACAGCTCAGCTCAGCTCAGCTCACACACCTTTAAGTGCTGTTCCGCCACTGTCCCCAAATTCAATTTCCATGGGGACACTCATCTAGCCTCCAGTGAGTGACCGTTTCTTGGGACGCGAGGCTCCTCTCAACGCTCAAGCCCGCGACTCTCCCGCGTCGCCAGCTCTCTAGGTCTAAGTCAGTGGCGCGTGGCTGGACCCCTCTGTCCCAGCCTCCACTCCAGGTATAAGCTCCCAGACTGGTTCTCAGCAGCCCCCTCTGGTGCTCGAGCCGTTCAGGAAAGTTGCTGGGAGCGGTGGAGGGGCGTCATCGCCTCCTAGCAACGCTCCTAGCAACCGGGTAACATCTGCTCCCTTTGGTCCAATGCGCGCCTAGAAAAGCCGCGCGCCCGCCTCGCGTTCTGAGCCCGAGCGAGAGGCGCTTCAGAGAAGGAGGGACCGACCTGCAGGAGCCGGCCGCCCCGCCGAGCTGCAGTCGCTGCCGCCGCTGCCGCTGCTGTCGCTGTCGCTGTCGCTGTCAGAGCCCGTCCGAAGAGTGACACCTTCACAAAAAACAGGAGCTGCGAAACAGTTGCACACGCAGTCTTCGGGTGAGTGGACCCCCCGTAATGTATGCCAGGACCCCTCCAGCCAGGCATCTGACCCCGAGGCCCAGAGAAGACGCCTTCCCTAGCATAGGTGGCTAGGGACTTGGCCTCGGATCCCACCCCGCCCCCAGCCATTGAAAAGTGACCAGCCACTGGTCCCGGATAACTTGATTTGATTTTTAAATCCCAGGATTGGATATTGAGACTCCCCCTCGGCTCACTACTGTTCGGTTAGTGCTCAGAAGTTTTCCACCCCCCTTAATTTTGCTTTGCCTGGCTGCCTGAGGCTGGAGAGCCGGAGGCAGCGAGCGCCCAAAGGCAGCCTGTGGTTATGGACTAAACGACACAGTAGGCTCAGTCAACACGTTTGGAGAGCAGGCTTCTGTTTTAGGTCCTCCTCTGGAAAGGGTCCATCTGGCCAGGAGCAGCCGTTCACGGGTCCTCAGCCTCCTGAGCAGTAACCATAGTAACTCACCTCTCTAGATGAGATCGTCCTTATTGGATGCCCGTCTTCCCTTGGAAAGCCCGTCTCTCTAAATATAGAAGATGATGAGATCCATGAGCACACAGCCATGCAGACTAGGTGTGGTTAAACGGAACCCTTTGCTGAAAACTATCTTCAGACGTGCAGCAGCGTCTGGCTACTTCAAACCTTGCCCGAAAGAGTCACTATGCCAGAGAAAGACCAAGTTACTGTGGTTCGAGTTAATTGCTTTGTGATGTTTGGAGAGAGCAACGGCATGAAATCGGACAAGAGATGGCTGTGATTTTTAAAAATCAATCTTCCCCAAATAATCACCAGTAAATAACCGGTGCGATGAGTTATCGGGCACTTTCCAAATCTCTTAGGGGGGAGTTGACCCTGCTCCTTCTCAAACTTAAGTGATTGTGTGAGTTTGAAGGTTTATCATTCTATATAACCCAGATTCCAGATTGACCCCACCTCAAACATCTCAGTCCCCCACCCCAAGTCCCCAGCCCCCTCACGCCATCTCCTACCCTGATAACTAATTCATGTCTCTGCATCCCTGATTCGGTAGAGGTGACTTATGCCAGTATGTCTCCTTGTTTCAAGATCTCCCGTCACCATTCATGAGCCTGAGGCTGTGAGACATGCCCCATGTGCCAAGGGGGGCTCTCACCAAATCTTCTGAGGCTGTTCTAGACATACACTGTTCGGACTGAGTCAGCATTACCAGGTAATCACGGGCTGAAGAGAAGTTACTGTTTAAATATGTATCCAGAGAAATAAATGCTAATGTAGCATTGTGGCAACTTACAGGATCAATAGAAAGGGGCTGTTTATACAGGCCGTTGCTGGGCTGAAGTCAATAAAGGTTTTCTGTAAAAAGGACATTTGTGGACTGTCAGACGTTCCTCTCTTAGACCCCTGTGATTTGGGTGGGCCAAGGGAGGAAACGTGGATCCCCGAAAATGTCAAGTGGAAGCTTTCTGAGCACACTGGCAGTGTGGGTCTGGGGTGAAAGAAGCCAAGAGAATTCTTCAATTGCCATAGGAGATTGTGGGGTCATTTGGAATGCCAGTTTACATGAAGACTTACGATAGAGACCAAGAGAATTAACTACTTTCTTCTCAATTATAAGACTAAATTTGATGTCTAAGCAAGGGTTCAGCTTCCTAGCATTGTGGAACTTGGTGTACTAAGCTATCTCTGTGCAGTACCCTGCCAGGGGTGACCAGCCCAGCAAATGGTACACTCAGAAAGATGAACCTCTACAGAGATGGGTGATTGGAGAGAGCCTATTCAAATTCCCATTCAAAAATTCTTTCTGATTTTATGTGGCTTTATGAATGTCATGAGACTTTGAAATCATTCATTTTTATGGTTATTTATGGAAATCGCTGTAGTTTAATAATATTAGGATAAGGTTACCATATATAAACCACCCCAAAACTGCAGAGTTCATTACCTTTTAGAACCACCCGTAGTTTATTGTGAGGAACAAATCCATGGAGACTAATGAGACTCACTGCAGTCTTGTAGGGGCTGTGTAAGTGTTTGGTGTGTGGCCCCATTCTCAGGAGTGTGTGCGCAAAGCAGCCACAATGATTGGTTCATGTATATGCATTAGCCTTGTAATTTATACATATATTATACATATATATCATTTCTTATGCGATATACATAGAAGTTTAAATCCTCTGTGTCCTTTGATGTCTATCAATGACACTGTTGTCCATTGAGACCACTGTCACAATCAAAAAGTGAAAGTGCTATTCAAATTTTTGTCTTAATTTTTATCACGAAAGTGTAATATGCAGAATATGTACTATGTAGATTTTGGTGAACATGTCTGTTTGAAAATCACTCGTTGCTGATGTCATAGCAATTAGTCCTAAATAAAGAAAAAATAAATGGTGTCATGATAGCAGACACTTAATCCTAGAAACATTGGTGATTTCCACAGTTACAGTGAATCCACCCAAGAAAACATTGGTGTTGAAGGTGCTAGGTACCCTCCTCGGTGTAGCTGCCATCCACACGCCCACACTTTGGGCTATAAGGAGTGTGTGTGTGTGTGTGTGTGTGTGTGTGTGTGTGTGTGTGTGTGTGTGCTTGGGATATGATGCTTAGATTGGATCAAGCTGAGATCAAACAGCCTAGGGCTGGAACTGAGAGCTAATTGCAGCCTCTCGTTTCCAGCTGCTCACTCGGTCAGGAAGTTTTTAGGTGCGTACCAACATTCATGTTCGGATTTATGTCGTGAAGCTCCTGTAAGGCTTCGAAGATGCCTTGAAACACAGTGGGGTCTTTGAAATCCTCATCAAGGCTTCCACGTCTGGGCTCTCTGCTCATGACTCAGCTTCAACAGGAAAAACATTCAAGTCCCAAGCATGCTTGGAAGTCAATGCATAGCCAGCTTAGACTGTCTTCCAGAGCAGTGTGTGCTTCTAAAACCTACATTACAACATAAATATGAAATAATATATATATGTATATATATATTTAGATATATACATGAAAAATAGCCTTCTCAGAAATGGAGGCAGGTGTGAACTGAGCAAACTTTCAACATGAGACAAAGGAAGAAAAACCTGCCTTCATGTTTGGCCTAGGGGACTGAAGAAGCCAGTCTTGTTAACTCTATTTATTTATATTGAATTTATATTAAAAATTACATTTTCCACTTACATTAACAATAAGTTGTTTATTAAATAATTCTAGTACATTATTTACCTCATTATTTTAAATTTTTATGCCAGTCAAAATTATACAAAGACACCAATACAGACTCATTCAGTTTCAGGAAATAATCCTCAGAGGGATGAATGGGGGGTTTTAGTGAAAGGCAGTAAAGGTTTACTATTGTTGCATTCAGTACTGTCAAAGATAGCCTTATATTTAGAATAAACCAAGGATTCACTTTTGTATTCTTGACTGTAGAGGCAAGAGAACTTCTTCCTAATGGAGAGATAGGAGACGTCTAAATACTGGTGAGTGGATGGAGAAGAGGCGCAGATTTGAAACTGGCCGCTCTGCAGGGCTGTACCAGAGGGCTGTGAGACTTCAGGTGCCTATCCAAAGGGATAGGTCAGGATCGGAAAAGGCTGGGGATGCCTCCCAAGAGAAGTGGGAATCAGGAGCCCAAAGGCCCAGTTCTGTCCCTAACTGCTACTTGTCATGTCTAGGTAAGATAGCCAGTGGCTTCAGAAGATGGTTGTCTGTGCTTGAGCACGACGTATTGGAAGGATGCCCCGTCCCTGTAGAAGGAAGGCACCCCACTGCTGAAGATAATTTTCTTGCTAGAGAATCCCTAGTTGGGAACTCAAAACTGACACCACAGGAGTGGAAGGCAGAACATCTCAACACCAGAGCAAGGGCTTGTAGAGAAGCAAGTGGTGGTTCTGACTTGAGTTTTACACAGACCTTCTTGGACAACTGAGGCCAAACTGGCCTTGGGAGTATTTTGCTGACACACCTAAATAAGATATAGTAATGGATGATATACAAACGAAAGAGCCTGTCGGTGAGACTGGTTGAAAGTGAAATGAAATTTATGCCCTGGCAATGCTGAAGCGTGCATGGGCAGCCCATATATGGCGGTTCTGTTGACCTTGTCCATATTGGGTTTCATGGTCTAAGTTGATGAGGATAACTGACCAGGTCTCTTCCTCAAGAGGGCACCAGATCTCATTACAGATGGTTGTGAGCCACCATGTGGTTGCTGGGAATTGAACTCGGGACCTTTGGAATAGTAGTCAGTTTTCTTAACTGGTGAGCCATCTCTCCAGCCCCATGATACCGGTTAGGACTATCTAAAAGGCCTCCATTGTGCATAGGTCAGGGATCTAGACTCTCCTCCCTGAGCACAGGCCCTTGGTACCCATGAGAGTTAGACTCCCTCTCTAGATATTTTTAGTGAGATAATTTTTGGAAGCCATATCAAGAAATGTAGATGTGTGGCCAATTTTCTGTCAGTCCCACATTCTAAGGTGAAGGGTGCAGGGAATGGGGGGCACCATTCCCCAGAAAGTGATAAATCACAAGATGTACTCTCAAAGCTTATGACTTTTGGCCTCTGTCATTGTCATTGACCAACTTATTGGAGTAGTGGGCTGGGGTGCAGCGTAACTTCCTTATTGCCTGGCTGGTCACCTCTTGTTTCATGGCATTTTCTCTGGTTCAGTAATCAGTAGAACAAGATGGGTTTGTGGGATTGCTAATGCTCCGTTCAGTAGTCTACTTCTGTGCTTGGAACTATGCTGGGGGGGGGGGGGGGGACTGCTATCTTGAGACATCACTGGCTATCAGTCTCTCTGGAAGTTCCTAAGGAAGCCTTCCAGAATCTGCAACTTGTTGGTAATCTGAAACCACCAATAACATCAATATTGTGCTTGGAATGGATGATAAATCTGAAGAAACAGATTGTTCCATTGATTCAGAGCTAAACACTGATACCGAGCTCTGCTACCATAGAGCATCATATTATCCAGAAAGCATCATATCATCCAGAAAGGTGCTGGGTGCTTGGGGGGGTATTGACAGAATGAAGGTAGCTGACAGAGTACTGTTCGATATCAACAAAGCTATCTGTCCACGGAAAGCAAGCCAGTACAGCCTTGGACTTTGTTCCCATCTGCCTTCATGAACACATTCATGAATGTTTTATGTAACCCGTGCTTCACACCAGTGAGGGCACAAATGTCCTACGTATAACATGATGTTTCTGAGTAGGCTACATATTCATGTTTTGAAAAGGGGTCATTGCAATCGTGATAAATCACAGCGATTGAGCTGAAATTGAGTGTGTGTGACAGACATAGAAGAAAGTGCTTGTAAGCCACCATCCCAGCTGAATGACATACACATTAGTAAATCAGACCTTGTTGCCCCCCACCCACCCATGAAAAAGACCTCAGACTCTTTCAGGTTACACCCTGAAGACACGAAACAAATGACAGAGCTGAAATCTGTCATGGTGGAATGCTTTAAGCCATGCAGCAAGACCGCAAACCATGGCTATCAGGGGTAGATGAGATAGCTCTCTTTGTTGTTGTTGTTGTTATTTCTGTTTGGTGTTTCTCTGGTTACATTGAGGACTGAACCCATGTCCTGTGCATGCAAGGTGACTGCCCTAAACCCACACCAGGCCTAGATTAGATAATCCCAAATAAAAGGATTTTTGGCCTTTAGGATGAAAACTATCACGTCTGATAGTTTTCCTCTCAGCTGAGCCTGGTTTAGGCAAACAGAACACTTATACTTTCAAAGGCCAATGCCAGGCTAACATCACAAGAGGAGACCTGATAAGGCCGTGCTTTGTCTGTGACAGGCATGGGCTATTGGTCCAGCGTAGCTCATTGCTCTTTCTTGGGTTTCTCCTTTGACTTAAAAAAAAATAAATTACTTAGTTGGGTGTTCTTTTACTGTTGTCTGCCCTTTCAAAGTGTTTATAAATTAATTTGCTGATGATGTTGCCTTAATGTACTGTCCCTGGGCCTCCTACCAAATGAAATCACTTGAATGCTAACCGGATCCCAGTTGCCTGGAGGCGAATGCAGAGCAATAAGGAAGCAATCGTTTGTAATCGGATTTTAAGCATTTATTTAAAGACATATATATGAATTGCCCTGCCAGAGCTCTAATGACCAGTGGGCCAGTCTGGTCTGTGGTTTTTGCTGTGTTACTTGCTTGAGCTCTTACATGCTTACACTTATATGCATGGAGCCTGGCACAGACATTTTGTGTGATCCAGAGGGTACAGCATTAGAAGTAATTTTAACGTTCAAACCAGCATTAGCTGTTTCACTTCAGAAATAAATTCCAGCTCAGCTCAATCCAGTTTTGTAATTTGTAAACTTGGAATGCCAACTCTAAAGGCATATAGTCATGTTGCTCTTGTTTATTCTTTGGGTTTTAGGTGAATTACAAGCTTTTTGGTTGCAGGGACGTAAGTGTCTTCTCAGTCACAGCAAGTGAACATCTTTGGGCGTTCAGATCAGCTCTAATGAGTCATCTGGGAGATTAGCTAAACGTTTGGTAGATAGTTCACATTTCCTTAGTCCCAAATGCATGACCAATAGTAACACACCAGAAACACGTTCTCAGAGAGGTTGTGGGATTTGTATAATGTCTTTCATATTGACTCTCTGAGCTATCTTCTTGGAAGCTTTCAACCAATAGCTATCCCCTCTGAGTTCTGGGTGGTGGCAATGAGCTTTAGGTCTGAGCTAGTGGGGTGAGGGTGGGCCTGGCTTTCGTGTGACTGGTCTCGGTCTATCGGCACTCATTATTATGACTTGATATGGGGTTATCATATATTAGGTGTGATGTTACTTTGCATAACTGCAAGAGCCAGTGTATTTCTAACCCTGCAAATGATATTTGTAACAAGTTTAGGTAATTTGTTTAAAGTCCCCCAACCAAGAAGCTATAGAGCTGGAGATAAACCTATGCCTTCCCCCACTTCCAGACCAACTCTTAGTCACACAACTGGCTGTCAACTAGAGTCTCTTCTGGGCGGTGGTTTCCTCATCCGGGCTCAGAGGAGGCTGACCAGCATGATCAATAGCGGAGCTACCAGCTCCGAAGCTTTGGAGTTTTAATACAGCAAGTAAACAGATGTAGCAACTTACGTTCGCTACATACTTTAGCCTCAAAGTGGCTAAAACCGTCTTCCAAAAGGTGATGTGGAAAACATCACAAAGAGCCAGGCAGCTAGCGTGGAGGGGACTGCCAAGCCGACAGCAGCCGGGAAAGCTGCTCAGAGGTTCAGCAGCCAGCAGTGGGAGTGTTTCCCCGAGAACAATAAACCGAGTGACTAAGAGCCCTGCTTAGGAGGAGCTGCCTCAGGTCTAGACCTGGGAATGTTTACTCTGGATTTCCAAGCGCTGGTGCATTCTGTAGTTTAGGCTAATTTCTGGAATACGGCCACCCAGAATCCTTAGAATGAATATATATTCACATATATATGAATATACATTTAAATATAAATGAATTCATTATATATTATATATAGTAATATGTATTATGAATATGAATTCATTATATATATAGACACACACAAGTTGTATACACACACACACACACACACACACACACACAAATTGTTAAGTTGAAATAGCTTCCTTGAAGGATCTCTTGGGAGTAGGAAGCAGATCAGTAAGTTTGACACTTTGTTTTCCAAGCTAAAATTCGCCCTGCACTGTGTTACAAACGACCTTTTAGCTTCCAGCAAAGGTTCTATACTTATGGTGATGAAGCAAGCCAATGTTTACTAAAGGACACTATATATATGGAAACAGTGTTGCTTATGGCAAAGTTGTGCTTCTTATTTCCGAGTCTTTCCTCACTCTCCCCTACTCTAGAGTAATTTACTAGATCTCACCAAGAGAAATCGCAACCTACCTAAGCACCAATGCTGGTAACAGGCATTGAAGCCTCTATAGGTGAACCTAGGGAGTCCTGTTCAATATGGCCTTCATTCTTCCCTGTGTATCAAATGTGAGCTGGCTTTGTTCATGATGAAAAGAAAAAAGCACCCAAGCTAATAAAAGGAAGCAATAGCCACAATCAAGCCCATCTCTTGGCTCCCAGTTGATTGGCTGAGATCAACTTTCATTACCCACTAATGAAAGTTGCCCTGTGCTGTAACACTTAGGTTCTCAAAATGTGGCCCAGGGAAGCCAGTGTGGATCTCACTGGGAAAAGGGGTAAAAGTGCCCATTTTCTCATCCAGAGCAGCAGGGGCTCAGCAGGCAGTTTATGTTAAGGAGCCCTGCAAGGGATTTTCATGTGTGCTAACATTTGAAAACTGCTACTACATCAACGAGTTAGACGGCTAATTCAAAAAGTAGGAATAAAGCTGGGCTGTGGTGGTGGCACACACCTTTAATCCCAGCACTCAGGAGGCAGAGGCAGGTGGATATCTGTGAGTTCGAGGCCAGTCTGGTCTACAAGAGCTAGTTCCAGGACAGGCTCCAAAGCTACAGAGAAACCTTGTCTCGAAAAACAAAACAACAACAACAACAACAACATCAAAGTAGGATTAGGGACTGGGCACATGTAAAGTACTTGCTGTATACACATGAAGACCTAAGTTTGGATCCCAAGCACTCATGTAAAAGCCAGGCTGTGGCAAGGCCCTGTAATCTGAATGCTGAGACAGTGAGGGCAAGAGGGTCCCTAGGGCTTCCTGGCTAGCTAGTCCAGCCAGTTTGTGAATCCAAACTCAGTGAGATAGCCCTTCTCAAGTACGTAATGTAATGTGCAGATCAACTGTGGGAGAAAATCCATGTGGATCTCTGACCTCTGTTTGCATGTGTACCTACCTTTATGTAGAGGTATACGAACAGGAACACATACACATGCATATACCACACACACAGGCACATACATGTGCACATGTGTGTGCTCACACACAATAACAGTCATCATCACATGGGACAAACTAAATTTTTGTTCTCTAGTTATTTGATGACTAGCTTTCAAAGTGATCCTAATGGTTCCATTCTCTTAAAAGCAAAGCAGACAAACCCTAGAAAACTGGGCTTGGTGATGGTTTTGTTTGTTTTATTTGATCAGTATTGTTCTTTCCCCCTAGCCCTTTCAAACCAGTGAAGAATCTACATAGGCTGTGTTTTGTTTATTATGTTCGGGAACTATGTGTGGCGCTTCAGCTACTGAGTCCTCGTCACAGCTCCGTTCTCTTTTAGGTCCCATATGCAAGCGCTTTGAATCCTGGATTCCTTAGTGAGACATACCCATGCTAACTTATGGCTTTCTTGGAGCTGTAACCCACAGCGACAAGGGGAAGAAGTTGGGATGCCTGAGCTGAGGCCTGTAACTTTCCCTGCTGGCTCAGGAGAGCCCTCCAGCTGCAGGAGGGCTGTGTGAAGGTTATGTGCGCATGCCTCTGAGACAAAGGAAACACTACAGAAAGGAGGTTATTGAAGAGCGTATTTTTAATACTTAAGCTTGTTAAAGCTCTACATTTTAGAGGAAAAGCATCAAATGCCCTGGTATAAATGTATTTAACCCACATGTCTTTACATACTCATTATTTTGTGAATCGAGTGATTCTAACACAAATATTTGAGGGTCTGAGTAAAGGTAAATAAATTGCTAAACTGTAAGTGTGTTTAGGACCCTGGAGGTTGAATGAGTACCAAACAGGACTCCGTTTGTTTTCTACATTCTCTGGGCTTTGAATTGAAAACCCCTGTATTGCAACCTTTCTGTGGTCACAGCGCCATCTAGAGTACATCCTGCGAACCCCTTTGGAAATCTTGGAGAACTCCTTTTTCCTTAAAGTCAGAATCCTCAGCTGCATTTTCCAGGAGGAAACAAAGGTTCCTACTTTCACATATTACACTAAAGCCAATTATACTAGCCATTCTCTTCCATTTCCTAATGATTAACCTCAGTTATGCCAAATGTCAGGATGGTGGCTTATATCATAATCATATAAAATGGTTTTGCCGGAAGATATAGGCTTATGTTAATTAATTAATTATTTTTGTTATTCATTTTTGAAATTGCATATTAATTACAGCACTTCTCACTTTCCTTTCCTCCCTTCAAACCTTCCAAACACAAATACTGCTCCTGCTCTCCTTCAAATTCAATTTCAACAGTTGTTACAGCATATATACATACATATATATATAATCTGTTTAGTCCATATGATGTTACTCATAAGTATGTTTTCAGAGCTGACCATTTGGCACTGAACAAAAACTTGGTATTCTCTTCCCTAGGGAGAGCCACCTCCCCTACTGGCAGCTTTCTTCAATTGCCTGTAGTTCTTTGTTTAGAGTTGAGGGCTCTTGGACATTTTCCTGTCCAGTTTGACATGTCCGTCCTTGTTCAGCTCCCATTTGGGTGGTCATGCTGGTGAGACTTTCTGCTCATAGCTTCTGATGTTTCTAGGAGACACAATCTCAGAGCAAACTCTAAGTCTTACAATCCTTCTCCCCTCTCTTCTTCAATGTTCCCCGAACTTTGGGTGAGGGAGCATTTTGTAGATGTGTCCTTGAGACTGGTCTCCACAACTCTGCATTGTGATTGGTTGTGGTTTTTCTGTGTGGTCTCGGCCTGTTACAAAAGGAAGTTTCCTTGATGTGGGGTGAAGACTACATTACCTGTGGGTGTAAGGACAACTGTTTGGATTGATTTTTAAGGATTATACCATTATTTTTAAAGGAATAATTGGGTCAATAACTCTTTTATGTCACTTTGATTACTCTAGAAGTGTTAGCTTCCCCTGAATATTGGGAAGATTAGTAAAAAGAATGAGGGAAAAATTACTTAACCCCTTCCACTATATTTTGTGTATCAGTGTCAAATGTGGGTATATTTTGGCCCCAAAAGCATGAAATTAAACTTGAATTTGATTTCTGTGGCTGCATGAGGAGATGAACATAGAACTCTAAATGCAACCATCTATTTTGGATTGGAAACGATGGCATTTTTCTGCCAATAGGCATTTCAATCATAAGACAATTGGCAACAACAGTACTGTTTGGTGAGAAGGTAGCCATCTCTGGGGGCACCAAAATTTCTGCTTACAAATGGCCTCCTCCTGATGCAGCTCTTTGTCATGATGCCACCTGACCTTTCCCCAACTGTGTTTTGTTTTAGCTTATCCAAGAGAAGCACCGTCATATTCATTAACAACGTCGAAAGTAGCCTACTTTAAGAGGAAATATGCAGAAGAAGAAGATTTACATCAAGGTTACCATGGGTGTTTTCCAAAAGTAAGGCTTTACTTTTCTCCCAATGCCCTCCCCCTTTCCCGCCCCCAAATGTCATTGAAAGCATGAAGCGCTAGCTTCTGTTTTTTTCTATGCGGAGAGTAATGGCTCTGTTTGCTCCCCAGCACCTGATATTACCCGAAGACAGGACCTGTATCCTCAAACTTTCCCTGGAGAAGCTCAGGTTTCTCGAAGACCCAGAAACCTACTTAAGAAGGTCTGTGTTAATTAACAATTTGCTGAGGAAGATACACCTAGAGACGGAGAAAGAGAGCTATGAATACTTTAAGGAATCTCCCTCCTATAAGACTGCTTATTCGGATACAAGAAAACGGCTGAAGTTTATGGTACAGGAGTGCTGTTCCCAGTCTCTCTACTATGAAGAGCTGCATTCCTACCACATTGTGCCTTATACTTCGGAGAATGCCATCTACGGGATGGGCTACACTGGTGACCACTTGGAGCAAAATTCTCAGTTGCTTATTTATAAAATGAATTAAAGTAACTGTTAAGTTCATTGATATTTTGTTTCTAAATGCCTGAACTGTTTATAGTGAAGATGTTAATATAAGACACTAATTATCAGTGCACTTGATCTCAGTGATGAGATGCATGCTGAACGGAGGGGAGAGAACCATGGGTATTTCTTACCCAGCAATCCTTAGTGCCATCACATTGAATGGAAAATAGACCCACTTTATCATAAAGCAGTGAGTCGATGCATTAGAAGAAAAGGTTTTTAAATTGTTTTTGAGATAGGAAGGGATTGATCTCTGGTCAACCTGTGAGGTTAAAATTCTTAAGTCACTCCCCCATCTAAATTCTACCTACTCTTATTGAAGATTAGCCAAAATAAAATCATGTTAAATTGATAATGTTGTGACCCTGAGGACTAAGGGTGGAATGAATCTAATTTTATTTATGCAGTGAGAGTTCTGTCCTTTCAGAAATTCTGTGGCTTGTCAAACACTGTGCCAAATGGTCGTTTGTCATTAGTATCCATTAACTTTGAATGGCAGTTTCAAGATGGGGTCAGTATATACTTGCTCGATGTAACAACTGGATTACCCCAATCTCATCCACTTTCTTCTTTTCTTCTTCTTCTTCTTCTTCTTCTTCTTCTTCTTCTTCTTCTTCTTCTTCTTCTTCTTCTTCTTCTTCTTCTTCTTCTTCTTCTTCTTCTTCTTCTTCTTCTTCTTCTTCTCCTCCTCCTCCTCCTCCTCCTCCTCCTCCTCCTCCTCCTCCTTCTCCCCTTCCTCCTCCCCCTCCTCCTCTTTCTTCTCCTCCTTCTTGGTTACTCTTATTTGATCTGAAGAGACTTTCTCTTTAAGAATGAAATGTAATAAATTAGCATTGCATATAGGATCATCTTTAAGTTCTACGGGTTGATTAACATTTGTGCTGGGCCTTTTAGAGTTGAAATTTTATTTATGATCTTACTTTTTTTTTATAGGCTGTGAAGCTCAGGAAAGCATAGGCAGGCAAAATACATTTTTAATAGGATAATTTTTTTTAAAAAAACCTGCCCTGGAAAGTTGACGAGAATAATAGAATTTAGACATGTTGTTATTTCTTCATCCTGCTAAGAGCTCACGGAAGGTGCCGGGATGAAACATTGCACTGATTTTTGTACAGCAGTCGATCACTTACCACTTAGCAAAATGTCTGGGAATGCCTTTGTGGGGGAGGTCTAGATGAATTCCTGTGTTTTAAAGTTCTAAGGGTGAAGAGGTAACAAGTTGGATAGATTTATGACATTGTTGGAAGTGATTCCTCATGTTCTGGAGGTCTGAGTGAGACGTCTGACCTCTGGGTCTGAAGTTTTTGTCCTATGGAGTATTTCATTTAAAGAACTGTTGTTGACAAAAATAGATTGGGGAAAACTAGGTGCCAAAGGTGTATTAAGAAAATACCAAAGACTGAACGATGAGAGTTAGGGAGCTACGATCTAGTGATGCTAGCAAAGACAAGGTTCTGAACCAAGGACGGCATGGGTAGTGTGGAAATATTGTTAAGGGCTTCACAGTGACTGGTTTGCTGGTGTGCCACCCGAGTGCTTTGTTCAGAATGATGGCAAACAGGAATACGATGCTAAATTAAGATGTCAAGCTTTTGTGACTCAAATATGGCAACTGTCAACACAATGTCATCCCTAGCTGAAGTGCCGTCTTGTAACAAGGCTGGCTGCATCTTACTTTGCTTTTATTTTTGATACCACATTTGGGCCCTGTGATGAATCACCAAGGTGATTTTGTACAAAGAATATGGGCTCTTGAACTAGATGGCATTGTGCAAGACTACAAAGATCCAAGTAGATCCAAGTGTCAGGTTTATATTAATTGCTCAATTGACATTATGAAAAGTGATTTAGAATAAGGTAGTATTTATAGTAAGAGATAAAGACATGCAAACAAGTTAGTATGACTGGTGAGATGCCTTTGCAACCCATATAGAAATTTCAAATTTAGTTGAAGAGTAAGATTTGGCACAAAAGTTTAATAGTTTTATTTCATTGCTTATAAAAGAACAAATTGCTCAGAAAACTTCTTTCAAAAATATAGATTTATTTAAAAATGAGGCTAGTCCCCAAACTCCAAATTTGATAGGATAATTATGTCATCATAAGTCTAAAAATAGAATCAGTTAGATGATGCTTTTTAAATTTTTTTGAAGGAACACCTGGTATGACTTACCACAGCGTCCTTAAGAAGAGGCCAACAATGCTAACAAGTATGACATTTTATAAAGTACACATTTAACTTGGTTAAGTATAGAAATACACGATTTGAGAATAGAAGAGAAAGGAAGAGGAAAAATCATCAAGAAAGTGTAAATTTGTAATATTTCCTGTATAACAGAAACCTTAAACAAAGTCAGAACTCTGGGACAAAGAACCAGTAACACATGTAAAAATCCATTTTATTTCAAGACATCATTACCTGAGCGCTTTGATCTGCACATTCGTATATAAGCTGTCTTAGAAGCCAGTGGTATTTGTGATTCTACTTTTATTTAAATATGCATTGATTTAAAAACAGATTATCTAAAAATACGTTTTAGTGCAAATGATTTCCCCCAATAAACTGCTCATAGATAAGGACTTGACAAGTGTTATCTTGATTTTTCTTTTAAACTTGTATTTAAATTCTGCAGACTTGCCCAAGCTAGCCAGTGGATGGCTATGATCTTGCCAGGGTCAGCTGGGGTAGAGGGAGATCTTACCCATGTCTGCTATGCTCACGACTTCTGCCTGTTCCACTGTGGATGGTGTCAGCACAAGTTACAGTTCTTTTGATTCTAGGCATCCTTCCTCCCGTGACAGAAGCCATCCTTAGGATAGGAAAGCTAAGATGAGAAATCTGAATCTATGTGTTATATTGCTTATTCTTGCAGGTGCCATAAGATACCCTTGCCAAAAAGAACACACACATGCACACACCGACACATACACACAGATATACATAGATTTATGCACACAGAGGCTCGCACAGATATACATAGATTTACACATACACACACGACAGCGCACAGGAGAGACATACAGATATTCACATACAGACACATAGACACACGCAAACATACACACACACAGAGATATGCATACAGAGACACACACAGAAATGTGCACACACACACACATACACACAAGGCAGAGCAGAACACGAGGACACAAAGAAAAGGAGATGAAAAAAAGGAAGAAGAAAAATAAAAGAGAGGGCAAGGGAACAGTAGCAGGAAGGATTCTTAAGGGAAAGAGCACATGGTCTCACATGAGGGATTGTTTGCTGTTTTCGTTTCCTCTTTCCTGCGTCCGCTGTACATAAAGCAGCTACTATCTGAATGGGTTGATTGTCTCTGTCCTTCTGCAGTTATATTTAACATTAGATTCTATTCAGCGCAGAGGAGACTTGAAATATGGGATTTCCACAAGATACTGCTGAAGCTGGACTCTGGGCAGACCAGTGAGGGAAAAACAGAAAACACAGTTGGAGGAGATGCTAAATCCCGAGGCTGTGTACAAACGTGTATGCTCAAATGCAAAACCTGTTTTCCATGCACCTCTCAAGGGTAAGCAGGTTGGTGGCAGGAGACTTAGGCAGAAGTGCAGAGCCCCACTTAGGGTTGAACATTGTGCCAGTGTTGGGGGCGTGACCCGAGTGATACCCAGTCACTTGGCTCAGTTTCCCCTAAGAGAACTGAGATAATTTGGCACTTGCCTTTCCTTTTCCAGACGTAATGGTTCTCCAGCATCCTTCTCCAGTTGTGTTTGGAGAAGATAAGATGCACAGGGGAGAGGGAGTGGAACTAATGCAGAGCAGGATATCAAAGGGATGCAGACACTGTACTTCACGACGTCTATTTTATGCTTGGAAGCATAGGATGCCTCCATTGCCTGGGGTGATGAGGCTGGTCTGCACTCATCTCTGGGATGTCTACTCAGGAGATGGTGGGAAAGCAAACTCAACTACATAACAGTCTGCCCATCTCTCTAGTTTCTTTTGCTCTTTTACAGGGTGAACCAGGTTAATATTCGTGTCGAGGTAGTCAAAAAGGACATCATAGTGGGTGGACCACAGCCAGGAAGCTGCAGTCTGGCGTGAGGAAGGCCAGAGAGACAGCCTTTGCTCATTTATTCTTTGTGATGAATGGAGCTGGGAAACGTCTTAACACCTGCTACTGAAGCCATCTTCTCACTGTCCCACGAGCTGCCTCTCTGATCCTCAGCTGTGTCCCTGGTCCCCAGTCTTCTGTCCATCCATTCTCACACAGACACTGGTCTTCCCAGAGATGCTCATAGGAGGATAACAGTTTAAAATTCTGGCCAAATTCCTTTGAGAAAGGGCTCCAGAGTTTATTAAACTGAAATCTGTTCACAGTAATGTTATTGGTTGGACACATTTTTCTTTTTAAATGACCATCTTGGTCACTGAGTACTTGTGAGTTAAGGTAGTAGTATTCCTGTTTCTAGAATTCAGCGTAGCAATCATGTTTTGCTAAGAAAATTCCTGTGTTGTAAACAAAGATTGTATATAATTAATTCAAGTACTTTATGTAATGTATGTTGATTTAACTTAGATATTGTTATTCTTAAACTTTACTACTATACATTAGCAACATGACAAGTGCCATTTTTTTATTTTTAGAGTGAATTGTGTCTGAAAATTGATCTATTCCTGGTTGAAATTTTGGGGCAAAATTTCCACATGAAGACAATTATGTCTTTCCTCAAGGCTTACGTTATATCGTTGGCTGACGTAAGAACATTCCTCTGAGTTGGCACTTCAGACATTCTTTCCCCCAGTGATCTTCTTTATAATGCATACTCTTCTTTGTAGGTCTTTAATGGGACCCAAGTCTTCATTTTTTAATATTCTCAGTGAATGCACTTTTGAGCAGGAAGATTATTTGTAATTTCAGGATGAGAACACAAATGCAGCCTACATGCGAATGTCCCTGCCAGCTTTCCATAGCAAGCTTTTTCCTTTCGAGTAATACAAACGTGGGTGTGCCATCACACATCTGCAGTTCCAGCGCCTGGGAGGTAGAGGCAAGAGTGTCAGGAGCTCCAGATCTTCCTCAGCTCTGCAGGGAGCTTGAGATCAGCCTGGGCTACATGCGATGATGACCCTGTCTCAAGTGGGGAAACAGAGAGAAGAAACAGCAAAACTAAGTATCACAGAGCCATAAAACTCTGTGCTCAAAATAGTCACAAATACAAAACAACATAGGAATTGATTTCTGTTAGAAAATCGGATCCAAACAAAGCACACATGAGGACCAAACCTAGAGTTCTGTCCCCTTATCAGTCAGGGGAATGTTTTCTCTTGGTCACCCTGAATCTAAGGGAGCTCCACTTGGCAACACTGGGGAAAATATAAACTACTCCAGAGTTAACAAGAATTTGACAATCTCTTGCTTGGTTAAATCTGTCGCTATAGTACAAAATGCTCTATAAATCTGGGGTTGCTGGGATGGAGAGAAGTGCATAGAAATGACCCTGGGTTGTTCCCTTCTTCCATACAAGAGTCTGTCCCTGCCAGGGACTCCCTGCTTCTCCTCAGGTTGGGGAGGTCACAGTAAAAAGTTGGAGGATCAGTAAATGAAGAGTTGCGTAAGTGGTCTGGTTTGAGCATGCCCTGTGTTTCAACCTGGCTCTCTTCTGGGCGTGAGCTTTGGTGTCACGGTTGTGAAACCCAGTGTCGGAATAGTCCGTTAAAGACGGGAGAGCAACAGAAGCGTGGCTCCGAGGGAATGCACCCAGATGCGGGACAGATGGCCTTCTACCACATCTATCTGGGGAAGCGTGTATCTGTTACATAATCTAAAATATGTCTTTTCACATTTCAAGGATATTTGGGTCATGGTTTAAAGTTCTGATTGCATTTTTTTTTTGAAGCTGAGAAGAAGAAGGGTAACTGTATTTTACAACGTATTTGACATGTTCCTAATAAAGTTTTATTACTGGTGAAATATGGAACCCTTTGTGAAGCAGGGGAGGTGGGGTCCTGGATGTGGCAGCTGCAGAATGTGTCTGGATCACAGAGGTCACATTTTAAAGACTGGTGGTCCTAGTTTTCTTTGCAGTGCTTTCAATGCAGCATATGTGGGTTGAAAGACGCACCATCTACGGAGCATTTACTTTGTGACAGCTGACCCCGAAATGTCAGGTAGCAGAAGTCATTAACTATAAGACATGACAGTCTATGGATTTCAGCATTAAGGATGGTTGCTTTCTCTCCGGTGAACTCAACAGGTGTGCCCACTGTTTCTTAGTGGTAAATTTACCAGGAGAAATAGGTGGGTAGAATATATCAAAGAGACACATTCTTTCTCTGCTGTTTGTTACTGGCATTGCAAACAAATGACAGCCAAGTCCCCTGTCAGCCATGGATGGGTGTGACACACAAACAGCCAGGGTAGGATGTTTGCAAGCAAATAGCATTTTCCTGCAGGCATCCAGTCAGACAACTTTCTCAAGAATATAGTTACTTTGGTAACTCAAGAATATCTAACCATAGAAATGACAGGGATCTAGAAAGTGTTTTGACACGAGACCGTGAGTATATCGCCACTGCTAATTCTTCATCATGGGGTAGGTCCTCTATAGTTTTCCATGTGTTCCACACACAGTGATGACTCCCTAACTATTCCCTTGCCTGAAAGCAACTTTTGCCATCACCCTGTGGATGTGATGATTAGAAATGTTTGCCCACGGTGCTATGCAACCACAAGCATCACAAGATCACTGCACCGAATGAAGAGAGAGAAGCATTGTTACTAAGGCACAGAGCCACTTGGGCCAGTTCCTGCCATAGTACTTTGATAGTTCATAAGGAAGGCAGATATAGAGGTTTAATCTGCTGCCTCATAGTCCCCATTTCATCAGTTGGTATATAAGATACATGGCAATTATTTGATTATCAAACTAAAATGATGTCACCCTCCTTTGGCCCCTTTCTGGAAAGACTTCCTCCAGGGTGCTTCAGGACACTACTGGGCACTAGCCAGATGTACATGCCAGATGGTTGACATCACTCCCAGAGTTGGCTGTGGCTCATTTGTCTATACAGCATCACCATGGACATCTGGGGGAAGATACTACTTGTGGTCACTGTGAAATAGAGAAACTGTATCCTGGCAGCGGGCCTTTGTTCTTATTGCCCTATTTTTATAAGACCTTCCTTTGCATGTCAAACTCTCCAAGGATATTTTCTGCATTGATAGTAAATAATTAAGGGACTTAAATAAACCATCAGCGGCTGTCTCTGTCTGCCTTTCAAGGTGAGGGGCGACTATAGAAACATCTCTGCTTGATGTCATCCATAGGCCATTAGGATCTGGAAAACATTCTAAAGCTTTAAGCGGTTCGCTGTCCCTGGTCTGAATGCTGCAGCCTTTCCCGGATCCCTGCATAATTGAAGGGAACCAAATCGATTGCATCAGCATAGGTGAAGAGAGCCCTCCGCCCAGGGAGAAGAAAACAATCTACCTGTGGGCAGGAAGATTCATCAGAGTGACCCAGACAGCTGGTGCAAATGCACCAGGGACTTAAAGATTTGGTTCTATATTTAGAAGGAAAGAATCCTGGGCATGATCCCAAAACTTGATAGTTTTTTTTTTCCTTCTTTGGATTTGCTCTAAGGGTGGGAGTGCCTTTCAGACAGATGGCTGAGATGACTGCTTCTCTCACTTCATGTGTTTTCACTGGCTTTTGGTTTCAACTAAAGAAAATTTTAGATCATTTTACATACTCCTGGCCTACTACTTCATAAACGTGTGCCGGTTCTCCTGCAACAATGGCCAAAGGAATGGTCCTGAATACTGGAATAGATGTCAGCCGAGAGAGTTTAGGTGATGCCCACAGACAAAAGCACGATTACGGCTTTAAACACCGGCCCCTGGAGGTCATGGAAATACCCAGTTTGCACACTAAGTATGACGTCACTTTAGTCCCCACTGTCTCTTCCCTTAAAAGAAAGTCTGGGCTTAGAGGAGGTGCCTCGGTTGGTAAAGTGCTGGCCGTGCAGGCATAACCCAGGGCTGCAGCCCCAGCATCCATGCATTTGCTGCGACAATGCATATGCTTAACACTCAGTGTTGGGAGGTAGGGACAGGGTAGCTTGTTGGGGATTGAACAGCCAGACTAGCTACTTGGTGAGTCAGAGGTTGACTCTAGGTGTCTGCCTCAGTTGCCCCAAGACACCTGGAGTCAACCTCTGACCTGCATGCAGAGCGCTTTCCCGCGAAATAAGTTTGTTTGTTACCTGTGAACATCTAGCCAGAGTTTCCCATCCAAATAGGTGAGAAATACACGGCATTAAACCTCCTTGTCATCATGGATGCTTCTTGTTAGCTGGGTTATGAAAAGCTGTTAATTAAAAGACTGGTTTCCAAGTTGGGTAGTGGTGGTGCACGCCTTTAATCCCAGCACTCAGGAGGCAGAGGCAGGTAGATCTTTGTGAGTTCGAGGCCAGCCTGGTCTGCAGAGGACAGTCAAGCCTACACAGAAAAACACTGTCTCAAAAAACAAAACAAAACAAAAAACAAACAAAAGACTCGTTTCCTGCACTTTTGCTTATTTTGACTGGTAACTGCCAGATTTTAGCCTCTCATAGGTATCTGGAGACTGAGGAGACCCTGGACTACAGTGAGATTTTAAAGATTTTACCCTGACCTGAATAGGCTAATACAGAGGGAATAAGAAAAGATTGCAAGAGCAATCTAAGTCAAGAAGTTTACCTAAATTCCGTGATATTTACGGGCTTTACCATGTGTGCTGGGTTTGCTACTTGTCAAGAAAAGCTAGGCTCAAGCTGGGAAGAGGAAACCTCAGCTGAGACAATGTCTCTACCAGATTAGCCTGTAGGCAATTTTTTTTCTTTTTTAAAATGATGAATGATGTGTGAGGACCAAGCACACTGCACAGGTGGTCTTGGGTTGTGCAAAAGTTCTGGCTGAGAAAACTGTAGAGGACAAGCCCATAAGCAACCTTCCTCCATGCTCTTTGCTTCAGTCCCTGCCTCGACTTCCCTTAATGATAGACTGTGATGGGGGAATTGTAAACTACATTAATCTCTTTCTTCCCAAGTTGGTTTAAGGCCAGTAATAGAAAGGAAAATAATATGATGAAAATATTATGTAGCACAAATTCTTATTGGTCTTAATAGTACAAACCCAGAGTTAGATGTTAGGTGGTAAAAGCTGAAAGATCAGAGAAGCAGAGCAGCCAGCCACTAGTTCTTACCTCTACTGAATCCTCAGACCAAGGGGGTGATCCTGTCCCTACGAATTCTCAAATTGAATGCCTTGAGTTTCTGAGTTCCTGTCTCCTCCTGTCTTATATTCCTCTTTCTGCCCAGCCATATCCTTTCCTGTCTTCACCTTCTAGTGTTGGGATTAAAGGTGTGTGACTCTCAAGTACTGGGATTAAAGGTGTGAACCACCACCTCCTGGCTCTGTTTCTATTTGAGACTGGGTCAATCTAGTGTAGCTTAGGGTGGCCTTGAATTCACAGAGATCTGTATGCCTCTGCATCTTGAGTGCTGGGATTAAAGGTGTGTGCCACCATTGCCTGGCCTCTATGGCTAACTAGTGGCTCACTTTACATTCTGATCCTCAGGCAAGCTTTATTCATTATGGCAGAAACAAAATATCATCGCAATACACTATTTAGTTGGGGACAAAATTTAAGACTTAGTGAGAGAGCTGGCTAACAGGTAGGAGTACGGTGGGCAAGTTGCTCCACCATTTCCATTGCCCACTGGACTCTGTAACCTACAATAACCATTCTGCCGCCCAAACCCACTGAACTCATCATCCTCCCCTGGTCAGCCATCCCCTGCAACATCAGCAGGCCCTTAGAGCAATAAGTACCACCTACACCTGTTGGAAGAACAGACCTACACTGCTGCCCAATCCCACCTACAGCATCCTTCCTGTTAACAGTCTTCTCCAGCCACATCACCAGACCCTATAGGCACATGTGCCAGCCATTTGGAAGAACAGGAACAGGCAAAACCTATACTAGTTGGAAGAACAGACCCTGATGCTGGACAATTGTCTATATTCTGTCAATTATATTTTAAATAAACATTGATTGGCCAGTAGCGAGGCAGGTAGTAGTGGCAGGTCAATGAGAACAGGAGAATTCTGGGAAGAAGGAAGCCCATTCCTCTGAAGTTGTGAACCCGTCACAGAAGAAGCAAGATGTGATTGCCTTGCTGAAAAAGGTACTGAACTATGCGGCTAACACAGATAAGAATAATGGGCTAATATAAGTTATGATTTAATAAGAAGCCTGAGCTAATGGGCCAATCAGTTTATAGTTAATGTAGACCTCTGTGTGATTTCTTGGATACTTAACGATTGCAGGAACTAGGCAGGACAGAAACTTCAGACAACAAGACCCCATAGACACGATAAAGTCCACACCACCCAGAAGAACTGGATGGTATGCTGGATCTAGGCAGCCAAGTCCCCACAAACCTGAGCTGAGATGACCCTACTCAATGTGACAACCTGCCAATCACTAGAACCATTGGGGCCAAAAGACATTTTAAAAAAATAGACAATAAAGGAACAAAAGACCCATCTGACAAAGAAATCACAAGAACAAACACCTGTACCTATAATTATCCCAAACCCAGATAGGTAAATGGCAGTGTAAGAACAACATAAAGAGCAATATGGCACCACCAGAACCTAGTGATTCTACAACAGCAAGACCTTAACATCCCAAGGCAGATGATGCAGAAGAAAATGATCTTAAAAATAACTTTATGAAGATTATAGAGGACCTTAAAGAGGAAATTAAAAAATCCCCTTAAAGAAACAGAGGAAAAGACAAACAAAATATTGGAAGAAATCAATAAAACCCTTAAGAAAAGCCAAGAAAGCCAAGAAAAAACCCAATCAAACAGGTGAATGAAGCAGTACAAGACTTGAAAATTGATATAGAAGTAATAAAGAAAACACAAACCAAGGGAATTCTGGAAATGGAAAATCCAGGTAAATGAGCAGAAACTACAGATGCAAGCATAACCAACAGAATACAAGAAATGGACGAATCTCAGGCATTGAAGATAGAGGAAATAGATTCATTCGTCAAAGAAAATATTAAATCCAACTAATTCTTAACACAAAACATCCAGAAAATCTGGGACACCATGAAAAGACCAAACCTAAGATAACAGGGATAGAAGGAGAATAATACCAGCTCAAAGACACAGAAAATATATTAAACAAAATCATAGAAGAAAACTTTCCCAACCTGAAAAGGACATGCTTATGAAGGTACAAGAAGCTTACAGAACATCAAATAGACTGGACAAACAAAAGTCCCCCACCACATAATAATCAAAATGCAAAACATACAAAATCAAGAGAGAATATTAAGAACAGTAAACGAAAAAGACCAAGTAACATATAAAGGTGGATCCTTGTGAGTTTGAGGCCAGCCTGGTCTATGAGAGCTAGTTCCAGGACAAACACTAAAGCTACCCAGTGAAACCCTGTCTTGAAAATAAAACAAACAAAAGACAAAAAAAACTTTCAGTAATTTAACTATAATGCATTGGTTAATGGATGAAAATATGGGTATATCAATGAAGTTCTGAAATGTGAGAGCAAAAGGAAAACACTCGATCCTCTCACTGAATAATACCGTCATAGACAATAAAAAGAGGGATGCTTGGCTGGGTGTTGTGGCACACATCTTGATCTCAGCACTTGGAAAGTGGAAGCAGGGATGACCCAGAGTTCAGTGCCATCCTGAGCCACATACCAAGTTCTAAGCTAGCATGGGCAACATGAGACCCATGTTTGTCTCATAGAACAAAGCTCAAATAAATATAGGATGCTATAGGCGTGGGACTGATCGGCTCTAGTAAACCAGTAATTATAAATAAACATACATACCTGTAATCTTTAGATGTACAAGAACACATATCTGATGAAGGTGGCTTCACAAAGGAAAACGGGTCAGCACACATGTATGAGGCAACACACAGTAAATGGTAGCTGAGGAGAAAGAAAGCGGAACAAAAAGAAATGTGCCGTAGTGACTGGAGACATTGTGGAGAGGCAGGGGACAGGAAGCCTCGGATGGAAGGGAAGCACAGAGTCCAGGCTGGTGGCACAGATGGGAGAGTCAGGGAAGACTTGTTTTTAAGCAGAATTACAGCTCCACACAGTGAGGGAGAGGAGGCAGTAGAATTTAGAACCCCAGCCAGGAGCTTGGAAGTGTGAGTCCCAGTGAAACTGTTGCTGAGAAGTGGGGCAGATACACACACACACACACACACACACACACACACACACACACACACACGAGCATCAGCATGGGGTAAGAATCTACATTTCTTTTGTTGCTCATCAACCACTGTTGTCTCCAGCACCCCTGGGTTCAGTCTCTGTTTTTCTGTTCACCACCATCAAAATCTAGTTCCTTAATCTCCCTCTGCCAATTTCCTTGCTGTATATAAAGAGAAGAGTAGCACTTGCTTCAGAGTTGTTTTTGGGGATTAACATACACAGAGAGCTCTCAGAAAGAGTGACAAAGGGTGGGTTCTGTGGAGCTGTGATGCTCTCCACTGTTATTTCAAAAAGATCCTTCCACAGACAGGTACAGGAGCCGTGGAGAGACATCTCACCATCCAGTGGGGAAGATGCACGCTCTCAGTTCTCCAGAGAACCAGCATTCTGTAAGTTTGCTGGCCACCAGGGTCAGAGGTGAGGTCGAGGGTCAGAGATGAGGTTGAGTTGGGCTTTAGAGTACCACTTAGAGACAAAAAGTAGTCGTTGGTGTGGGGAGATTAACAAAGAAAGCAGCGAGTTTTCTGAATAGCAAAACTGAATTGATGGAAGGAATTAGCTTAGAAATTGCTTACAAGCAGTAGAAGAATTTTGACTTGAGGTGGCAGCAGAGAGCCATTATTACCAAGCAGAAAAAAAAAGAGGCTTCTAGCTCGATAGTAACATGGAAGATGTATCAGAGGAAGATAAGAGAACAAGCAGAAGAGGCAGGGCAGTGATTTTTCAAGCCTCGAAGACTGTGTAATACAGAAGGAGGAAGGCGTTTGCAGAGGAAGCCACAACTGGATTCATAACCGTCTGACTGGTTGAGTTGAGAGGAGTCCAGGATGACTCTCCAAGATAGGTTGGAAGCCAGAAGAATGCTGGATGTTACTGACTGGGTGGGACAGCTGGGGGAGAGAATGCTTTCTGAACCGCACAGATTGAAAGTGGGGGAGGTTTGGCTTTCAGAATGAAGGGAAACATATTGAAAAGGCAGTTGGGAGGAAGTGAATATCAAATGATAGGCTGAGTTGTAAAGATCCTCCTCTGTAGTTGAACCGGGTTTGGGGACCTTTCGAGAAGTCGAGATTCCCTCCTAATGTAAAATGGGTTACACCCAAGAAAGAAAAGGCATTGCCTTTGTCAGCCAATGGCTCTGAGTTTCCCTGACAGTGTTGGTCCTGATCAGGAGCTCAGATGCTCAGGGGAGACCCAGATAGATGAAATCTGAGGTCTCCTTGACAAGTTAGTGCTATAACAGAAGGCAATTCCTTGATTCCAAGCCAGCAGTGTTTGGAGGCGGGGCCTAATGGGAGGTGTTTCGGTCACAAACACTCACTGTGAACTAACATTACTACAAGAAAAGCTTGTGGGAGTGGCTCTGGTCTGTGCTCTTATGATGTGAATCCACACATCCTCCTCTCTGGAAGAGGGCAAACACCGTGATAAAGGCCCCACCTTGGAACCAGAGATAGCATTTGTCAGTGTTTTGACCTTGGATTTCATCACTTCCGTTGCTGTAAGAAATAAACTTCCGTGTCTTATAAGTTACCCAGTCTCAGACATCTTGTTATCGTAGGATGAAACACTCTCAGATGGCAGGCATGGTGACAGAATACCCAACACTTTTTGTCAGTCTCGTATTGCTTGGAATAAAACCTTCCTCTAGACAGTTGTCTGAAGCAAAAGCCCCACCCCCATCCTCCCGCACTTACAAGTAGGGCTGCCTTCCCAGCTTCCTCATGTTCCTTCCTTGAGAGTGATCTAACCCAGAATGCCTTCTGTTGGTGAGTTTGACGTGGAGATATACTAATGGAGACACACCTTGTAGGAAAATTGAAAAGACTCAAAACATTCACCAGTGGGAGGGAAATGGAAGGCCAGCTCTGAAATCCTGTGATCCTCATCCCATGGAGACTTCCAAAGCTGGGGAGCCCCCTTGCATGGGTTGTTTCGGCTCCGCTCACTTGATGAGTGGACTTTACAGGCTCTGGATTTTGTGGTAATCAGTTCTGCTTAGTGTGTAAGACACATGAAAACCAATACAGCCAGTGAGAGATGGGGTGAAGATACCCACTTATTAGCCTCCACTGGTTTTAGATTCAGGCTTTTAGTCATTGTACCCTCACAGGCATCTCTATGAGAGTCCTTTATTCCCTCTGCGATCAAGAGAAACAGCAGTTACAGTAACAGCCCATGCTATTCCCCCTCCACCAGGTGAAGACTCTTATCTTTGTGAAACCAACCTTCCACTTCATTATTCCCTTCCTGCTTTCCAAAGCATAGCCAGGCATTCTCAGAAGTGACTTGAGAGAAGAAATGTTTTCTTAACGACTTGGTGTACCTGGGGAACTGGACTGCCTGCCATTTATTTTGTTTTAAATTACAGAACCATTTTATTCTTTTCATAGCAAATTGCCAATTTTCAAATTTCCCACATATGGACCATATATCCTGAACTTTTTGTAGTGTGCATGCAGTTATTTTTAGAATCCTGGAAGACAGCATTTTAAATTAAGGGTTTTGTAACTTTGTCTTCTTTGTATAAGCAATGGGGTTTGTTGGCTGGGGTTTATTGGGCTGAGGTTACAGAATAAGCCATGCTGCCCTAAAATTCACCTGGCAGTTCACAGCCGTCTTTTTCTCCAGTTCCAAAGAACTCACTGCTCTCTTCTGGCCACCATGGGTGCCAGGTGTGAATGGGATGCACAGACATTCATGTAGGCAAAGCATCCGCATACATAAAAAATGCTGAACATTGCAGAGAGAGCAATCACGCTGTTGATCTCAACAGCTGGCCAGCCTAGCAGCGTGGAGCTCAGCTCATTCTGGTGGATCCATCTGCTCAGCTGCTGAGTCTGGGCGTTGGGATCCACACACCAACAAACCCACTCCTGGCAGCTGGCCACGCTGAATATCGAGATAAGAATGGGTCAAATGCTGAACTGAGTAGGTAGATCATTCTGGAACATATAGTTTGTCTCAAGGGGATGTGTGCCTAACACTTTTTATTTATTTGCTTACACTGAAAGATAAATAGCAAAAGGGAGAAATTGTTTCCCCGGGGGCAAGGCCATGGCATAATGCTGAGCTCAGCAGCAGAGCGCATTCACCTACTGTAAGGCCTTAGATTCCGTCTGGAATACTGGAAATAATTCCCGGTTTGCATGCCACTTTTCTGTTTTTATTTTTTGAAACAGTCTATGTAGTCAGTTGGATTTGAATTTGTGATTCTCCTGCCTCAGATGGGCTAAAGGTATGTTCCTCTATGCCCAGCCACATATGACAGAGTGCTGGCTCTTTTAGTTTGCCACTGTAGAAATCCATATATTACCAGTAAACCAACTTTATTTAAAGGTATAATTTGTGGCCCAAGGGAGCCTTGAACTCAAGGGCCTGCAGGTTCAGTCTCTCGATTTCAGGGATTACAGGTGAAACATCCTTTGGCATAAAACATTTGTTGATTTACAGATATAAAAATGTTATTTTGCTCAACTTTTAAATTGTTTTAGTTTAAAAAGGATCTTTAAAAAATAATGTTTCTCTGTGTTTATGTATATGCTCCTGGGGGCAGGTGCCACAGGAGTTCAGAACAGGATCTAAAATTACAAGCAGTTACGTGGATGCTAGGAACTGAACGGGGTCTGCTGCATCATTATCTTCGGCACCATCTCCCCAACTCTGTAGTTTATTTTTGGAATAAGTAGTACTGTTATAAAAACATACAGTCTTCATTTTTCATGATTGGTTTCTAGAAGTGGAATTAGAAAGTCAAAAGTAATATTTGTATAATTCTTACAGGTAGCCAAATTATTTTTTGAAATGCGTATGGTGCATTTGCTGAAAGCATTTGGACTGTCACACCCTGGGAACTTGCTTCCTCTAATTTTCTCTAAAAGATAAGATAGTAACTTATCATTATTGACGTGGAACATAGCTGGACGGTGTACACATGTACGTACGTATAGGAGAGGGTGCCTGCCTCCATGACTGCTCTTCACTGGGGCAAACCAAAGGATAGACCCAACGTTTCGTTTCTTTTGTATCTTTTTGTTCCTTACTGCACAGATTTCTGCATTTTAGTTATCATTAAACCTGATAATTTTTATGCAAGTTTTTTGGAAAACTTTTTTTTCTTATAGGAAGGGGAGGAAAACATACACCCTAGTAGCCATATTAGTGTGTGTTTGTGTACGTGAGTGTGTATTTGGGAACCAGAGGGACGTCATAATTGCTTTACCAACTTATTTCTTTATTCCTTTCGTGTATGTACCCACGGGCATGAGATATGTGTGTGTCTGGGTGAATGCAGGCTGTGAATCAGGTCAGAGGACAGTCTTGCTGCTGGTCCTCACCTTCCCCCTTGAGGCAGGGTTCTCTCTGTACCAGGCTAGTAAGCCTTGGAGCTTCCAGAACATCTCCTGCTCCCCACCCCCATAGGCAAACACTGTCAACCCAGGCTTAGCTTTTTCCTTATCCCCCAACCCCCTGTACAGACGCCTGGATGGAACTCAGGTCCTCACACTTCTTAGCAAAGACTTTACTAATATGTATGGGAGCGTACACACACACACACACACACACACACACACACACACACACACACACACACACACGTCGGCTCATGTGACACAGGAGTCGTGGAAGCCCCTGCATTTCCGTGAGCCAGCTGGGGCTCCCACCAGCATTTTCCCCACTCAGCTTTGTCAGGCTTTCTCCCTGCTGTTCTTGAGTTCATGCATCTGCCCCCTTGTGGCAGCCAGAGGTTTATAGTCCAACCTTAAATGCTCTGACACTCCTTTAATTTTTTATTATTCATTAAATTTATTCATTTATTTTACATCCCAACCACAGTTCCCCTCCATCCTTTCCTCCATTCCCTCCCCCCCCCCACACCTCTCCCAACTCCTCCTCTGTTTCTGTTTAGAAAGGGACAGGCCTCCCATGCATGTCAACAAAGCATGGCATATCAAGTTGAGATTGGACTAAGCTCCTCTCCTGGTATTAAGGCTGGGCAAGACAACCCAAGAAGAGTAACGGGTTCTTGGAAGCCTTCCAAAGTGTTAGGGACAGGCCCCGCTCCACCACTAACAAACTAACCCAGCTGTCACATGTATATAGAGGGCCTTGGTCCCATGCAGGTTCCCTAGATGTTGGTTTAGAGTCTGTGAGCTCCTATGAGCGCAGGTTAGTTGTTTCTGTGGGTTCCCTTGTGATGACCTAGAAACCCGTGGCTGGTACAATCCTTCCTCCCTCTCTTCAACAGGATGCCCTGAGTTCGGTCCAGTGCTTGACTGTGGTTGTCTGCATCTGTTTCCATTAGTCACTGGATTTCTCAGAATCCACTGGGTATCAGTCTACCTCAAGAATCTGCTATACCATTCTTGGACATGTATCTGAAGGATGCTCAATCATACCACAAGGACATTTGCTCATTTATGTTCATAGCAACTTTATTTGTAATGGCCAGAACCTGGAAACAACCTAGATGCCCCTCGACTGAAAGAAAATGTGTTACATTTACACAATGGAGTATTACTCAGCTGTCAAAAACAATGCCATCAGAAAATTTGAAGGCAAATAGATGGAACTAGAAAAAAAATCATCCTGAGTATAGTAACCCAGACTCGGAAAGAAAAACATGGTATGTACTCACCCACAAGTGGATATTAGCTGTACAGTAAAGGCTAACCAGGCTACAAGCCATGGCCCCAGAGAGCATAGGTAACAAGGAGGGCCCAAGGGGTGACAGGGATGAATGGATTTCCTTGGTAAGGGGAAGTAGAAGAGATCTTTTAGGTATACTGTGGAGGAAGGCGGTAGAGATGTGAACATGAAGGATTGGGTTGGGGAGGTGGATTGAGGGGGAGAGTAATACAAGAGGTATTTTGATATGGGGGCATTTTGGAATCAGGTAGAAATCTGGTACAAGGGAAACTCCCACGAATCTACAAGGATGACCCCACTAAGACTCCTAGCAATAGTGGACAGGTAGCCTGAACTGGCCATCTCCTGTAATCAGATTGGTGACTACCTCAATAATCATCAGATGTTCTGACATTCTTAGTGGGATCCTCTGACAGTGGAACTAGAGTTTGGAAACTGTCCTATCAGTTTCGGGTTGTCTATCAGAGATCATGAACTCAACTGAGAAGTTATCTTGAAACACTGAGGAGCAAATGATCTCACTGGCTCAGCTTCCTTGGACCAGATCTCTGGCAGAAAAATCAGGGGCTGTTACTAAAGTAAGGCCTCTGGGAAGAGTGTTCGCCATTCTAACTCTTGTACCTGCAGGCCATTTCCCAAGAAACCGCAACAACAACAATCCTTATGGTCACAGAGATAGCATCTGACTTGTTCTTTAGTGTAATACTGAATTCCTTGCTTATAGTAAGCACTCAACATTTGTTAAATGAATGAATAGAACCAGTTGACCAACTTCTGGCAATTTAACCTCACACTGCTCTTGATGACTATTAGGAAATGGTGGTGGTAGACATTATGATAATATTAGAAGTACCTGTACAAACTATTGACTGAGAAAAGTGAGCAGGGCTCCTCTGCCATCTCATATGACTCCATACAAAAGGTGACGCCTTGAATAGTGGCTCAGCCTTGTCACAGCCTGGACTTTGGGCCTTTTCTCCCTTGGCAGGTGTTTGTGTTCTGTGAACCCAGCCTCAGTCACTTTGAGCTCCTTCCAGACTCTGAAAATGCCAACATCTAATCATGGCCAATCAACAGTGACAACTTCCTTTGTCACCCTAGGTGTTGGGAATTGAACTCAGAGCCGGGAGTAACCTTCCAGAATACAACAGCACAAGGTAAGGTTAACATTGACCCCTCAGAGCCTATATTGCAGGTATTGGGAGATTAAATAATTGGAAGAGTAGTAAAATATTGTGGTATTCCTAATACAAAAGGCAATATGAGTTGTCAATATATGTAGCACCAAATGGCATAAGGACACCACAAAAAGCAATCCAATAAGAGGAAAAAATTAAAAATTTTTAGGTGAAATACCCTCCTCAGGATTTGAGCCTGGCTCAATGCACCCACCTCCTCTAGCTCACTGGACTGTCTTGCAGGTTTCTTTGGTGTGATGGCGCAGAGTTCTTGTCACCAAGCCAGCTTCCTCCCAGACAGAAGGCTGTCCCTGCCACATGTTAGGGTCAGGTTAGGGTAAAGTGCATGATTTTATCTGTAGGCTGACTATATTTGGAACATTGGTATAACAGAAAATAAATATTCAGATATGCAACAGGATACAGCCCCGCTATGCAACAGGATAAAATGCTAGGCAAGTTAAAAAAAAGTGGAAAGAGATTTCCATTGGCTTTGAGATGGGAACAAGAGTTACTGCAGTTCAGAAAAACATCAGACAAGGGCACAGGGCTTAGGGATAGTGAGCAGGTGTCAGTGGCCACATGAGGCCTCAGTTGTAACAGATATATACATGTCCTGAAATAGCTGATATGAAGTGACCACCCACTTTAGGACAGGTCTCAGCTCTGATGCAACCAGAGGGACCTTGCTACATTTTGTCACTACCTAAGACCCTGAAACTGTTTGGGTACAGCTGTGTGTATTTGTATGCATGTACCTTCACATATTGCACAGGGCTATGTCTGAGTATGCACAGACAAATATACATGCCTATAAATATACAATTACATATGCATGTGTACGGTATTCATGTATGCATGTGACTATGCCTGTATATGCTGTTTGGTATGTGTGAATGTCTGTGGACATATGAGTGTACAAGTGGATTTGAGTGCCCATGTACATAGGCACAGTCCACGCAAGTATGTGCATGCTGTGGACAAGTGAGTGTATATGGGTATGTGTGTATATGTGCAAGACAGTGTGTCTATGTGTACACACTTGTATGTAATTTGGAGTGCCCATGTGTCTGCCCATGGGCATGTGAGTGATGTTCCTGTGGATAGGTGGAGCTGTCTCTCCTGTGGAATATTTTAGATACAGATGAGTGCTCAGAGTTGCATTGCGGTTATACAACTCTGTCATGCTGTCATACAACAGAAATCACAACAAGTTAGTGATGACATTGATGTTTGTACAAGAAAAGCTACCAAGATGTAAGAAAAAATATAGAAACCACTATCTATTTATTCATTTAAACTCATTTCATTTTATTCATGTAGGTGGTTCTGCCTACTTGTGTGTCTGTACACCACATAGCCTGGAACTGGAGTCATGGACGCTTGTGAGCCACCAGGTGGGGACTGGGAGCCCAACCCAGGTCTTTTGCAAGGGAAACATGTGCTTCTACTGCTGAGTCATCTCTCCAGCCCCGTGAAGGAGACTTTCAAAAAAGAATTTAAAAACACCTTTTACATTTTATTATGATTGCATGTGTATAGCTGTACCTGCGGTAGGTCAGCAGACAGCTGTAGGTCAGTTCTTCCCTTCCTCCGTGGGGTCTAGGGATAAAACTCAGATCATCCGATCTGGCAGCAAGCACCTTGACTTGCTGAGCCATCTTGCTGGCCCTAAAATTCATCTTCACTGCATGGCCCAGTGATAATCTCTTTGGGTATGTGGAGATAGATCTGTATTCTTCCCTCTTCCCCCAAATCTACTGGAATTGACTGGTGGTTTTAAAGCTTGGATTTTACACATCCACACCATACTTGAGTGTACACATGTCTATTACGTATGCTGTTAAAATGTTTTAGAGTCATTACTTGTAGTAGAAAGCCATTTGTAGGAAGAAGGCCAAGAGGAGGGCCATCTCTGACTCCAACCCTGGGGTGACGAGCATGGGGTGACAAGCATGTACCACCATTCCTGGGTCTTTATGCTTGCTCTCTGGGTGCTCAGGTCCCCGTGCTTATAGAGAAAGCACTTGTCAGACTTAATCACCTTTCCAGCCCAAGTTGATCTCAGAACTTTTTAAAATAAGGGTTCCTTGGAGCAGGCTCTGTACTGGTTTCCTGTCAGTGCTGTGCTTCGGGGAAGGTGTTTTATATCTCACACTGAAGAACTGGGCTCAGGAACTTGCTTCATGAAGTTTCAGTGGGCTGCTCAGTCCTGAAATAACCACACAGAAATTGTATTAATTGCAATACAATTTGGCCAATAGCTTAAGCATATTGCTAGCTATCTCTTACATTTAGAGTTAACGAATTTTCATTATTTTATATTTTACCATGAAGGTCGTGGCTGACTGACAAGGTTCCAGCTGGCAGCTTGCGTGTTTCCCTTCTGGCAGCTACATGGCATCTCTTTGACTCTACCTACTCTCTCTCTCTATTTCTTCCAGACTGGCTATATTCTGTTAAGCCATTGGCTGAAAACAACTTCTTTATTGACCAATAAAAGCAACACATATACAGAATGACTTCCCATACCATTTCCTCTTTTCTGTTTAAATAAAAAGGAAGGTATTAACTTTAACATAGTAAAATTATATATATATATATATATATATATATATATATATATATATATGTATATATATATCTGGTATCAAGCAAGAATTACAGTTGAAATATTTATATCTACTTTATCTTTTATCATAACTAAGAAAAACTTAACTATACTATCTATTCTTCAATTCCATAAAAGACTCCAGAAGGATATAATATTACCTAAGTAAACAGGAAGTGCATTGTAAGCAACTTTCAAAACTCTGGAATTAATAGAGACATCTCACTGACTGGACAGTTACCCAAAGTTCTTCTGTAACATGGGGGCATCCAATCTTCAGCCTACACATTAACCCTTTTGTGCATTCATTGGTCTTTTTCTTCTTTTTATTTATTTTTTTTCATTTTATATACTAGTCACAGTTCCCCCTCTCTCCCCTCCTCCTGCTCCCCCTTCACCTGCCCCCCAACCCCATCCACTCCTCAGAAAGGATAAGGCCTCTCATGGGGAGTCAACAAAGTCTGGGACATCAAGTTGAGGCAGGACCAAGCCCCTCCCCTGGTATGGAGACTGAGCAAGGTATCCCTCCAGAGGGAATGGGCTCCAAAAACTCAGTTCATAAACTAGGTATAGATCCTCATCCCATTGCCAGTGGCCCTACAGACTGCTCAAGCCACAGAACTGTCACCCACATTCAGAGGGTCAGGTTCAGTCATGTGCAGGTTTCCTAACTGTCTGTCTGGAGTCAGTGAGCTCCCACTAGTTCTGGTCAGCTGTCTCTGTGGATATCCCCATCACAATCTTGCCCCCTTTGCTCATATAAGCCCTCCTCCCGCTCTTCAACTGGACTCCAGAGCTCAGCCCAGTGCTTAGCTGTGGATCTCTGCATCTGCTTCCATCAGTTACTGGATGAGGTTCTAAGATGACAATTAGAGTGGTCATCAACCTGATTACAGGAGAAGGTCAGTTCAGGTCCCCTCTCTCCACTGTTGCTAGGGGCCTCAGCTCGGCTCATCCTTGTGGATTCCTGGGAATTTTCCTAGCACCATGTGTCTCCCTAACCTCCCAATGATTCCCTCTATCCAGATATCTCTTTCTTTGCTTTCCCTCTCTGTCCCTCATGTTCTCCTCCCCCTCCCCTTCATCCCTCCCAATTTACTCAGGAGATCCTATCTATTTCTCTTCCCAGGGGCATCCAATGACCTTAAAGGCATCTTTTTGCAAATGTTAGATTTACAAACCTTCAACGTCTCTAGTGACCACTGGTGGTTTGTTGGCTTTAGTTTGGGAATGGGTTCATTTGATACATATTGGTAGCTGAAAGGGTCACAGAATTATAACCTGTCCACCTTTGCCACTGCTTTGCTCTTTGCAGGCTTTGGGAGTCTGGGATTCTAGGAGTCTGTTCCTTAGACTCTCTTCTGTGTGGCTCCCTGCAGCACAGGCCATTGAACTCTAGATGGCGACGTTTCATCACATTTAAAGCCTGCTTTGCCAAGGCTGCAGAGTGGCTAACAATGTTTATGACCGAATATACATTGTAGGTACTAAAACTTAGAAGAGACAATGGAGAGAAGGTCACATAACTTGTTCATAGAATATGTTTATTTAGGGCAGAAACTGGAGGAGTTCCACGTTGGCATCTGTTCTCGGTGGCTTGTCCCCAGGACAAAGGTCGGTATTACAAGGATGCTGCTTGAAAAGATAGAAACAAACTCCCACCTACTGAGGTCTTGTTTTAGCTCTTCCCCTAGCACATTTTGTGTTCTATTTTTTGCAAGCCAATTTGGTGGTGGACTGCCCTCAGTCCCCCTCTTTTTCACCAACTGTGTCTCTCCAGGGGAGGATGATGTGATGATGAGGAGGAGGCGGAGGAAGAGAAGGAGGGGGATGATTAATTAAAAAAAGAAAATGACTTCCAAGTTCTTTCTGGTTTGTTAGAATGCAAACCTTCATTTAAGGACAGGATTGGTGATATATCTAACAGGTCACTCTACTACTGCCACCACTATTATCATACACACACACACACACACACACACACACACACACACACACACACACACAATCCCTTGTCACCCTGTGGCTAGACTCTCAAGCATAAACAAAACAGGACTTTAATTTTGATATGAAAATTTCTAAATAGAGATGCCGTTCCCCTGTTCAGTTCTGCACTTCTTTAGGGTATTGAACGATACTTCAGATGGGATGTTGATAAAGATTTCTGTCCTGTCTGGTCCCATAGCTGTTCAGTCCCAAAGAAACAGACAGAGGCTTACATTAATTATAAACTGGTTGGCCTAGAAGCTCAGGCTTTCTTCTTAACTAATTCTTCTATCTTACATTAACCCATAATTCTTGTCTGTGTCAGCCACATGGCTTGGTACCTTTTTATCTTGCTTCCTCTTGGTCTGGTTGATGACAGCAGACTAAGACTTTTCTTTCCCCAGAATTCTTCTGTTCTAGTTTCCCTATACATCCTGTCTGGTCACCCTGCCTATACTTCCTGCCTGGCTACTTGCCAATCAGCATTTTATTAAAACAAAACAAGTGACAAATCTTTACAGGGTACAAGACCATTGTCCCAGAGCAATGGGAGAACTGGGTAAGAATACTACCACTATTTTGGGAATGGCTGTTTTAAGAAAATTTTACCAAGTCTTTGTTCACCTGCAGACATCTCTGCATTTTTTCAAGATTAAGCTCAACTCAAATTCCTCTTACTCTGTACAGTTTCTCTTGGTCCTTTCAGTTCAAGGATAATACCCTCTTCCTTGTGTCTCCATACAACACCAAATAATTGTTTCAAAAGCTCTTATTAAATGTTGGCTGCCTCTGAAGTATACCACAAATTAGAGAAACCTAATTTCTGCTTTTTATCATTCAGTATTAAGTGAAACATCATTTAATAACAATAGTTTAAGAATCATGAAGGACAAATACAGGTGTTTCAAATTGTTGCAGAATTTCAACTTTTTTTTTTTTTCAGAATTTACAGCAAGCTAACTGAGAAGCATTAGAGACTAGGAGCCACATAGGTTAGTGGAGAAAGGTGAGAGAAGATGGAAAGACACAGCACATGCCCTCAGGAGAGGGACAGTTCTGAAGATGTGAAGAACTGAGGTGGGTGGGTATGGCTGATGCATACTGGATAGTTGCATGAGTTGAGGTTTGGAATGCTACCCATTGCCTCTTGTTGGACTATGAATTTGAAAGAACACAAGAACATGATGGGATAATTTCACTTAGAGAAGACCATTCTGGTAGATGTGCCAAGAATGGTTTGATGTATCACTGCTGGGAGGCTGGTGGGAAAGCAGGCAATATCCAGACATCATTTTGGTGGTGGTGGTGATGGTGGTGGTGAGGTGGTAGGGTGGTGGTGAAGGATATGGAAATGTAAGTAGAGAGAGACATGTTTTAGGAACTAGTTATACAAGGATAAAAGAGAGAGAAAGGGAAATGTGTCTTCAAATTTCTGACTTCAGCACTTAGCTGATTTTATTGTCTCAAAAAGGAAAGATTTACAAACTAGTTCATGAGGTCAGCTTTGGATAACAAGCAATGATATATCTGAGGAATATTCAAATGGTCTTGTTGAAATTTAGATCAGGAGTCCAGAAGAGAGTTTTGGATAATGAGCTAGGACAGTGGTCCCCAGTTTGTGATCCTGGAACTAACTGCACTTCCCCTAAGGACTTGTTAGAAATGTAAATTCTTGGTCTTCATTCCAGAGCTAGTGAATCAGGTGGGAAGGGAGGCCCCTTTGCTTTAGTAAGCTCCTCAGGGAGATTCTGGTTTGTGCTGAAGTTTGAAAGCTACAAGAATATATTCCTAACACTTCGGAGATTTGTAGAGTGGGATGAATAAACAGCAGAGTGATAATGATGAATAAAGGCTGTGTGTGTGTGTGTGTGTCTGTGTGTGTGTGTCTGTGTGTGTGTGTGTCTGTGTGTCATGGAAGTCTATCATGTGGAAAGGTACTCAGAAGTCAAATAAAACACAGACAGAAAGGTGTCTATTGGCTTTGTAGTTGACAATTATAGGCCATAGCAGTTTGAAAGAAAAGAGGGACAGTGTCTCAAAGCATTTGGATTGAACAATAAATAGAAGATGGAGAAAAAATGATTGGAATATTTCTAATTGATAAGATTAGAACACAGAATGAAAGATGGGTAGCAGCTAATGGGGAAATGCAATATTGAATTTAGAAATATATTTTTATCATGAATGTGAAAAGGTGCACATGTCATAGACATAGAGACATAGAACTCATTTGTAAGAACTCAGGGGCCACAAGAATGGAGAGCAACAGGGAGAGACCTCTAATATTTTCCAGTACCTCAGCCTTCTGCACATAGCAAAGCCAGCCCAAGCCTGCTCAGCACAGAATGCTAGAGAACAAGGCTGGCTTGTAACGACTCCTCTGTCTCAGCTTGTGATGATTCCTCTGACCATGGGCCTCATCAAGTCCCTGGTGACCTTGGCTGCTGCTCACCTGAGCTCTTCACTTGAAAGGTATCTCTCTTTGCCTTAGGACGCTGGTGAGAGTCAGGCAGGGTCCTTACTTCTAGCTCCAGGAATGCATCTAATCAGTTTGAATTAATAATTGTAGCATCTTTCTTCACAATATTGATTCAGTTGGTTCTAGGTCTTTGCCCATTAGAGAAAACATTATGGAACACAGGGTGGGCAAACCAGCTGAGTTGACCTTCTTAGGAGGAAGGAAAAGACTTTTGTTCTGTGGGTTGGGCGAACTGTTTTCTACTGGATGAAAAAAGGGACGTATATCATGGTCAGTGCTGTTCATGGTATTCGCTTAACACTGAAGGAAGCAGGCCACTCGCAGACAAAGCTACTAAAGTGGAGTATGAGATGCTGCAAACACAGCTGCAGAGAGACAGTGGGTACCCAGGCTTAAGGAACTGCAGCAGAGCCTTCATAGTCTCCGCATTTTGGTCACTGTGTTGACCACTTTGGTTCACGTTTACTCTTCTGGAGGAGCTGGAAGCATCGACACAGGTGGGTATCAGTGTTCTGGGTCCATCCATGGGGAAACATATCCATATATGTGAAGCCACTCATCAGATAGACATTGGAACCACATCTGTTCAGTGTGAAGGATGATCCCTCCAGGGCGTGGCCCAGTTCAGTCTGCACACACCCTCTCATTCTTTAAACAAAACGTTTTCATTGTATGCATTGATTGCACATGGTACAGTGTTAAATACAGGCATTTTCATACAAGCACGCATTGTACATTGAAGATACTTTCTGTATTTCCCTTGTTAGTCCTTTCTATCCTAGACATGTCACTTCCACTGCCATGCCATGTATACACACATGACTTTTTGGATGTAAACACTGGAGCCACATGTAAGAAAATATGATATTTGTCTTTTTGAGGTTGACTTGACTCACCTAAAGGGAGTGATTCCGGCTGCATTCATTTTCCCGCAAAGAACACAAACTCTTTTATTCTTTATAGCTGAAAAATTCTATCACATATAAATATATTTATTTCTATTATATATTGTATTTCCTATATAATATCACACACACATATACGTTGTGGTAATGATTTTTTTGTAATTATACATATATACATATATAAATATACACAGATAGAATATATATATATATATATATATATATATATATATATATATATGATCTCATTCTTTCTTTAGGGAGGCTTCTTTCAATGTCAATGACAAGGCTGTCATGTCTCTACAAACTTTTAGTCTATTTTTATCGGAGACTCAGCAAAAAAACCCCAGATGGTACACGGTGGTAGGGTAACTATTAAGAGTCCTCTGAAACCTGTGAGCAATTTAAGTACAAGGCAAATTAAGTACCCTAGAGTGAGCCACAGATGAGAGACACTTCAGCTCTTAGATCCAAAGGGAAGGTAAGAGTGGGGAGGCAGGGGGAGCTAAGAGACACTGGAGAGAGCTGGAGCTGCCTCCTGAGAGGTGTCACTCCGTAGAGACAGGTTCTTCAGAAGACAGTAGCCATGATCCAAGCCTTGCCAGCTCCCAAGGGAGACAGGGTCACGAATATTGTAATTGCCTCATCTGTTCACAATGACTCTCCTTGTGTTGAGAAGTCAGCAGGCAAAGGGGCTGGAAGATGTGGTCTACCAGGCAGGCAGAGATGATCCTGGAAGCATCAAAGGGAGACCCCCTCAGCATAAGAAGCCTCACTTCCTGCAAGTTTCCAAGTGTTAGAGATCGGTTAAACTGGGATGAGCCATGAGGAGACTGGCTCACAGACCATCCAACATCAGGTAATTAGGCAATACATATCTGTGAAAGGAAGTACAACTGAACACAGAAGATGGGCTGTAATTCCATAATGTAATTATTTTACTTATGTAATGCCATACTGAAAAAGGCCCTCAGCCAGTCCCAGGGAAGCCATGATCCTGGGCTGACTCTTCAGAATTCTCTAGAGTGGAGGTCTAGGCATTTTGTTTATCAGATATTCACGTAGGCCGAATATTCAAATAGAATTCCCCCAGTCCCTGATGTTTCCTTGTCTCTTGGACAGTTGCGTAAGTCTCTTTGGGAGTAGACTGGGATGCTTATTTCTGGTAGAGGCACTGAATTCTTCCTCCTGGAGGCCTGGTGCCTCACTCCATCAGCAGGTTCTCATTCTAGAACCTTGCTCATGTCTGGAGACTGTGCAGGACAGCCTTCAGACTCCCGCTTAGCCAGCTTGGGCTTCCTCTGATAATACGGCTAGAGAACCTTTGGGGACTGGCTATCTAGTTCGCTCTCAGGGCAGCTGTTCCCTCGGGAGAGAGGAGGGCAGGATGTTCTATTAGAGAATGTTTTTGGTAATGGTCTTGGGATTGACTCTTGTAGACAAAATGGAGAAAGGGGGAGAGGGAAGGAGGGAAAGAAAAGCGAAAGAAGGGAGAGGGAGGAGATAGAGACAGACAGACAGACAGACAGACACATGCACACACAGACAGAGACAGAGAGAGGCAGAGGCAGAGAGAGAGGCAGAGAGAGAGAGAGAGAGAGAGAGAGAGAGAGAGAGAGAGAGAGAGAGAGAGAGAGAGTCTTTTTTTTTTTCCTCATGGTTTATTTTTTTTTATATTTAAAAATTTCCATCTCCTCCCCTCCTCCTCCCCCTTCCCTCCCCTCCTCCTCCCCCTTCCCTCCCCTCCTTCTCCCCCTTCCCTCCCCTCCCCTCCACCCATACCTCCCCTCCCTCCCTCTCAAGGCCAAGGAGCCATCAGGGTTCCCCACTCTATGCTAAGACCAAGGTCCTCCCAACTCCCCCCAGGTCCAGGAAGGTGATCGGCCAAGCTGAGAAGGCTCCCACAGAGCCCGTCCATGCAGAAGAATCAGAGCCCAGAGCCATTGTCCTTTGCTTCTCAGTCAGCCCCCGCTGTTGGCCACATTCAGAGAGACGGGTTTGGTCGCATGATCCATCAGTCCCATTCCAACTGGAGTTGGTGATCTCCCATTAGTTCTGTCCCACCGTCTCCATGAGTGAACGCACCCCTCACGGTCCTGACTTTCTTTCTCATGTTCTCTCTCCTTCTGCTCCTCATCAGGACCTTGGGAGCTCAGTTCAGTGCTCCAGTGTGGGGCTCTGTCATTTTCTTCATCTATCGTCAGGTGGAGGTTCTTCAAATACGTGGCACAATCAGTAGGAACTCTGTCAACAAATGATGCTGATGCTGAGATTCACCAATAGCCTGGTGCCTTCACAATGAACACGACTGGGGTGAACCTGACAATTCCAGTAGTTAAGACACTGGCAACTTGGTCGTGTGCACAGACTCCTGGGAAATTCAGCAACATTCTCAACCTTCCAATAGCCCAGTGAAATCTCGTTGGCTTCATTGCTTCTTCTTCTTTCCCCTCTCGTTCCTGACTTTCTCCCTCATGTTCTCGCTCCTTCTGCTCCTCATCAGGACCTTGGGAGCTCAGTCCAGTGCGCCAATGTGGGGCTCAGTCACCTTCCCCATCTGTCGCCAGATGGAGGTTCCCTCACGGTCCTGACTTTCTTTCTCATGTTCTCTCTCCTTCTGCTCCTCATCCGGACCTTGGGGGCTCAGTCCGGTGCTCCAATGTGGGGCTCTGTCATTTTCTTCATCTATCGTCAGATGGAGGTTCTATGGTGATATGCAAGAAATTCATCAGTATGGCTATAGGAACTGGCCTTTTCAGGCTCCCTCTCCTCAGCTGCCCAAGGAACTAACTGGGGGCGTCTCCCTGGAAACCTGGGAACCCCTCTAGGGTCAAGTCTCTTGACAACCCTCAGGTAGCTCCTTAAATTAAGATATATGCTTCCCTGCTCCCATATCCACCCTTCCTATATCCCAAGCACCCCATTCCTCCGAGCTCCCCCCGTTCTCCCCTTCACACTTTTCTCTCCCCATCTTCCCTTGGCCCAGTCTTGCCCAACCCTCAAGTTCCCAATTTTGCCGGGCGATCGTGTCTACCTCCAATATCCAGGAGGATTACTATATCTTTTTTTGGGAGTTCACCTTCTTATTATCTTCTCAAGGATCCCAAATTTATAGGCTCAATGTCCTTTAATTATGGCTAGAAACCGACTATGAGTGAGTACATCCCATGTTCATCTTTATGGGTCTGGGTTACCTCACTCAGAATAGTGTTTTCTATTTCCATCCATTTGCCTGCAAAATTCAAGATGTCATTGTTTTTTACCGCTGAGTAGTATTCTAGCATGTATATATTCCACAGTTTCTTCATCCATTCTTCCACTGAAGGGCATCTAGGTTGTTTCCAGGATCTGGCTATTACAAATAATGCTGCTATGAAGATAGATGAGCATATGCTTTTGTTGTATGATTGGGCATCTCTTGGGTAGATTCCCAAGAGTGGAATTGCTGGGTCCTGGGGTAGGTTGATCCTGAATTTCCTGAGAAACCGCCACACTGCTTTCCAAAGTGGTTGCACAAGTTTGCATTCCCACCAGCAATGGATGAGTGTACCCCTTACCCCACAACCTCTCCAGCAAAGGTTATTATTGGTGTTTTGGATTTTAGCCAATCTGACAGGTGTAAGATGATATCTCAAAGTTGTTTTGATTTGCATTTCCCTGATAGCTAGGGAGGTTGAGCATGACCTTAAGTGTCTTTTGGCCATTCGAACTTCTTCTGTTGAGAATTCTCTGTTCAATTCAGCACCCCATTTTTTAATTGGGTTAATTGGCATTTTGCCGTCTAGTCTCTTGAGTTCCTTATATATTTTAGAGATCAGACCTTTGTCAGTTGCAGGGTTGGTGAAGATCTTTTCCCAGTCAGTAGGCTGCCTTTGTGTCTTAGTGACAATGTCCTTTGCTTTACAGAAGCTGCTCAACTTCAGGAGGTCCCATTTATTCAATGTTGCCCTTAAAGTCTGTGCAGCTGGGGTTATGCGTAGGAAACGGTTCCCTGTGCCCATTTGTTGTAGAGTACTTCCCACTTTCTCCTCTATCAAGCTCAATGTGTTCAAATTAATATTGAGGTCTTTAATCCATTTGGACTTGAGTTTTGTGCATGGTGATAGATATGGATCTACTTTCATTCTTCTACAGGTTGACATCCAGTTATGCCAGCACCATTTGTTGAAGATGCCCTCTTTCTTCCATTGTGTACTTTTGGCTCCTTTATCAAAAATCAGGTGTTCATAGGTTTGTGGTTTAAGATCCGGGTCTTCTATACGATTCCATTGGTCAACTTCTCTGTTTTTATGCCAATACCAAGCTGTTTTCAATACTGTAGCTTTGTAATAGAGTTTGAAGTCAGGGATGGTAATGCCTCCAGAAGAACCTTTATTGTATAAGATTTTTTTGGCTATCCTGGGTTTCTTGTTTTTTCCATATAAAGTTGATTATTGTCCTCTCAATCTCTGTGAAGAATTTTAATGGGACCTTGATTGGGATTGCATTGAATCTATAGATTGCTTTTGGAAGAATTGCCATTTTTACTATGTTGATCCTCCCAATCCACGAGCAGGGGAGATCCTTCCATTTTCTGGTATCCTCTTCAATTTCTTTCTTCAAAGACTTAAAGTTCTTGTCAAATAAATCCTTCACTTCCTTGGTTAGAGATACTCCCAGATATCTTATGCTATTTGTGGCTATTGTGAAAGGTGATACTTCTCTGATTTCCCTCTCTGCTTCCTTATCCTTTGTGTATAAAAGGGCGACTGATTTTTTGGAGTTGATCTTGTAACCTGCCACGTTACTGAAGGAGTTTATCAGCTGTAGGAGTTCTTTGGTGGAGTTTTTGGGGTCGCTTATGTATACTATCATATCATCTGCAAATAATGAAAGTTTAACTTCTTCCTTTCCAAATTGAATCCCCTTGATTCCCTTATGTTGTCTTATTGCTATTGCTAGAACTTCAAGCACTATATTGAAGAGATAAGGAGAGAGTGGACAGCCTTGTCGTGTTCCTGAATTTAGTGGGATAGCCTTGAGTTTCTCTCCATTTAATTTGATGTTAGCTGTCGGCTTGCTGTAAATAGCTTTTATTATATTTAGGAATGACCCTTGTATCCCTAATCTCTCCAAGACCTTTATCATAAAAGGGTGCTGAATTTTGTCAAATGCTTTTTCAGCATCTAATGAGATGACCATATGGTTTTTTTCCTTCAGATTATTTATATGATGGATTACATTGATAGATTTTCGTATGTTGAACCAGCCCTGCATCTCTAGGATGAAGCCTACTTGATCGTAATGGATAATTTTTCTAATGTGTTCTTGGATTCGGTTTGCCAGTATTTTATTGAGAATTTTTGCATCAATGTTCATGAGTGAGATTGGCCTGTAATTCTCTTTCTTGGTTGAGTCTTTGTGTGGTTTAGGTATCAGGGTAACTGTAGCTTCATAGAAGGAATTTGGCAGTGACTCTTGCGTTTCTATATTATGAAATACCTTAAGGAGTATAGGTATTAGGTCTTCTTGGAAGTTCTGGTAGAATTCCGCATTGAAACCATCTGGTCCTGGGCTCTTTTTGGTAGGGAGGTTTCTGATAACAGTTTCTAATTCTTCGCGACTTACAGGACGATTTAGAGCATTTACCTGGTCCTGGTTTAACTTTGGTATATGGTATTTATCTAAAAAAACTGTCCATTTCTTTTACATTTTCCAATTTTGTGGCATACAGGCTTTTGTAGTAAGATCTAATGATTCTCTGAATTTCCTCTGTGTCTGTGGTTATGTCCCCCTTTTCATTTCTGATCTTATTAATTTGCGTGTTCTCCCTCTGCTGTTTGATTAGTTTGGCTAAGGGTTTGTCAATCTTGTTGATTTTCTCCAAGAACCAGCTTCTTGTTTCATTGATTCTTTGGATTGTTTTCTGTGTTTCTATTTTGTTGATTTCTGCCCTCAATTTGATTATTTCCAGTCTTCTACTTCTCCTAGGTGAGTCTGCTTCTTTTTTTTCCAGAGCTTTCAGGTGTGCTGTTAAGTCACCAATGAGCGCTTTCTCCGTTTTCTTTAAGTGGGCACTTAGTGCTATGAACTTTCCTCTTAGCACTGCTTTCATTGTGTCCCATAGGTTTGAGTATGTTGTGTCTTTGTTTTCATTAAATTCAAGAAAGACTTTAATTTCTTTCTTTATTTCTTCCTTGACCCAGGTGTGGGTCAGTAGTTGACTGTTCAGTTTCCATGAGTTTGTGGGCTTTCTGGGGGTAGCATTGTTGTTGAATTCTAATTTTAATCCATGGTGATCCGATAAGACACAGGTGGTTACTAATATTTTTTTGTAACTGTGGAAGTTTGCTTTGTTACCAAGTATATGGTCAATTTTCGAAAAGGTTCCATGAGCCGCAGAGAAGAAGGTATATTCTTTCCTATTTGGGTGGAATGTTCTATAGATGTCTGTTAAGTCCATTTGGTTCATTACCTCCATTAAGTCTTTCAATTCTCTGTTAGGTTTCTGTCTGATTGACCTGTCCATTGGTGAGAGAGGAGTGTTGAAGTCTCCAACTATTAGTGTGTGTGGTTTGATGGCTGCCTTGAGTTCTAGAAGTGTTTCTTTTACATAAGTGGGAGCTTTTATATTAGGGGCATAGATATTCAGGATTGAGACTTCATTCTGATGGATTTTTCCTGTTATGAGTATAAAGTGTCCCTTTCCATCTCTTCTGATTGATTTTAGTTTGAAGTCAACTTTGTTGGAAATTAGTATGGCCACACCCGCTTGTTTCTTAGGGCCATTTGCTTGATAAACCTTTTCCCAACCCTTTACTCTGAGTAGGTGTCTGTCTTTGTGGTTGAGGTGTGTTTCTTGTAAACAGCAAAATGTTGGATTCTGTTTTCGTATCCAGTCTCTTAGCCTGTGCCTTTTTATAGGTGAATTGAGTCCATTGATATTAAGTGATATTAATGACCAGTGGTTGTTAACTTCAGTCATTTTTAGTAGTAGAGTTTGTGTGTTTCCCTTCTTCTAGTTGTGCTGGTGAAGGGTCGCTAGATGCCTGAGTTATTGTGGGCATTGTTGGACTCCTTGGTTTGTGATTTTCCTTCTATTACTTTCTGCAAGGCTGGATTTGTGGCTGCGTATTGTTTAAATCTGTTTTTGTCCTGGAATATCTTGTTTTCTCCATCAATGGTGAATGCAAGCTTTGCTGGGTATAATAGTCTAGGCTTGCATCCATGTTCCCTTAGTGTCTGTAGCACATCTATCCAAGCTCTTCTGGCTTTCATGGTTTCCATTGAGAAATCAGGTGTAATTCTGATAGGTTTCCCTTTATATGTTACTTGACCTTTTTCCTTTGCAGCTCTTAATATCTGTTCTTTATTCTGTATGTTTTGTGTTTTGATTATTATATGGCGTGGGGATGCTTTCTTTTGATCCAGTCTATTTGGTGTTCTGTAGGCTTCTTGTACCTTCATAGGAACATCCTTCTTTAGGTTGGGGAAGTTTTCTTCTATAATTTTGTTGAATATGTTTTCTGGGCCTTTGAGTTGTAATTCTTCTCCTTCTTCTACCCCAATTATTCTTAGGTTTGGTCTTTTCATGGTGTCCCAGATTTCCTGAATGTTTTGTGTTAAGAATTTGTTAGATTTGTTTAATTCTTTAATCTGTGAGTTTATTTCCTCTATAGTATCTTCAGAGTCCGAGATTCTTTCTTCCATCTCTTGTATTCGGTTGGAAATACTTGTCTCTGAAGTTTCTGTTCGTTTACTCAGAGTTTCCATTTCCAGTCGTCCCTCAGATTGTGTTTTCTTCAGTACCTCCATTTCATTTATCAGGTCTTGTACTGTTTCCCTTACCTGTTTGATTGCTTTTTCTTGTTTTTCTTGTTTTTCTTGGGTATCTTTGAGCGATTTATTTATTTCGTCTACCTTTTTGTTTGTCATCTCCATTTCTTTATGGCAGTTTTTTACCTCCTGTTTAAGGTCCTCTATTATTTTCATAAAGTACTGTTTAAGGTCGGTTTCTTCTATATCTTCTGGGGTAGGGTGTTCAATTCTTGTTGTTTCGGGATGTCTGGCTTGTGGTGATGTCATATTGCCTCTCATGTTGTTGGAGGAGCTCCTGCATTGGCGCCTTCCTTCCTGCATCTCTTCCTTCAAAAGGAGCCCGGAGGCGTTTGGTGTCCTAGACCAATCTTTGCTGTGACTGAAACTGGTTGGATCTCCCCAGTGCCAGAGGAGGACCTATTCCTTGCGTCACAATCTGAAGAAGCCCGCACTCCCTTAAAGGAATCCTCAGACCTGCCTGGAGGCCAGAGTCTGACCCCTTTGGGTGGATGGCCTTAGAACAGGAGCAGGACACCTGAGAACACTAGGGAAAACTTGGGAGACACAGGGACTGGGGAACCGACACAAGCCTGCAGAGGGAAGTGGGGTAGGGGGTCTGTGCTCTCTTCCAGGGCAGGTTGCCCCAGGGTCCGCATTCACTCACCAGTTCAGATGGAATGTCAGGGCACAGGATCAGGGATTCCAGGCAGCCCAGGGTCGCAGCCCAGACAAAAGGGCCAAGGTGGGGGTAGGGCGGGATGGAATACCACACAGCGAACCTGGCAGCACAATCTGAAGGAGCCCGCACCCCTCCGCAGGAATCCTCAGACCTGCCTGGAGGCCAGAGTCTGACCCCTTTGGGTGGATGGCCTTAGAACAGGAGCAGGACACCTGAGAACACTAAGGAAAACTTGGGAGACACAGGGACCGGGGAACCGACACAAGCCTGCAGAGGGAAGTGGGGGTAGGGGGGTCTGTGCTCTCTTCCAGGGCAGGTTGCCCCAGGGTCCGCATTCACTCACCAGTTCAGATGGAATGTCAGGGCACAGGATCAGGGATTCCAGGCAGCCCAGGGTCACAGCCCAGACAAAAGGGCCAAGGTGGGGGTAGGGCGGGATGGAATACCACACAGCGAACCTGGCAGCACAATCTGAAGGAGCCCGCACCCCTCCGCAGGAATCGTTAGACCTGCCTGGAGGCCAGAGTCTGACCCCTTTGGGTGGATGGCCTTAGAACAGGAACAGGACACCTGAGAACACTAGGGAAAACTTGGGAGACACAGGGACCGGGGAACCGACACAAGCCTGCAGAGGGAAGTGGGGTAGGGGGTCTGTGCTCTCTTCCAGGGCAGGTTGCCCCAGGGTCCGCATTCACTCACCAGTTCAGATCGAGAGAGAGAGTCTTAACTGACGAATTCTGATAATAGCATGGCCCTGCTGGGGATTTGTATGGGCCTACATTGATCAGTCCTTGGGTATGGGCTGTCCTCAAGGGTGGTCTGACTACTTTAGGTGACCCCTCCCCTGTAGCTTACTCAATCTCCAAAGTGGGTTGGCTGCAGCACTTGTCCTTCATTCCTGAGGGAGTGTCTGAGTGGGGAGTGGTCCATAGAAACGCCCTCTCCATCCAAACATGCCTCTCTCAGGGGTGGGCAAGCCAGCTGGAGTGAGAATGAGAGACAATGAGGGATCATATGGGTGAGAAAGCTTGGGACATGAGTAAGATGGGGACAGGACTTCTGTATGTCGTGTGTATGACTTTGTTCTTAGCACCCACAACAGTACATGGCATGCAGTATAAGCAAGCTTCAGAAATGTTTGAACACGTGATCCATAGATCCTGATACTGTGTAGATCATATTTCCATCCTTTTTCGTTAGGGACCTTATCTTCTAAATAAGGCATTTCTATTGGCATAGTCTGACTATAAGATTAAAACTATTGGATTTGGATGTTAATTAGTATTTATCAAGTAGTGTTAACCTGGAAAAATAGTTTTTCTCTTTTTCTGAGACATAATCACATGAACAAGATAGTTTTGTTCTTAAATTATATAATATATTTCTTTCTGGACATGTACTGGGTAACAAAATTTGTATGTATATTCTGTGTATCTGTCTGTTTTCCCTCACAGATCTGGTGATATACCCTAAATGGATAGAACTCACATTTCATTAACATATCTGACCATTTTAGAATTGTTTTTTGGGGGAAGTCAAATAATAACATCATGTAATTTAAAGAGAGGACACATATACAAACCAGCATAGAGCATAATTCCTTGCTATACTTTTAAACTAATAAGGAATTATAGTAAAAAAGCTGAAATTACTTAGGAACCAACATTATAAAAATTCTGTTCTAAATATGTTACTAAAAACAAAACGCCTACTTATGTACATTTATTTTTCATTATTGCATTGTTATAGATGGAACTATATAACATGTATAGATGCACATTATGTAAAAACTCATAACATTGAATTCTGACAGTAGACAGATTTGTTCACTCTCATTCTTGTGGAATTAAAAGTTTTAATGGACAGCAGAATTCATAAATATAGTTTAACTGTGGGGCACACCTCTAGGTCATCTTAGTAAGGCAGGTATTAATCATATCTTGGCTCGATGCCTCTGTAGCTGGCATTGTGAAAGATATCTCAGAGTTGCTGTCCTGGGAGATACTCATTACCACCTCATCGCTTACCTTCTGACCCATGTCCTTGTTACCTTGCCTAGCACCTAAGGCCTCTGAAAAGGCTTCTCCACTGCTTTAGCTTACCAAGTCTGGTGACATCCACCACCGATAACACACATGAGAAGTCAGTGCCCTCACTCTCTTACATTGTATAGATGCATTTCTATGAAATGCACTGTTTCCCAAGATTCCACTAACAAAGAAATAAGAAAATGTGAGTAGCCACACACAGTGTAGCTCTCTGTATCTCCGCTGTCTCGGGCCTTTGGATCAAGCCATCCATCTGCTTTCCTGTGCTCTGCCCACCCCTGCTGTGACTGACTTGGCAGTTCCCTAACACCTCTAATGTCAGATCGAAAACGCCATCGTGTGTTTGCAGCACCTTCTGAATCTCTCAAGCCAACAGAATTCATTGTGTGTACTTGCTTCCCATTCTCCCTCCACCCTTGTGTGTGTGTGTGTGTGTGTGTGTGTGTGTGTATCACATGTGGATGTTTTTATACACTTCCAATATGGGAATTATTTTCCTCCTAAAGCGGAGCTTTAGCAGAGCCTAGATATTTGAGGGAATAATCTAGGCCTTTTTTATTTATTGAAAATAGATTTTCCCATACAATATGTTGTGATTATGGTTTCCTCTCTTCCAGTCTTCTCAGATCCTCCCTATGTCCCCATTCACATAAATTCACACTATTTCTCTCTCTCTCTCTCTCTCTCTCTCTCTCTCTCTCATTAGACTACAAATGGGCATTTAAAAACTAAAATAAGTTTACAAAACATTAGAATAGGACAAAACAAACAAATAGAAAAAAGAGCCAAATAAAAAGCCTAAGAAACACATACAGATGCTGACACACACACACACACACACACACACACACACACACACAAGAATCCCATTAAAAAGAAAATTGGAAACCACAATATATAAACAAAAGTTCTGTAAGGTAAAAAAGTACAGTGCTCAGGCCAAAGCATTATAACTAAGACTTCGTGGCACATTGCAGGACACCTTGCACACTAAATGGTTGAATAAGTGAATGCAAAAAATAGAAGCTTTGGGAAGGGACAGTTGTGTGCAAATAGCCATCTCATGGGGGTAAAAACTCAGGGCAAGTGGCTTAGTTCACAGTGTGCACAGACTGGATCTTTTATGAGAATTCTCCTTTCCCCTTCCCTGGGCGGAAGGATGTTCCTGTGTGCAGCCTTGGTGTCCACTACTCTGAAATGGCATAAAAACTCCCTCTCTGTAATAGTCCATATGCGCCCTGGACAAGACATGAAGCAGCAAGTTTGGCTGTCATCCACAGACCACTGCCAGCTGATCCACTGGGAATTTATAACTACCCATACAGTGCGGAATCCATCCTTTGCCTCCACCACTGATAACAGAGTAGAAAGACTCTTGCTTGTTTCCTAGGGACCCCTATCAAACACCTTCAGAGCATCCCCTCGCACTTCAGGCTCTGTTGGGTGTTTATAGCTGTAGGTACTTTCCCCTTCATCCTCTTGTGGAAGTATTTCCGCAAGGAGATGCTACTTCCACTCGCCTTGCAGGCCCTTGAATTGTGTATGGATCCCAAAGGAAAAAGAAGTTCAGCCCTCTCGGGACTCTCCCTGACTACCTACATATACTCTGTAACCAAGAGGCAAGAATTAGTATAGGAAAAAAAGCAAGGCAACGGCTCTCTTTAAAAAGTAGAGTTATCTGGGATAGAAAACCTTTGAGGGGTCACATCCTCTGCACAGTCCACATTGGGTCGCTGCTGGAATTCTACCGGTGATGACAGGCTAGCCATGTGAGCGACAAGATGAGAAGTTCTTTTTTCTTTCAAGTCCCTGGTTTTCTCTCAGCATCTTTTAAGGGAGCATAGCATCTCCCTGGGCCTCCCTTTGTCTTCAGTTCTAACGACCTCATTGTGACACATGTCCTCTCAGATCTGACATGTAGGTGCCCACGGCTTTTCCTGAGGGTTTCATCTGTGGTGTGCAGGACAGTTGTCCAGGTGATTTTAGCTCGACTCTATGTAGGTCAGGGAAGAAATGCTAGCCTAGTATTTGCCGAGTTCTGCCTTTGCGGTCACTTTTAGTCATCCTTCTAGCTGGATGGAAGAGTTCATTAGCAGACATCTTACTATCATCCCACCATCAGACTAGATTTTCCTGCTCAGTCTCAACTGAAAGCAATTCTTCTCTCTTCCTGCATTATTCTAAGTGCACACGAATCAGCATGACCCGGCTCCTTGGAGTTGAGAAATAGAACCGACATTTCTCCCTAATGCGAAGAAGACTTTATTATAAATGCTTCTGCAGCCACCGGCTGAGGGGCCACTCGGCATCATAGTGAGTGTCTTAACATGCACAATGCCCTGGATTTGGACAGCATTTCAAACTAAAGAAAACCCAGACCAAGAGACAAGGAAAGAGGTACCACAGCTGTGAACTTTGTTTTGGAGTTTACCATAAAATACAGAGATGAGAGAATGTACAAAGGCAGCGAGCGGCTGAGAGCTGTTGTGGGCAAGTTCAATAGACATGGGATGAGAAGCCGATATGTCACGCTGCTCGGAGTGAGTCAGGAAGATGCTTAGTTCTATATTTTACGTAGAAACTGCGTCTGCCAAATTGTTGAAACATTAATACTGAGCCTGAAGCCACGCAATTGATTTTTGACACTTTTTAATTTGTTTTTTTTTTCCTTTCAATGTCATTTTGATGACTAATTTCTACGATGCTCCCTGGATCAGAAACTCAACATTATTAACTGAGTCATTAAGATTTGCTTATCGGTTTGATCATCTAAAAATTGCATTTGGTGCATAAATATATTGAAAAGAAGGCACATTTAATGTTCCCCACATGCAAGCAGGAATGGACTTAATTTAGTGATCCTTTGCAACTTAGAAATGTTATTTTAATAACTGAAGTCTTATATAGAGCATATCGATGATGAATTGGGATTTAAAGAGATCTTGGAAAGGTCTATGTTTAATTTATTTAATGAGTTTAAATATACTTACAAAGCACATTATAAATAACACACAGACACAATGGCGGTGTCCTTTCTCATTAAGGTTGAGCAATCCCTTCGCTATGGGAGAAACCTTATCCCTGGCTTGTAACTCAAGCTAGAGCAGTCATTGATTGGCCACCCCCACATTTCTGCACCACCTTTATTTACCACAGCACATCTTGTAGATAAGACAAATTTCAGGTCAAAGATTTTGAAGATTGGTTGGGTCCCAGTCCCTCCTTTGGAAGACTTGCCTGGTTATAGAAGACAGCCAGCTCAGGCTCCGTATTCCCTATTACTAGGAGTCTTATCTAGGGTCACCCTAGAAGGTTCCTGGGAGTTTCCATTACACTAGGTTTCTACTGCACCCCTGAAATGCTCCCTCCAATCCCAGTCATCTCTCCCAGTACTCTCTCCCTCTATCCACCCCTAATCCCTCTGTTCCTATCCCCAGTTACCCCCAGTTCACCTGCAAAATGTATTCTTTTCCCTTCCCAGAAAGACTCATGTGTTACCTTTGAGCCCTCCTCGTTACCTAACCTCTCTAGATCTGTGCATTGTAGCATGGTACCCATTTATAAGTAAATGGATACCATGTTTGTCTTTCTGAGTCTGGGTTACCTCACTCCGGATGATTTTTTTCTAGTTCCTCCCATTTGTGTGCAAAATTCATGATATTTTATTTTAGCAGCCAAGAAATACTCTATTTTGTAAATATATCACATATTCTTTATCCATTCTCCTGTTAAGGGGCATCTAGGTTGTTACCAGTTTCCGGCTACTATGAGTAAAGCTGTTATGAACATAGTTGAGAAAGTGTCCTTGTGGTAGGATATAGTATCCTTTGGGTATATGACCAGGAGTGGTATTGCCGAGTCTTGAGGTAGATTGATTGCCAATTTTCTTAGAAACCACCATATGGATTTCCAGAGTGGCTGTACAAGTTTGCATTCCCACCTGCAATGGAGGAGTGTTCCCTTTGCTCTGTATCTACTCCAGCACGAGCTGTCAAATGTGTTTTGAACTTAAGCAATTCTATACATATCTGTTAGGTTCATTTTGTTCATAACATCTGTTAGCTCCATTATTTCTGCTTAGTTTTTGTCCAGATTACCTGTCCATTGGTGAGAGTCAGGTATTGAAATCTTCCACTATTAATATTTTATGTTAGATGTATGATTTAAGCTTTAGTAATGTTTCTTTTTCAAATGTGGGTATCCTTGCACTTGGGGCATAGATGTTAAGAAATAAGGTGCCATTTTGGTGTACCAAGTATCTTTCCTCATCACCTTTGATTAATTTTGCTTTGGAAGTCTATTTTGTTAGAGATTAGAGTAGTTATATCAGTTTACTTTTGGGTCCATTTGCTTCAAAAATCTTTTTTCCAACCCTTTCCCTGAGGTAATGTCTATCTTTGATGTTGAGGTGTGTTTATTGTATACACCAGATGGAGCCTATTATCATATCTATTCTGTTAGACTGTGTCTTTTTATTGGGGAGCTGAGTCAGTTGATATTGAGAGATATTAATAATCAATGAATGTTAATTCCTGTTATTTTATTGTTGTTGTTTTTGTGTGGTGGTGGTGGCGGTAGTGGTAATATGTTTGTGTTTCCCTTCTATGGGTTTTGCTGGTGTGATATTCTTTCCTGTGTTTTCATGGGTGTAGTTAACTTCCCTGGGTTGGAGTTTTCCTTGTGGGACCTTCTGTAGGGCTGGATCTATGGATAGATATTGTTTAAAATTGACTTTGTCATGGAATACCTTGTTGTATCTATTTATGGTGATTGATAGTTTTGCTGGGTATAGCAGCCTGGGCTGGCATTTGTGGTCTTAGTGCCTGCAAGACAGATGTCTGTCCAGGCCCTTCTGGCTTTTTGAATCTCCATTGAGAAGCCAGGTGTAACTCTGATAGATCTGCCTTTATTTGTTACTTGCTCTTTTTCCTTTGCAGCTTTTAATAGTCTTTCTTTTTTTCTGTATGTTTAGTGTTTTGATTTTTTTTTTTTTGAGACAGGGTTTCCCTGTAGTTTCTAGAGCCTGTCCTGGATCTACCTCTTGTAGACCAGGCTGGCCTTGAACTCAGAGATCTGCCTGCCTCTGCCTCCCGAGTGCTGGGATTAAAGGCGTGCGCCACCACCACCCGGCCTAGTGTTTTGATTTTTTATGTGGCAAGGGGCCTTTCTTTTCTGGTCTAGTCTATTTGGTGTTCTGTAAGCTTCTTGTACCTTTATAGGCATGTCATTTTTAAAATAGAAAAATTCTATGATTCTGTTAAAATTATTTTCTGGGCCTTTGATTTGGGATTCTTCTTCTATTCCTATTATTCTTAGGTTTGGTCTTTACATAGTGTTCCAGATGTCTTGAGTGTTTTTTGTCACTATTTTTTTTTTAGATTTAAAATTTTCTTTTACAGTTGTATCATTTTCTTTTATTGTTAACTTCTATGCCTGGAATCTCTCTTCCATCTCTTGTATTCTGCTGGTGATGCTTCCATCTCTAATTCCTGTTTGATTATCTATATTTTCCATCTGCAGGATTTCCTTAATTGCTTCTACTTCTGTTTTCAGGAGTTGAAAAGTTTTATCCATTTCCTTCACCTATTTGTGGTTTTGCTTGGCTTTCTTTATTTGCTCCTATTATTTGCCTACATTTTCTGAAATTTCTTTAAGGGATTTATTCGTTTCCTCTTTAAGGTGCTCTATCATCGTCATAAAGTTGGTTTTAAAGTTGTTTTCTTGTGCTGCAACTGTGTTGGAACATTCAGAGCTTGGTGTAGTGGGATAGCTGGGCTCTGGTGGTACCATATTGCCCTGGCTAATTGTTGACAGGCATCTAGGTATCTGGGATTGGGATTGTTAATTTCTGAGTTGGTTTTGGTTGGATGGGTATTTTGTTCCTTGGTTTCTGTTTCCTCTTTGGTCTTCTGGTCTTTGTGGTCTGTAGTTCAGGCAGCTGGCATGACCTTTGGTCCAGCTGGGAGTCTTCATCAGAGTTGGGGGCTGGATTTCTGACATATAGTGTGGACTTTGGTCCAGTAGGGTGTCTCCATTCTTCTCACTGGCATGGACAGCAACTGAGCAGAGAATTTCTGCTGGTGTAGGGAGCAATTCATGTGGATGGTGGGCAGAAAAAGGATCTTTGGGATGGGTTTTTGGGCTCCCAACCGAGAGCAGATGGGGCTCTTAACTCTTCTTCTTCTTCTTCTTTTTTTTTTTTTTTTGGTTTTTCGAGACAGGGTTTCTCTGTAGCTTTGGAGCCTGTCCTGGAACTAGCTCTTATAGACCAGGCTGGTCTCGAACTCACAGAGATCCGCCTGCCTCTGCCTCCCGAGTGCTGGGATTAAAGGCGTGCGCCACCGCCGCCCGGCTTAACTCTTCTTTTTATGCTTTTCTAATCCAACAGAGGAACTCTTAGAGTGTGCACTTCTTTCTTGCGAGGTCCCATATCGGTCCAGGGTACCAAGGGCTAAGCTCTTTGTCTGGAAGATCTGAAAGCGAATCAGGTGAGATCTTAGCCCCACTCTTCCGTCTCCCTCACTTTGAAGCCCTATGCCCTCTAGTGAAGGAGATTTAGACTCCCAACGCAAAGGCGTTTCATCCTAAACATCTATCTCCCTGTGGACGGGGGCACAGAAGACTTACAGCAAATGCTCCTTGAATTCCTGCTGGAAGGGATGCTTCTGTGGTTATCTCTTATCCTTTGTGCCTTTGAGGCCCACTGCTGTCCTCTTGTTACTGAGGAAGCCGTTCCACCAGCAGGGGGCAGTAAACCTTCATATTTGCTCCTCTCCTGCAGGCAGGTGAAAAGCATTTTCAGTCAAAGCCTTGAGGTTCATGCTTTATCCATTGAGTGCCTCTGGATCTAGCTTTCTAAGCTAGTCACCTCCATCGATATCACCTCTGACTAGCAGGTCCAGAAGCTACTAGATTTCAGTAGAAACAATTCCATCTGTGTTTAAATGCATTAGTTTTCTTTACCATTTGTTTCAAGATCCCCGTTCTATCTGGGGTCTGAGACGTGAATATGGTCAGAAACCATACAGGGAACGCATTGCTTTCAGATGTACTTTCTGACACTGAAAGCCGGGCAACAAAGAGACATGAGGCAGAACACACAGAAGTGACCTAGCCCGGTACTCATGTGCCCCTTGCAATTTCTGAATAGTAAACCTTTGAGGCATGGAGAGACATTTTTCTTTATCTTTTATCTTTTCTTTACCTCCCAAAGTTGCTTCTGTGGTTAGAGAGCAAAGGAAGTAGCACATTTGCACAATCCTTCAAAGCACCCCATCAGGCTTCTCTCCTTCTCCTAAAGGTGTCCTGGTGTATTTCATTTCAGAACATTTCAGTTCTGATAGGCTGTTTTCTCTAACGGGAGGGGAGCAGGATTTAATGTTCCACTGTGAATGACTGAAGGCCACTGAGGTGGGTGGGTGACAGTGTGTGCAGATCCACATATGCGTATGGACGGGCCAAGAAAACACAGGCACGGGAGTAGAGTCGGTCACTCGGCAGAGGCTTCATCTAGCTGCAGGTCCGTAAGGCACCCACTCCTTATGTAAAGCAAGACAAGAGTTCTAAGAGGTGGTGTCGTTTTGTCATTAGGAGGGTCTACTGTGAATACGGAAGAGGGTGAGCTAGATTCAGACTGCCACTTGTTCCCTGCATCAATATGGATGCGGAACTTCTTGGTGTCCTCATTTCTAAAATGGGCAAAGAAGCCGCATTCTTAGCACAGTGGCTTTACACGCGGCGAATATGAATAAAATGTACTTGTTACAGAAGATTCAACAGGGAAACAAAACCCTGTGGCTATTATTTTTCTATTTATGGAATAAGACATTTGTCTATTTATAGCATTTAACTTTGTGTGTGTGTGTGTGTGTGTGTGTGTGTGTGTGGTGTGCACAGCACTCATAAGCATGTGTATGTGGCGGCTGGAGATCGATGTCAGCTGTCTTCCGCTGTCCCCTTCTACCGTGTGTTTTTGAGATGGTGAGTCAGTGAGGCTTCTCACTAAACCTGGAGCCCATCATTTTGGATGATCTGGCTGGCCAGCGACTCTCCAATATCTGCTTACTTCTGTCTACTTGCTAGTGCTAGGCTTCCAGACATGTGTTGATGCCTTCAGTTTTTTTTCCTTTTTTTTTTGGTTTTTCGAGACAGGGTTTCCCTGTAGTTTCTAGAGCCTGTCCTGTAACTAGCTCTTGTAGACCAGGCTGGCCTTGAACTCACAGAGATCCGCCTGCTTCTGCCTCCCGAGTGCTGGGATTAAAGGTGTGCGCCACCACCGCCCGGCTCGATGCCTTCAGTTTTAATGTGAGTCTGGGGACCCCAACTCAAGTCTTCATGCTTTCACTGCAAGCTTTTCCCCACTGGACCATCTCCCCAGCTCAGACATTTTCTGTTATAAAAAGGGATACTGTGGTCTTTTATAAATGTTAAAGTAAAAATGAAGATCTGGGGATAGGGATCGGGTCCTGGGCACTGGCTTGGCTCTGCTGCTAAGTAGGTGCATGCACGGTGACTGTTTGATTCTCCCGGCATTAGTCCTGATTTGCAGAAGAGTGTGAGGTTTCATTATGACCTCTATACCTTTTGGTAGTAACCAACCACAGTTATTTTCCCAGGACCAGCATTTGCACAGTGCCGTGTATGGTTCTGCTCCAGTTGGACAGTTTAGTCAGGGACCCTGGGGTGGCTGAAAGGCAGAACTCAGCGGCTTGGTTCTCTTGTAGTCCAGTTAGTCTTCTTGTGTTCCAAGATTTTTCTCTCCTGTCTTCTCTGTGTCCTATGAAAAAGAGGAAGAACTTCTACAAATAGGAGGTATTCAGCCATGCTGTAGGGACTATTAGAGAGGGGTGAACTAGATGGTGGTAAATCCCAGTTCTTGGGAGGCAGAGGCAGGTGGACCTCTGTGAGTTCAAGGCTAGCCTGGTTTACAAAGTGATTTCCAGGTCAGCCATGGTGGTTACACAGAGAAACCCTGTCTCAAGAAACAAATCAAAACAAACAAAACAAAACAACAACAAAAACAAAAGAGAACAAGAGAGGGATGAAATGATTTTTTAAAAACTGGGGACTGGACAATCAAGTTGTTCATGAGTATGAAAGAGAACGCTGTCCTCTGGAGAATGCTTAGTACCTTTGTCTGACAGTTCTTGCTTCATAGGCATCCACTCAGGTAAATAATCCTGAAGACTCTGAGTCGGACGGAATACCTTTTCACTAACAGTGAGGTGCTTGTTTATTAAAGGAAGACAAACCTGTCAGAGATAAGATTTATGAGCATTTAGAAAAACTGACCTTCTAATGAAGTCAACTTTAGCTGCAGTATGGCCCAGAGTCTACCGGAACATGGACGTGTTTGATTGCAGCCTGAAGTGGGATCCGGAAATTCAAGGCAGACAAGCTTTTAACCAGTGCTTGACTTTCTCAATGAAGCTCTCTGTTGCTGGGAAGTCATTTGGTCAAGGTGCTGGTGGTGGTGCTATGGTGCTAGCCAGCTGTCCCATTAGGTTCCCCAGGAGTGACAGAAATTTGGGAGGGTGGCCCCAATAAAGCTGCTTCCTCCCGTCTTCCTTGGAAGGCAGTTTTCCTTTTTAATGTTAAAATCTGATTTGTCAATCAGCAAGTAAATATATAAATACAGAAGGTAAGGCTTTCTTCCTTCACAAATAATGTACCCCAACTTTGGGGGGTATGTGTGTGTGCAGGTCCTTCAGAACAACAGGTACTGTGGAAATGGAAGAAGGCTTCACATTTGGGTGATATTTTTATTCTCGCGTAAGCTAGCATGTACTCTTTAGAGGTTTCCAGCTTTGAACAGATATTTGACCTTACCTTTTGTTATGTAATTAAAAACCATACTAGGACAATTTCTTGGCCAAAAATATAAGTAAAAATTACCTAAGAAAAACATATAGTTGTGAGTCCTTAGAAGATGATGTAGACAATTTTTGGAATTTTAAATACCAATAAAAATTTATGTTGATAGATACATGGCAATTCTTTTTTTCCCCGAGTCAACATTTATTGAGTGTATAGTATAGTCTGTATCCCATGTGAATTACTAGAGACAGTAAGATGAAATTAAGGCTTATTTTATTTTCTCCATGTGTTTATATCCGTGAAGATAATAGACGAACAAGTGAGGAACTACCAGCCATTTCCTGTAAAGCCAGGCACAGGAAAGCTGTACTGCAGAATGTCATGATAGGATTCAACCCTCGTCCTGGATTCTTTGACTCTACTTATCTCTGCTCCCATCTTCTAAATACCCTCCACAGAAAGAGACAAAATCCCCACAGAGGGACAGAGGTTCTGCTGTGGCCCTTTCCACAACACTAAGCACTTTTGTATAAGGGGCAGGTGGAGTCTGAGAATTACATAAACAGGCCACAAATGCCCCATGTATAATGTTCCACTTCTGCTGCATGTAATTAAGATATGATCATGTAAATTAAATGAGACACAACAGATACATGACGATTCTTTAATGGCATGCCTCACTTTCCCCTCCTCCCCTGCTCCTGCTGGGCTGGGCAGTGCTGGGGGAGGCTCTCAATCTGTCTAGACAGTGCTCCCCTTAGTGACGGTGGTATTTGTTCGAGTGTGGACGTCAGCCACCTGCCTCAGATCTTGTGGAGAACCTGTTAAGTGGCTATTCCAGACAGCCTCTGGTCCTTCTCAGGCATGACTCATTGGGTCCTCAGGGGCTGGAATTTGATGTGTAATGAGCTCCGCAGACAATGCCGTACAAACTAAAATAATGTGTGACTGCGGAAATTCTATGTCCCTTGTAATGACTGGGGATCTTTGAAAATCTTTATCAGGCTCATTCATGAAGTCTGAGGGAGACTCTGGGGTGTCTGGAAGGACAGAGAGCCTTTGCCATTCTGTTTACACGCATGCATTAGAGCAGTGAAATTCAACAGAAATGCAGTTTCAGCTGCACTCATGTTAGTTTTTTCCCCATTGACAATAAAACAGTAAAATGGAGCAGATGAAATTAATCTCAAAATCGTTTTTATTTGACTCAGCACACCCCAAATAATACTTTACCATACAGCAAATATAAAATTATTACTTTACGTTCTTTGCTTCAATATTAGGTCTTTGAATATGTGTGTATCTTGCTTGTGCTGGGCTGTAGCAGTCACTGCTTGCAGACAGCAGAGAGCCTCTCGTTTCTCATGCCAGCACAGCTAGTGTTGACAGACACACTTCTAACAGTGGAAAGTTACTGCATCAGGATTAAGTGCATTGCTGTTGATAGCTGACATTGAGTTCTGTGGCATTCAGAGTCCAAGCATTGCAGCCGACCTCCACAGCTGGGCACAAAACTGTGCTTTCAACTATGTTCCACTCTCTTTAGTCACAGGGCACGTTGTCTACTCTGATCCAAAGCCTGCCATTCCCTGACCATTCCACATGCTTTAACTGGCTTCTTGGTTCCTTTCTTCTTCTTCTTTTTTTTTTTTTTTTTTTTGGTTTTTCGAGACAGGGTTTCCCTGTAGTTTCTAGAGCCTGTCCTGGAGCTAGCTCTTGTAGACCAGGCTGGCCTCGAACTCAGAGATCCGCCTGCCTCTGCCTCCCGAGTGCTGGGATTAAAGGCGTGCGCCACCACCGCCCGGCCCTTGGTTCCTTTCTTAATGCAGAATTCTCCTCCTCCTCCAACACTAGCTGTGATCTCTGTCTGTCCATAGGAAAGCAGGGAGGAGGGCTTGTCCAGGTTATTGGTCACACACTATCTGATCTTGGATTTATTTTATGGTAGAATACATAGCTCTTCTATTATCAATAATAAAACCCCTCCCTCTTCAAGTCAATGTAGAAATCAGCATCTTGTATCTTGACAGAATGTCATAGTGTGTATAATATGCTGGACCTTCTACTCCAAACTATGCCGGAATCATTGATCTGTGGATGAGAGCTGGTTTGTTTCCACAAACCATAGGAGCTGTAAGTGTTGAAGGCATCTAGAGAGGCTGAGATCTGATGCCAATTTTGGTGATGGATAGTTACACATACCGACACTATGTGCTGTGCATCCCAGGCGCCCCCGTCCTTAAAGCTGCCTGTTGGGTAGTTGTCACAAGGTAAGCCAACCTGGATTGGCTCTGAAAGAACCAACAGTACAGATGTTAGACGCAGGGCTGGCCCTGTCTGTCCAGGAAAAGAGCAGATTCAGCGAGCTTAGGTAGAGGAAGCTGTCTAGGTGTTTGTGCTTAGACACCTATCCACTGAAAACACAGCACCCTGGAAAGCACTCTTGTGTTTCCTTCTGGGGAAAGTGGGACTCACTAACACTGGAGTGTTACAGGGAGAAGGAAACACGAACACCCGGAAGTCTCTCTTATTAGCTCTGTGGTTTTTCAACCTCCATGCCATTTAATGCTATTAAATTAAAATACCTATACGCTGACTGTGAGAGGAATTACTGAATATACTGAAAATGAATTTCACATATCTGCCTTCATGGATCTCATGTAAAAATCAGGAAGTGACAGAATTTTGGCATAACTGGATGGGATGCAGTGAGGAAGGAAGTCAAAGCTGGGAAGGAGTCAGCTTAGGTGATTAGGTCTTCATAGATGTGGAAGATGAGCCCTAGAAAGAGGGGTTTGTGGATCATTTGTCCATCTTCTAGCTGATGTAGTTGAGTTTCAAAGGGACATCTTGATGATCAAGAGAATATGGTAGGAACGAAGTTTGCTTATTCTGCTTGGAGACACAAGGCAAAGCGCAAATGCCCAGGACATTAACATCCCGTACTTAGTCAGCTCGTCTTATAGAATGAAAGAAAAGGAGCCATGCCCCCTCCTGGGATCAGCGTAAATTATAAAGGCTGGAGTTCATTCTTCAGGCTAAAGTGTCCTTGGACTGTGGGGCAACAAACTCACACTCCGAGTCCATCAGCATAAAATGCAGCTCCAACCCTGTGTAGTTGCTCCTTTTGTTGAGAGATCTACGCCATTCAAGGCTGTAGTCATATTTATGGCTCCCTTCTTAGGGAAAGATCTCCTGGGTGATGGCATCCATGTGAGTAGTTGGAGTGAACTCTTTTGAATGATGGGGCAAGAGGCAAAGCATTAATGGTGTTTAAGAACCTGTTAATTGCCGTGTGGTGGTGGCGCATACCTTTAATCCCAGTACTGTGGAGGCAGAGGCAGGTGGATCTCTGTGAGTTCAAGGTCAGCCTGCTCTACAGAGTAAGTTCCAGGATAGCCACAGCTGTTACACACAGAAACCCTGTCTCAAAAAAACAAAACAAAACAAAACAAGAGTCTGTAAATCTTTTGGCCCCCAAACTCAGAAATTTCAAACTGTAGATTGCACATGTCAGTGATTTTGCTTCTAATTTGATAGGTATTGTTGGCTCTGGACAAACTTTCTGGGCTAGAAATTAATTACATAATATAAACATTCTAAACTAGAATTTCTTTCTCGGACTCAAGCTTACCAAATTGATATGGCTGTTCTAAAAGAAAACAATGGATTTTCTGAACTCCATAGCACCCCCTGAAGAACCACAGAAAGTGAGAAAGGCCTTTTATGCTTCAAAGGTGACATCCATTTCCCAGTTATCAGTCCTGGTCATACCGAAAAGGCAAGTTCTTGGCTGGTTTCCTTCTTGGTTTCTTATAATTCCTGGCATGATTTGCATGTAGAGGAATCTGTAGTGCAGTTAAAAACATGGTGAGAGATGGTCAGGAGATACATTGCCAGCTATCTACAGGTTCCTCGAGGCATGCTCATCTCAGGTAAAATACATTCCACATCCCTGTGCACATTTGTGTTGTGCACAGCAGTTCACTGATAAAATGAGGTGCTGCTCTTTACTGCAGCATGTCACTGACTGTAACTCCAGATAGCTACTTTTGCACCTGGTCAGTCATGGGCTTAGATGCTGATGACACTGGAAGAATGGTCAAGGCCAGCAACCATATTAACAATACACACAGGGATGGAGGCTACATAGGCTTAGGGTTTAGGAGTGCAGATGTTAGTGTCACCGTGCCTTTGCTCAGAATCAGGTATCACTGGTTTGCTTGCTATGCAACATCTCCATTCCTCATCGTTTAACTTCTGTTATTTAGAAAACCAGGCTCACAGGGTTGTGAGGATTGAGTTATTTTAGGTACAGTATTTTCAATAGGGTGGCATATGTGTTTGCCAAATATTAGCTATTAGAGTGGTGACTATGGCAGAACTCTCCAAAAGCTTGGCATCTTAGACTGTGTAAGACAAAATGCCCAGATGCCTCTTTTGCACTTCCCAGAAGCACCCATGAGTAACTGGACTTAGTGGTCACTTTGTGGAATTGTAATTAGTTTTTTTCTAGTTGTTTGTGTGTGTGTGTGTGTGTGTGTGTGTGTTTACTCCAACATCAAGGAGCTATTTCAAGCTTCTAATACTTGTGTAAGATTGTGTGAGTCCCTGGTGGGCAATGGCTTCATTCTAAGCCTACATACAAAAAAATATTCTACACATCTCCAGATCTCCACCTATTCTTCGTCTCCTTGAGTTTTGGTGACCTATAAGGATATTCAGGTCTCATAATTTCTATGTTCCAGATTGGTGCATCCAAAGAGAGATGCATAGGAAGGTATAGAACACAAGGACTAATAGATCTATCTATCTATCTATCTATCTATCTATCTATCTATCTATCTATCTATCTATCTATCTATCTCTTTCTGTCAGTCCACTGGGGGCTGCCTCACTCTATTAAAGGCTTCAGTGACTCCTCCCTGCTCAGTTCTCTCCTATAGCCACTTGCTGGCTTCAGGGGCTACTCTTTTCAGACCCATGCTCATGCATTCAGCCATAATTGAATTCAGTGGAACACACATACACACATACACACACATATCTATGTGTGTGTGCAAGATGTATGTGTAAGAAAGAAGGAGAGGGCCTTGAAAGAAGAATTTCAACAAGAGAAAGGAGGGTATCAAAGAAGGAAAAAGGCATTATGTGTGAAAATGACTAAAGCTTGTCATATACATGCGGAACTGTCAAAGAATAAGAAAGGCTCCTTAGTGTTTTTAGTCTTAGGCACTATCTGTTGCTTGTTCCCTTTTTCCAACCACATCTTAGATTTGAATGGTATTCACATACCTTGTTTGAGCTCAGCATTTCTGATTTGGAAAACCCCGAGAAGCCTGATGCTGCCCCACTCACGTGCTAGAAAGAAGAACCTGGAACGTTTTAACCGGATCCTATAGTTTTAAGATACACTTCCACAAGCTATGTGTTCTCAGGAACTGGCATGAGTTCACTAGATTGTGGAATACAATTCTCTTAAATATGAAAGCTCATAAGGGAAAGAAGGAACTAAGTAAATCGGAGTTGCATGGTTTTATTGTAATTCCTAGGACATTCTGGGTCATAAAAACTCAACATTAATTTTGCATATATATATATGTATCTACATCTATATCTAGGTATCTACTCATACTTGTATGAGAATGTCATGTAAATAAGATGTTGAGTTGGGCTAGTGGAGGTTTCCTTGGCTTATGATGAGGTAAAGTGAAGGTGTAAGTCACAAAACAATCCCACACCAGTTTGGAATTATGATTAATAAAAGGGTTATTTATTTAAGGGGGGAAAAACTTACAGATCACTGTCCCAGACAACAGCCCTCTCTGTGCTATCAGGAACAGCCGGAAGCTAGCAGCTACCACTGCTTTTTAAAGCAAAAGAGACCACACCCAAGTGGGCTGGTATCTTAAAGGCTATTGGCTGAAGGAGTGGAAGGAGCTCCTGCAACAGTGAAGCATACGTGAAGCATACGGTTAGAGGCCATTAGGGAAGTGTGTGTGTGTGTGTGTGTGTGTGTGTGTCTGTGTCCCACTGAATTCAATTACAGCTGCTTACATAAGCATGGGTCTGAAAAGAAGAGAGGGAGAGAGGGAGAGAGAGAGAGAGAGAGAGAGAGAGAGAGAGAGAGAGAGAATGGAAAGACAGAGAGAAAGACAAAGAAAGCTATGATACTGTACTAGGAAGAGATAGCCACTCAAGGAATCTAGCTCTGACCTCTTGACAGTTCTTTGAAGAAGCCTCCTTGGTGACTCAAGATGTTTGAAACATTTGAGAGCTCCAACTTAGCAGAAGGCAGTGTACCTCTAGTGAGTCAATGGTTCGTAAGAGCTTAACTGTGGCTCACATCCAGAAGACGAGAAGACATAAATCCTTCAGTCAGAAGTTTTTATGAGAAGCACTTTCCTTGATGGATTGTTTATGTGAAAAGCTCCTCCAGTGAAGGATAACACTTGGTGGGGGCGATTTTACTTTTAGATTTTTATTACTTAACACCTGAGGGGGTGAGCTGGTCTGACATAGGATGTATTTCTGAAGATTAGGGCCCGTATGCCTTCTGTGATTTTCCAACTTGGGGTCTATATTTCAAACCTTGAGATTAAATTGCTTTTCCTCTGTGCTCGTGGGCCTCTCTGAACTCCACCCTTAGAATCAGCATCATGTTTTGGATCACAGTGAAACCTTGTTTCAAATATATAAATATACAAGCAAATAAACAAAACAAATGAAGCCAACAAACAAGAAAAAAAAAAACAAATGCAACCAGTTTAACTAGGCACAAACTCATAAATAATACATGTATTTTAAAATAAAATGTTTAGATAAATTAAAAAAAAAAAGAATCAGCATCATGGTTCCCATAGCAACTAATGTACCTGGAAGAGGGAACGAAAGGAAAGGGACCAAATAAAAAATGATGGTGCTACAGCTGAAAACAGGAATTAACTGTAAACAACAACATAGGGTCATGAAGACTATGTGTGGGGAAATAGGTGTAGAGGTTATAAAATCCGCGTTTAGGGCCTCTGTGGCTACCCTACCACTCTGTGCGTTTCCCAAACTCACTGCCAGTTTCCTCCGCATTCCTCTCACTCCTCAGCTTTAGGAGAGAATGTGACAGGGCTGGCATGGTTTGTAGCCCAGATTTATGTCGTCATTGTGCATTATATAAGACCCTGCCAATGTCACAGGAAACTCTTGGTTAATGTTTTAGTGTCTTTATCTTGCAGCAATGAATAGCAACCCACAGGCTTGGTATTTTACCAAGAGGAATTCACACTTTGCACTTTCAGGAGCTGAGGTTTCCATTGTCAAGTGACTGGCTGATTTAGTAATTGGTAAAGTTTCTCATTTTGACTTGTTGATGGATGTTTTCTTGCTATTATCTTCACACGGTAGAGCAAGAGACTTCTCGTCCCTCCCCTTTTGAAGCCATGGCAATAATTCTATAATGAGAGAATGATTTTCTTGACCCAATCTAATTGTAGCTACTTTCCAAACATCCATTTCTAAGATTAGGCCTTCAGCAAATAAGTTACAGAGGGACACTGCACTCAGTTCTCTGTAACCCGCTCTGTACCCTCGATTCAGATATCATCCCTCATAATTGCAAAATACATTTATTTTGTCTGAATAGTTTCCAGGGAATCAACTCATTCCAAATCCACTTTAAGTTCTGAAGTCAAAGCTTCATTTAAACAACATCAAAATCAGGGATAAGTGAGGTTTGATGTGTGATTCCTTTTGTCTCAAAATTCTTAACTGCGAAAGCGGGACCAGTACTAAAGTACACGGGTGGATCAGACATTCTCACTTGAAGAGGAAAAATGAGGAAAGATGAGGTTGTGGGTCCCAAGCCTGTCTTAAACATGACAAATCCCTTGAGATCTTAGTTTGAGTGGTTGGTCAAGGAGGTAGACACTGGGTAACTAAGGAAACAGAAAGTGTATCTCTTAATGGTTAAAATGCCCTCTGCAGTTCAACATACTTGAAACCATGTGAGGCTCTTTCTGTTCTATTAGGAGCTGAGGCACCAGGTTAGGTCTTCTAACCATAATACCAGGTCCCTTGAAAGGTCTGGAATCCCCAAAGATCTTAGCTTGACTATATAATTAATTTTACATCTTTAATCCCCTTTGTTGGCTTTCCTAAAGCATCATGGGAAGAAACCCCATAAAGGAAGATCTGGTTTGCCAAAATTTAGCAAAGAAAAAGGGTCACCTTACTTCCATGAATATGCCTTCATCCCACAGATAAAAATCTTTTATAAAATTACAAGCCCCAAATCTCTTGCTCTATTGCCCACTGTGCAGGTCAGCCCACTTCTCCATCATTGGACGGCATCATCACTATGTCTGTTTAATAAATCTTTAGACATTAAATTTGGCTCCCTCTTGACTTTTGTGTTCTCCTGTGCTCCTGATTGTGGGTTATTTCCTCAGTGGAGCAAGAAGCATCACTCCTTCCTCCTGTTACCTCGGTCTAGACCATTCCTTTACCGCTCCTTGGTACTCAAGAATCCCTGCCCCATCAGGGATCACAAAGAGCTCAAGGACCCCGAGAGAAATCACCTTGAGGCTAATTGGAAACAGACACAGCATTTTGTCTACTCAGACAAGGATTGAATACACCCACAGATGCTTAATAACCTCTTGGTATCTTGCTAAAATGTAATCCACAGCCTTTGTAAGATTGGATGTCAGGCTAAATGAAAATCTCAAGTCTCCTCCACCAACGTCAGTAAAAGGTATTAAGCATCATACTAAGAAGAAACACAATTTCAATGAAAGTGGAAGTAGCACAAAAATGAGAGCTAACTCTTATGTATCTGAGCTCTTCTAGTGAGTTTTGGGCTATTATTTTTATGCTTGACTAATATCTAAAGTTTAGAAAATAAGATAATAGGTCTATTTGCATCTTCCTGTATATCAATGTGTGTGCATGTGTAAATACACCGAACACACACACACACACATACACACATATATACACATATACTATTTCCCTATTTCCAAATGATATTACCAAATTCACTGGTAAAATCCTATAGAGTTCTCAATAAATTCTCATATAAAATATATCTTCCCTAGTTTCCAGAAATGCAGAGATTAACTCAAATGTTTTTCAAATCCACATGGGTTGGGTGAATCTTGATCAATGTGACTAGCTAAATATACTTGGTTTAATTAAGTTAGTTATATATTCTGAATTTTTAGCACAAATATAGATAAGTGTACACTTTTGGTCTACTTCAGCTATCAAACACAGTAGGTTGGAAGTAGTTACTTGGGGTAGAGGATTGTTGGGATGTTGCTAGAGAGATGACTCACCCAGGAAGAGAGTTCCTTGCTATTATAGAGAGCCCAGGTTCAGTTCTCAGCACCCACTTGGTGCTTCACAATTGTTATTCAGTTCCAGGAGATCTAGCATGTTCTTCTGACCTTGTTGGGCACCAGAAACACATGTATGTACTTCCATATATGCAGGTGAAAGACTTATATACATAAAATAAAATCTTAGAAAAAAGGTAGTCAACAGGGAAAAACCTTGAGATGATGCCTAATTTTGTTTAATGTTACAATACATGTAGCTAAAAAGTAAGTTTCCAAAATGTTTTTGGTAACTTTTAACTTTGGGTTCTTCTAAGCTAAGTGATTGATACAAAAGTATCTAGATATTTTTTAAGTATGACTACTAAAATATACATAGCTATGTTTTATTTTTGGCATATTTATATACTGCCATAGGGAGGCTAGACATACTAGAGTCTGTTAGTAAATGTTTTTTGCCACACTGAGAATTTTGTTATGAAGTAGCATATGCCTATTAAAACTGTAAATAAAGTGACACAGTTATAAAAGTTAATATTGAGTAGACAGTGTGAGCATTATTTTCATTCTTATACATGTTGATGTCCAAATATGCCAGTACCATTTGTTGAATATACTATCTTTTTTCCATTTCATATTTTTTCTTCTTTGTCAAAAATGAGGTGTTCATAGTTGTGTGGATTGATATCCAGGTCTTCTATTCAGTTCCATTGGCCCTCCTGTCTGTTCTATGCCCATTCCAGGCTCTTTTCAGTACTGTAGGTCTGTAATAGAGTTTTGAGTCAGGGATTGTGATGCATCCAGAAGTTTCTTTATTGTACAGGATTGTTTGGGCTAATTTTTTTTTGCTTTTCCATATGAGGTTGAGTATTGTTCTTTTGAGGTCTGTAAAAAATTTTTCTGGGATTTTGCTAGGCATTTCATTGAATCTGTAGATTGCTTTTGGTAAGATTGCCATTTTTGCCTTGTTAATTTTACCTTCCCAAGAGTATGGGAGATCTTTCCAAGAGGCTACAATTATTCCTGATATTCAAACCACACAAAGACATTACTAAGAAAGAGAATTACAGAAAAATCTCACTCATGAACATTTATGCAAAAGTATTCAATAAATTTTGACAAACTGAATCCAAGAACACATAAAAAAATCATCCACCATGACCAAGTAGGCTTCGTCTCAGAGATGCAGGAATGGTTCCACATATGAAAATTCTGTAAATGTAATCTAACATATAAACAAATTGAAAACAAAAACACATCATCATCTGATTAGATGCTGAAAAAGCCTTTGACAAAATACAACATCCCTTCCTGATAAAGGTCTTGGAGAGAGCAGGGATACAAGGAACACATCTAAACATAATAAATGCAATATGCAGAAAACCAACAGCCAAGATCAAATTAAATAAAGAGAAACTCAAAGAGATCCCACTGAAATCAAGGTTGTCGGCTCTCTCCATATCTATTCAGTATTGTACTTAAGTGTCTAGTTAGAGAAAAGTGTGAAGGGGAGAGCGGGGGGAGCTCGGAGGAATGGGGTGCTTGGGATATAGGAAGGGTGGATATGAGAGCAGGGAAGCATATATCTGAATTTAAGGAGCTACCTGAGGGTTGTCAAGAGACTTGACCCTAGAGGGGTTCCCAGGTTTCCAGGGAGACGCCCCCAGTTAGTTCCTTGGGCAGCTGAGGAGAGGGAGCCTGAAAAGGCCAGTTCCTATAGCCATACTGATGAATTTCTTGCATATCACCATAGAACCTCCACCTGACGATAGATGAAGAAAATGACAGAGCCCCACCTTGGAGCACCGGACTGAGCTCCCAAGGTCCTGATGAGGAGCAGAAGGAGAGAGAACATGAGAAAGAAAGTCAGGACCGTGAGGGAACCTCCAGCTGGCGACAGATGGGGAAGGTGACTGAGCCCCACATTGGAGCACTGGACTGAGCTCCCAAGGTCCCGATGAGGAGCAGAAGGAGCGAGAACATGAGGGAGAAAGTCAGGAACGAGAGGGGTGCGTTCACTCATGGAGACGGTGGGACAGAACTAATGGGAGATCACCAACTCCAGTTGGAATGGGACTGATGGATCATGCGACCAAACCCGTCTCTCTGAGTGTGGCCAACAGCGGGGGCTGACTGAGAAGCAAAGGACAATGGCTCTGGGCTCTGATTCTTCTACATGGACGGGCTCTGTGGGAGCCTTCTCAGCTTGGTCGATCACCTTCCTGGACCTGGGGGGAGTTGGGAGGACCTTGGTCTTAGCATAGAGTGGGGAACCCTGATGGCTCCTTGGCCTTGAGAGGGAGGGAGGGGAGGTATGGGTGGAGGGGAGGGGAGGGAAGGGGGAGAAGGAGGGGAGAGAAAGGGGAGAAGGAGGGGAGGGAGGGGGGAGGAGGAGGGAAGGAGATGGAAATTTTTAAATATAAAAAAAAATAAACCATGAGGAAAAAAAAAAAAAAAAAAAAAAAAAAAAAAAAAAAAAAAGACAACAAAAGGAGATCAAAGGGATACAGATTGGAAAGGAAGTCAAACTTTCCCTACTTGCTGATGATATGATAGTTTATGTAAGCTATCCCAAAAATTCTACCAAGGAACTTCTACAACTCATAAACACCTTCAGTAATGTAGCAGGATACAAGATTAATAAAAAAAAAATCAGTAGCCCTCCTTTATACAGATGATTAATGGTTTAAGAAAGAAATCAGAGAAACATCACCCTTCACAATAGTCATAAATAACATAAAATATCTTGGAGTAACTCTAACCAAACAAGTGGAAGACCTTTATGACAAGAACTTTAAATCTTTGTAGAAAGAAATTGAAGAAAATTTTAATTTTTTAAAAAGACATGGCTAGCCTTAGTTGTGACAACCATCTTGCCTCTGTCTTCTGAGTGCTGCAATTATAGACATACACCACCATGCCTTGTTTAGAGTTTTTAATTTTATTAAAATTCAGATTTTCAAGTATTTCAGATGCACCTAGTCCCTGTCTTTTGTGTTATAGTTATCTTCAAAGTCATCATTGGACCCAAGATAACACAGGTTTCCTTTGATTTGTATCTTCTAAAAATTAAAGCGGTAATTTTTATTTATCATTTTGTGAGGATGCAGGCATGATGTGTGCACAAGTGTGTGTGTGTGTGTGTGTGTGTGTGTGTGTGTGTGCGAACTACCGTCTGCCCGTGGAGGTCAGAGGATTACTTCTGAGGAGTCAGTTCTTTCTTCCACCCTGCTGAGGCAGGGACTTTCTTGTCTTTTCTATTGAGCTGTGTCTTTCCGGCTAGCTGGCAATGAACTTCCTGCATTCTTTCTGTCTCTCCTCCTGTCTCATTACAGGTATGTGCCACCTCATCACGCTTTTTATAGTTGCTTCTCGGATGTTGCCAGTCCATCGTCTAGAACTTTTTATAGTTTTGCATTTTATAGATCCACGATCTATTTTCAGTTAGTTTTTGTGAAGAGTGTCAAGATAATTTATTTTTTATTTTTTATTTTTATTTTTTTGGTCTTTTTTGCATGTGGATATGTATTTGTTGAAGCACCATTTGCAGATGTTGGATCCCTGAAACTGGGGTTACAAACAGTTGTGAGCCACCATGTGGATGCTGGGGAACTGAGTCTGGGTTCTTGCAAAAACAAGTGCTCCTAACTGCCAAGCCATCTCTCCAGCCACAACCTTATTTTCTTTTCTTATGAAAATATTCCTGTGAGTTAGGATTTCCAGTACGATGATAAAAAATAGTAGTAAGAATCTGTCACCAATGAAATTCCTCTTTGCAACAGACAGGATCATCAGAGAAAACCACGGCCGATCAAATTGGAGAGTTGTGGAGTCCAGTCTGAACAGATCTACAATGAAACTCCTGCTCAGGAAGGACCGTTTTAGAAGAGAGGGTTGAAAAGGTTGAAAGAACTGGAAGAAAAGCAAGTTTGCTGTGATATTTTGTCTATTATGAATGTCAAAAGCTACACCTATAAAACCTCACTGATTAATAGACTTGCTAATTTGAATAGGGGAAAGACAAGGAGGGTTGACTGTACACAAAGAACTACATGCAACTAAGGAATGCTGAGAGAGGAAGAAACGGTCTCCCTCAGGAAAGAACTCATCACTTGGTTATCTAATACCAATGGTCAACTCTAAAAGTATGCATGCAAGTTACATCATACAACTGAGCAAGTTGTATGTATGTATTTAGGAAGATGTATATGTATTGTTTATATATATATATATAAACTATATATATATATATATATATAGTTGTATACATATATGCTGAGGGAGCTCCTTCCGCTCCTTCAACCAATAGCCTTTAAGATACCAGCCCACTTGGGTGTGGTCTCTCTGGCTTGAAAAAGCATAGCCATGCCCTCCCTCTCTTGCTTTGGACTCCTGGGCTGTTGTCTAGGACAGTGATCTGTAAGTTTTTTCCCTTTAAATAAATAACTCTTTTATTAATCATAATTCCAAACTGGTGTGGGATTGTTTTGTGACTTACTCCTTTACATATATGCATATATGTGCATGTATACATATATACATATATAGAATTTATTAATTTTATAAAAGATATAATTTGTCAAAAGAAATATAAAAAGAAATCAAAAAGTCTGTAACTGTTAAAGAAGCTAATTTGTAAACTTCCCTAATATTAACTACCATATATATGTAACAACAATTAATGAAAAAGAGACTGAACTTGAAAGAGAGAAAGGAGGGACATATTGGAGGGCCTGGAGGAAGAAAAGGGAAGAGGGAAATATATATTATAATCTCAAAAGAAATAATTAAGGAAAGTAATGGTGATAACAGACATTTCTTTTCAGTTTTCCTGATCTTAAAGGGCCTTTTCTGTTTCTTAAGCTTCCATGTGGTATGGTACTACCAGAAGGAGTTTTAGAGATACTTTTATCCAGCTGTGGGTTTCTCTCCAATCTTCATTTATTGACTGTTTCTGTTTGGTGTTAAGGCATTTTTACATGTCTGGGATAAATTCAACATGGTGATGGTGCCTAAATAATTTTATACGTTGTTGGTTCCACTGGGCTAACATGTTGTTGAGACTTTGCACACACACACACACACACACACACACACACACACACACACACATATACACATATATATGTATAAATACAGATCAATTACTCTCATATATATATCAGTTACTCTCACATATATATATATATATATACCAATTACTCTCTCTCTCTCTCTCTCTCACACACACACACACACACACACACACACACACACACATATATGTGTGTGTGTCTATAGTTTTCTCCTATATCTTTTCCAAGGTGCAGTGTCTTCTGACTCTGTGGAATGAGTTAAGATGTGTTTGCTTTGGTTCTGTTTTCTAAAAGAGATAATAAAATTTCCTTCTTAAATATATAGCTAAGTTTACTGGTGAACCTGATAGACTTACATGGTAGCTTATGTTTGAGAAGGTTACAAATTAACTTCTTTAACAGTTGTAGAGTTATTAATATTTTTGGTTTCTTTTCATGTTACCATTGACACATCATATCCTTTATGGAATTAGTAAACTTCATTTATACCACTGAATTTATGAATATAGAGTTGTTCTTTGTATTTGTTATCATACACAATGTATATTGGCAACATTCAATTCTAATGATAGGAATTTGCATTTATTTCTTTTAATTAACCTTCCTAGAAGCTTATCCATTTTACCATCTCCTCAAGGTACGAAACTAGTTTTTATTTTCCTGATTTCCTGAGTTTATTTTTGTCTTTAATTTCACTGACTCATGCTCCTTTGGATTTCCCTTTTGATCTTCTGCTTTTCTTTACTTTGCCTTTCTGAAGACAATTTTTTTTTCTCACAAGTTTCTCTCTGAGCATTCTACCCACAATTTGTGATAGGCTGGGCTTTCACAAATTAAACTTTCCACTACATTAAAAATACTTAGAAGTTTATTTTCTGAAGTGCTGTTTAGAACTGCATGTTTCATTCTCTTTGTGCTTTGTGACTTTTCTCAGTTACCCTTTCATTGATTCCTAGTGCAGAGACATCTGCATTTCTGTTCTTGTAGACTTGCTGAGGTCGGCTTGATGGTTCAGCATGGGGCCTTTCTTTGTGAGCACCCACTTTGAGGTAACAATGTGTGTTCTGCTGTGCTTGTTTAGAGCAACCTATTGACACCGTCACATCAGTTAGCTGTTGGCTGTGTAAAGCTCAGGTTTATGATTGCTGGACTTTTTGCCTGCTTGACCGAGCAGTTGCTGAGAAAGGGATACAGATGGCCGCCCCTGTAGAAGTGGCTTCTGTCGCCTCTCCTTTCAGCCACACCACGCTTTGTTTTCACCTCATTCCTATTTTCATCTTCTGCTTTCTCCTGCTTTGGGGGTTTCGATAGAACATTTCTGTAATTCCATGTTCTCTTCTTTCTTCACCTATCAGTTGTATTTCTATAAGCTTAGAGTGTTTTCTGTCTTGTATCTTATTATTGTTTTTATTCACTTCTTTTATGTATAGGCACACATAAAAATATACACACGTACAAACAACATACATGGTCAGATGCGCTGTAGCTATTATTGCTTTGAAAAAAAAAGCCTTCTTCGTTAAATCAATTAAGGATAAAGAAATAAATTTTAGTTCTGTGTTCTCACTGGCTTTCGTTTTTGTTTTGGGGTTATGTGTGGTGTATGTATATATATGTGTGTGCATTATATGCAGGTGTGTGAAGGTGTGTGTGCAGTGTGCAGTTGTGTTTACCCATGATTGTGCATGTGGCGGCCAGAGGAGGACACCTGGTATTTTGTCTTATCAATTTCTTATTCCCTTAAGATAGGGTCTCTGTCTGAATCTGGAGTTTGCTGTTTTTCTGTTAGATGACTGGCCAGCAAGCAGCAGTGAGTGGCTTTCCAGTCTCTGCCTGCAAAACTCCGAAGTGACAGGCATGTAACTGCCATGCCTGCCTTTTTTACATGGGCATCAGGGTTCCAAACACTCATTCTTGTGCAGCAAGCTCTCTTACCTGCTGAGCTATGTTCCCAGCCCTGCTCTTCACATCTTAACCTAAATGTGAATTTCTGACTCCCAGTGCCACCCTTTGGTCTGAAGAATGTGAGACCTGCATAGTAAGAATCCTGGGAAGGCACTTTGAGGGAATCTTCAATTGTCTTTCACTTTCAGAAGATTCCTGGGACACATGAGTATCTTTCTTTCTCCTGTTCTCCCCCTCCCTCCCTCTTTCCCTCCCTCCTTCCCTCCCTCTCTCCCTCCCTCCCTCCCTCCCTCCTCCCTCCCTCCCTCCCTCCCTCCCTCCCTTCCTCCCTCCCTCTCTTTAAACTACTTTCTCCTTGATTATATACACAGTACATAATCCAAAACATTGTTGATATCACCCTGGCTCTGGCTGACTTTTCACGTTTGAGGATGAATCAGCCTTGAATCAGCTAGTATCAGACTGTGTTAAGAACTAAGGCTGAGTTATTAAAACAGGGCTTACAGTCCTCTTATACAAATGGGACTGTTACATGATTTATAGGGCTGCTAGCCTTATATAGCTGAAGAAGAAAGATCAGTTCCTGGTTGGACTAAAACTATAAGAAAGAAATTTACTCAACTCATCGATACAGAGATGAAATAGGACTTGGCTTCCCAACACTAAGACTTTTAAAAGTACAGTCTTATAGTCATTATTAACAGTTTGTATAACAGGCATACAAAGTGTAGTTAATCACTCTTCTTACTATATTTATATAAATTATTAGACCAGGTTTAATTTTTACCAAGGAAATACTTTTTTCTTTGGTATAAATAGAGATAACATGAGATATTTTATCTTTAATGGAAAACTATAACTTACATAAGCTCCTCCCATAATTTTGGAACTGTTTCTTATCTCATGGTAAGTATGATTTTACTTTTCACTTTTTTTTTTTTTACCATTTTTAAACTAAACTAGGTCACTTCTTTACCCTCCTCCAGTATTTGGTTACAGCTTCCCAAATTCACTTTTTAGATGTTGCCATTGAAGGAAAGCCTGATTACTAAGATTTTCTTTTTCTTGGGCTGTTTGAAGAAGATGCATTTGCAGCTGGAGGTATCTCTGTTTTATTTTATAAAATCCCAGGCAATTGGCAGCTTTTCCTCATCTCCTGGCTTTCAAAGCACACAGGCAGCCTTCCTGCAGGTGTAGTCAATTAGGCTCAGGACTTACACCCACACTAACATCCTTTTTAAAGGACCATTTGGCTACACCACCAGTAGTGTCTCCTCTAAACTCACTTCCTCATTTTAAAGATATAATTAGGATTGGAATCTTCCAAGTCTCTAAATTCTTGTTTTCTTTTGCCCAATAATCTCATCTTCTTTTCATTTCCTTTTTCTTAGATTTGGAGTAAGCTGTTGGTGTGTGTGGTGGTGGTGGTGATAGGTTTGGGAAGGCATGATACCAAGCTGCTTTTTTGACTCATCACTTAGGGAAATCTTCTTAGTAAACATATAATGTTGTTTACAAGTCTTTCTCTCAAGCCCTTTGCTGTTATATAACAAACATCACTTTGTTCCAGTCACCAAAACATGCTGCTTACTAATGGTAGTCTAAGAGTCCAGCTCTTCAAGGCCACCTCCAGGGTTGGAGGAAGAAGTCCACAATGAAGCGAAACTGAGCTTATCTTTTATTTCTGAGGGGTAAAGACTCACATACATGATCTGAATGTCATGCTCTTTATTGTTCTGTAGCTCTAATTCTGAATCTACAGCTTCTAATTCTCCTGTGTTCACCTGGCTTAAATCAATTTTTTTAAAAAAATAGAAAGCTTAACCAATAAAAAAAGTTAACAAGAATTACATATCATTGTTCATAGCACATTCTTTGGGTAAATGACACTGAGCTGAGCCATTTACCATGGCAACATATAGGCAGGGATACGGTACTTGGCACCTTGCTGGGCAGTGGCATTGAAAATGTTGCAACCCTGAAAAATATATTCTCTTATCCTGTTTGTAACCCCACAACATGAAATGTGGAACCTTATAACTTTGACTGCAAGGCCAGACCATCCTTTGCAGCCTAAAATTTTATCTGCAGTAGCTGGTCTTCAGATTAGTTTTCTTTAGACTTGGTTAATTGATTGTTATTTGGGAACTAAACAATAATAATTTAGTTAGATGACCTCTAAAAGTTTGTGTAGAGTGTTAATTGCTAAGGAATTTAGTAGGAAGTGGCTGCTGTTATCAGCCAAGTTTAGTTAGAGAAATTGGCATTGTGTTTTAGGATGCTTTGTATTAATAACCTTGGTTGGATATCTGTGACTCTGACCTTGTGCATAACTGTAAAGTTTTTTAATTTATTATGATCTATTTACAGAAACATTCAGTCTAATTTGAACTTGCTCTGAGGTGAAAATGAGCTAATTGTGTGTAGTTTGAGTGAAAGGAACAAAGCAGGCTTTTAAGTGTCTTGTAGTCCTTGTGGGACAATAGATCTAGTGCTGAAGCATATCTTAGTATATTTTCTATATATTGAAATTATACAGCTTAATGAGAAGTCATCTTCCTGACCATCCACAGATATATGTAATTATAAGATTAAGATGGACTCATTAGATTACATAACCTATCATAGGAAATTACACACTGCAGTGCAGGTACTGGGGAGACCCTATAGCTATAGCTGCTTTAGCAAAGGTGAAATTACAGACAGGAGCAACAGTTTCTAGAGCTGGTGGTCCTGAAGACCCTGCCTGAATGGAATTCTCCTCCATCAGAGAATTATTCCTCTAGTGGGTTGACATCTGAATACTAGTTGTCACCTGCTGTATATTTGGATGGCCCTTGGCAGCTTACCTGTCTAAGACTGCAACAGAGTGGTCCCTCCTACTCATTTGCACCAACAGTCACTCTGACAATTTGTATCTTCTCTAAGAAGACAGCTCTCTTATAACTCGCTTGTTCCTAACCCTTGGAAGAACCGCCATGAATGTAGTTCTTCTGGTGGGACCAACTGTTTCCAGCTCTCACCTCTATGCTCATCTAGCCTTAGCTGCTAGCCAGTCACAGCCATGTGCTTTTGGTAAATCAGCACTCTACCTCTCAGTATTAAACCCTGTCTCATTTCAGGCTGCTGTAACAAATTGTCATCGTATTTCTCGTGCTTCTAGAGCTGGATGTCTGAGATAGGGCCTTGGTTGAGTCCTGACATGATCTTTGCTTGGTGAATGTATGTAGAGCATGTTCATATTTCATTATCTTGGTGAATGTATGTAGAGCGTGTTCATATTTCATTATCTTTTTTATAATGGCACTAAGTATCATAGGATTCCACCTTGTGACCCACGTGAATGCTAATCCCTTCCCAATAGCTTCCTGTTCACATATTATCTCACTGGGATTGGGACTTATACATTTGAATTTTATGGACATATAAACAGCCTGTAGGTGGCAGCTGCTTCTCAAACAGGACTCTAGACTTTCGCAGTTTGTGTTCCTCATCTCACTTGCTGTCATGCTATCATTTATTTATCATTACAAAGTAAATGCTGGTAGAAATGAGTAGGTGAGGTCACTCTGATGAGATGCCATATAAAAGCAGCCAGCATACTTTAGAGACCAGCAGGAAAGGTAAGTGATCTTTGATATAAAAGGAAAGAAATAGACAAACATAAGCTTGCTCTGTTTTTGTATTTCCATAGAAAAATTAGACAGCTTTTTCTTCATCCTCAATGTCATTTCAAATATGAGTAAAAATCAGATGAGAGCTGTCCAGAAGATCCTGAATTTCTGAAGTCATATATTCTCTGTATTTGTTTCGAGCCTGGGATCATAGACATTCAGCTCTCCAGCAGACATGAAGATCAACTTACAAATTAAAAGCGCTGATGCAAGGAGTTTTGCACCTGCCTTGTGTTGGCCCAATTCTCTTATATAAATGCTTATGAATTTGAGGTTTAACAATTCTGCTTTATTCCAAAATTCGGCATACCTGTTAACACAGACCTTACACCGCCATCCTCCTTTCTAACAGAATTCTCAGACTGTCAGTAATCAAGAACAAATGCAATTTCCAAAATAATCTGGGAACTAATGTGAGGCCTACTAGCTTTTTAGTTTGTCAAATGAGGTCAGCAAAGGGAAAATCAACTCCTTACTGAGCCACACACTTCAAATAATAGTTTTGTGTTAAAAATGTTGGAAAAACTAGGATTAGACTAAAGGATGAGTTTCCCAGAAATTTTTTTGTCTTACCTAAAATATATGCCTGTCCCCTCTCCTGTATTTAATTAATTTTTATTAATTAAATTTTTTCATTTATTTTACATACTGACCACAGTTTCCCCTTCATCCCCTCCTCCCACCTCCATGCCTGCCTCCTATCCATGGCCCCACCCACTCCTTCTCCATCTCTCATTTTTCTCTGTCCAGAAAGGGACTGGCTTCCCATGGCTGTCAACAAAGCATGGCACATCAAAGTTGAGGCAGGACCAAGCTTCCCTCCACCCTGCATTCAAGACTTGGCAGGCATCCCAGCTTGGGGAACAGGCTCCCAAAAGCCAGTTCAAGTGCCAGGGACAGGTCTGATCCCACTGCCAGGGTCCCTATAACAGACCAAGATACACAGCTCTCATATACATGCAGACAGCCTCTGACTGTCCCATGCAGGCTCCCCAGCTGTTGGTCCAGAGTCCTGAAACTAATTTAATTATTTTGCTTTACTGTGAGTCTAGGGAAGTTGATACAAATCAGCTGTAGAACAAGCTACAATGTTTAGGTTAGTCCATTCCAGCATGGCTGTGCTTTGTTTTGCTTAAGGGTAATTCACTTATTTATTTATTTATTTATTTATTATTTTGTTTTTCGAGACAGGGTTTCCGTGTAGTTTCTAGAGCCTGTCCTGGAACTAGCTCTTGTAGACCAGGCTGGCCTCGAACTCAGAGATCCGCCTGCCTCTGCCTCCCGAGTGTAATTCACTTTTTATATCAGTCTCTCTCTCTCTCTCTCTCTCTCTCTCTCTCTCTCTCTCTCTCTCTCTCATTCAGTTAAATAGTCTACAGCAGGAACTCAGTTTTATCTATTACTACAAACTTCAACTACCAACACAGTGCCTTCCACACAGCACATACTGAGAAAGGTTTTGCTGACTGTATGAACAGAAGACACGTTGTCTATTTGTTTTCTACTAACGTTGCCTATTTTGCCATTGGCTTTGACTTATCTGTGGTTACTCTCTGTGACTATTTCAGTACTAGCAAATTGCTTCAGAAGAGAATTCCTCCTTGTGTTGGGAGCCCAGCTGTTTGTGGTGTGAATACAAGTTTTAAAACGAAAAGAAAAAAATCCATTAGGGTAATAGGTATGAGTTAAGGATGAATGCAGTCTTCGAGTGCACTGTAGAGGAGAAGATTATAAATTATGTCATGTGCTCTTACTTGAATGCTCAATTAGTCTTTTTTTTTTTAAATAATGATTTAACATTTAGCTTCTCTGGATTCTTTCTTAAGTGGATAATGATAGCAAACAACTCTAAAACATTTTAGCCTGTTTTTTGTTTTGTTCACAATGTTTAATTTCAGTGGTATCTGTTCTAGGTAGAGGATGAGCAATTTCAGGAAGGGAGTCAGTATAAGAAAGTATAGAGTATAGAGAGTAGAGTTTGGAACCTGAAAGAAACTGGAGGAAAGCTCTGTGGGTCGTTAGTCACCCAAATGCTGCTGACAGTCTCCTGAACAGAGTATGAGGTCAGCCTGAGTGCCTAATGCCAAATTTGGAACCATTTGACACCCTAAAGATGAGGGAATACAGCGGAGGAAGGTAAAGGGTCCCTTGTCAACCTTACAGAGCTGTGCAGGTAAAGAGAGACCTTTTAGAGCTCTGTTAAGAGGGATTTGGTTTCTACCTGGCTTCTCTCTGCCTTCCTCTTCCATTGCATTTGTTATCGCTGTGAACAGGAGCTGTATATGTTCATGCTGCTTCATTCTTTCTTGCTTGTTTTCTTTGTGGAATTTTCTGCTTCTAGAAAGGAGGCTGTTTGACGTATTCCTCTGTGCTAGGTGTTTATTGGGGCCACCCTCAAAATACAGGCTTGTGCTTTCAGGACTGCCTATATTTCGGCTTGCAAAGCTATGTAATCTGGGGCTTCTATGTCTGAAATCTCAATTTTAGCCTCCATCTAAGCAGTGTCTAAAAAATTTGTCTTGTATGTTGATTTTCATCTTTTTGTCTTCTTGCTCATTCGAGATTTTGAACACAGCTGAGGAAGGAGAATGATCCTTTTTAGACTCCGATAAGCCTTTAGATAAAGCTGTTGTTTAATAGAGAGCTAGATACACTCATATTGACTAAATAAAGAAACCTCATCTGTACTATTCAAAATTCTAGTGTGCAGCATAAGTCAGGCCATAGCTACCCCTTCCATTATTCTGTTTGTAGGCAGTTTTGTGGGTTCCCTGTATGTGGAGAAGTGCTGCCTGCTCTGAAAGTTCTGGGCTAAAGAAGTGCTAAACCATGGATGATTCTGCAGCGTGCAATCAAACGAGCAGTTAAGGTGGGAAGTGGATAAAAGCCTTCCTTCCTGTGGGATTCGCTGAGATATACTGGAGTTTCCTTTCTTTGGACTGTTAACTTTTCCCACCGGATCTTTCAGAGAACATACACGTACACACACACACACACACACACACACACACACACACACACACACACACACACACACAGAGAGAGAGAGAGAGAGAGAGAGAGAGAGAGAGAGAGAGAGAGAGAGAGAGATTATCTACGGTTATAATGAACTCTAGCCTAGCAAACATGCTATTTAATTGTTGATGCTTTGTAGTCCCTCATGCCCTTCTGATTAAAGTTCAGTCAAAGGAGACCAGAAAGCAGACTCACTTCAAGTATAAATTTCAGCAAGTCAATCAGAGTAGGCAAAGGGCTAAGTATCATATCTGCCAATTCCAAAATAAAGGTAGGGTGGACTTGTATCTATTTCTCATAGCCTTATAAAAATTCTGATATCCTCATGGACCCATGGCAGAGGTGGTTGCCTGCATAATATGAAATCAATTAACATTCTAGTATGGGTTGGAGGGGCTTTCCAACACCACCCCTAGCTGGGGAACTATTGACAGTTGATGGTTTCTAAAAGAGTCAATTTTCTTCAAGGGTGTGGTCCATGATAGACTGACCGTGCTCCATGGATGGTTCCAAACCCATATGTGTGCAGACAGCACAATCTGGACTTAATAGGTTATTAAAAACGAAAGGAACATGAAGTTGAGAGGTAGAGTGGGTAGGAGGATGGGGCGGGTCTGCAAGGGGTTAAGGAGAGAAGTGGGGGTAAATACAAGCAAAGTACATTGTATTCATGTATGAAATTCTCCAAGAATTAATAAAACGCTCTAAAAATATTCTATAACTCTGAAGCAACAATTATGTATTTAGATATGTAAATTAGCATTGTCATTTTATGTGGCGGGAAGAATGCATATCTCTTGCAAAAGTTGTAAGGAATATGTATTGGCATAAGTCAGTGTAGATGGCCAGTGATCCCACACAGATGATCTCGACCATTTTCCTAGACTTCTAGTCATGCGTGTTCACACTCCTCTGGAAGGGCTCGTTCCTCAGAGAGGCTTTCGTAACCTGCTTTTCTTCATGACCCAATTTCACTGCTTATCCTGGGAGAGAACTTCAAGCCCACTTCTGCATATCAAGATGCAGCTGGGCATCAGCAGCCTCAGAATCACGCTGCTTGAGAAAGCTCAGGCTGTGCTGTTTAAGGACGCTCACTCGCTACACAGTGGCAGGAGAGCTAAGCCCCAGGAACAAAACCACCCAAGCAAATACCAATTTGGGCAAGTCAGATAAAGGACGTGACTAGAGGCGCTTCCTTCTTTGTGATAATTAAGCCTTTCCGGAGGTTAATCTGGCCCTCCAACACAGTCACTGTTTAAGTGGGGAACTTTTCTTTCACCGTTACTGAAGAGCCCCCAAACACCAGCGATAAGGAGGTGGGGGAAATGGGTGGTAATTGGAGTTTGAAGATCTGTGTGGTAAGTTTCCTTGACACTGTTGGCGTGACTCTAGAATTCCTTCATCAGCAAATGAGGTCTCTGAGCACACACAGCCATCAGCTGCTTCTAATAGCCCTCATCCATGCATGGTTTTAACCCACAGCTGTAGTTACTTTAGAACTCAGTCTAAATGGTAGCCATCCAGAGTTAGAAATACTGCTATGGTCTGCTTTCCCTCCAAAAGTCAAATGTGGAAGCCTGATCCCCAGTTCACTCAGTTCAATAGTATTAGGTCTGTGTGTGACGGGCAGGCTGTAAGAGGTGAATAAGCCATGAAGGTTGGGTCCTTATGGATAGGATTAGTCACTGTCTTGAAATTCTTTGTAATTCTATTACAAAAAATACCCTAGCCTTGGGTAGTTATAGGAAAATCAGCCTATGTGGCTCACTTTCCCAGTGGCTGGATGGTTCAAAACGCATGATGGCATCATCTCCTTGGCTGCCTTACGACATGTCAGAGGCAGACAGGGGTCTGGCTACGTACAGAACGGTGTCCGTGAACATATGTGGTCTTCCTCTATAACAACCAGCAGTTTGTAAGGATGAATCCAGCCACTCAGGCTTGGTCCTCTTCTTTGAGATGGTATTAACTCTTTTCTGCGATGAAATCCTTATTACCATCTAATTATACAAAATGAGGCCCTTCTTTTAAAGCACCCACATGGCAGCTCACAACTTTCTATAATTCCAGTTCCAGAGGGTCTGGCATACGTGTGGCAAATCACCAATGCACATAAAATAAAAGTAAGTAAATTAAAAAGGAAAGTTATCTCAATGGACAGTGGTAGTGCATGCCTTTAACCTCAGCACTCGGGAGGCAGAGGCAGGCAGATCTCTTGAATTTGGGGACAGCCTGGTCTACTGAGCAGGTTCCAGGACAGCCAGAGGTACACAGAGAAACCATGACTCAAAAAGAAAAGTCCCCTCATATCAATACCAGCATCTACACCAAGTACCAGGCTTTCAGCACACAGCTCCTGGGGACAAACTGTCTTTAAATCTTCATAGTATCCTTTAAAAGAAGCCTAATGATCTTGTTTGTTCATTCTAGGAAACAAGGACGCCAGGCCTTACCAGACACTAGCCAAGGCTTTGATCGAGCTTTCCAACTGCCAGAACCGTGAAAGAGAAGATTCTCTTGCTTGTAAGTTACTCAGAGTAAATGATTTCATTGAATAACCTGGATTGCTTAATATAAAGACCAAACACGATCTAAGAGATTTTCCCTTTTAAACTAGCACAGTAAGAGGAAGAATGCACCATTATTTTATGGAAACAGTGTCAGCATCACCAATTCTTGACTTTTTAGGAGCCAAGAGGGGTCAAGGACACCAGGAGAACACAGCCCACAGAATCAACTAAACAGGGCTCATAGGGGCTCACATGGAGCCTGCATGGGTCCATGCTAGGTCCTCTGCATATATGTTGCAGTTGTTTAGCTTGGGATTTTTGTGGGACTTTATGGTGAATTGAAAGAAAATGACCCCTCCCCCCAAAGGGACTGTGACTATCAGGAGGTGTGGCCTTTTAGGAGGAAGTGTGTCACTATGGGGGCAGACTTTGAAATCAAACTGCCCTCAGTGTGACAGTAAACTTCCTGCTACCTTTTGGTCAAGATGTAGTCAGCAACATGTCTGCCTGCACACTGCCACGCTCCCCATTGTGATAATAATGGACTGAACCTCAGAAACTATAAGCAAGCCTTCCCAGTTAAATGTTTTCTTTATGAGTTGCCATGATTGTGGTGTCTCTTTACAACAATACAAACCCAAACTAAGACAGACTCCTAACAGTGAGAGTGGGGATATTCCCAACTATTTTGTCTGCTCTTGGGACCCTTTTCCTCCTACGGGGTTGCCTTGTCCAGCCTTGATATGAAGGTCTGTGCTTAACCTTATTGCATCTTATTATGTCCTGTTTGGTTGATATCCCTGGGAGGCCTGTTCTTTTCTGAAGGGAAATGGAGGCTAGTGGATCTAGTGGAGAGGGGAGGTGGTGGGAGGGAACTAGGGGGAGTGAGGGTGGTGAGGATACAGTAAGGATGTCTTGTGTGATGGAAGAATTATTCAAAGGAGAAAAGGAAACACGCTGCTAACAAGGGGCCGAAGATGGCGCAATGGCACAGAGGTTAGCAACACACAAAGTTCTGCTCAGGACCTGAGGTTGATTCCTAGGACCCAAGTCTTGAAGCTCATAGCCACTCATAACTCCATGCTCTCTTCTGGACTCCCTGGGTACCTGCTTGCACTCACAGGTACACATATCCCCACACGTAGATACATAATTAGAAGGAAATCTTAAAGAGCAGAAACTACCAGACAAAGCAACTAAGATTTTTGCTAAAAACTAATTTTATTTTTTAAAATGTTGTGTTTTCTTACATCTAATAAGAAATGAACTTACTTTAAATTTACAAATATATCACCTGTAGATGGGAAAAATTAAAACGGAATTGGAAGCTATTAAATGAACAATAATTCCCTTCTTCCCTCACTGATCACAAGCCTGTGATTTCTACTATAAATACTGTTTTATATGAAAAATTTAAACCTAAATATAGCATTTTATATCTCTTTTAATTTCAGTAAGACCACTTTAGGTGGTTGCCTTTAGCTCTTATCAGTATGATTATGTGAAATATTGCTTCATATTTTTAAATGTATTTTCAAGGGAGGCAAATTTGAAAGATGGAAGCATCTCTCTTTCTCTTCTCCTTCCCTTCCCTCCCTCCCCTTCCTTCTTTTCCTCCTCTCCCTTCCCTACTGTCTCCATTATCTTTCTGTTCTTTGAACCCTCTCCTGTGTGTGTGTGTGTGTGTGTGTGTGTGTGTGTGTGTGTGTGTGTATTTGTCTTTATTGCCCAGGATGGGCTCCAACTACCTTGTGCCTTGCTCTTGAGTTCTGGGATTGTAGCGGTGTATACACTTGCAATTCATGCCCTTCTTTTAAACATGCTGTGCCTCTCCCTTCTGATGCTGCTTTGTGGAAGAATCCTATAGTTTTGTCCCTTTAGGCTGAAGTAATGTTCTCTTTTTACAATGAATATTTGATTTTAAACATTAAAGTTATTCCTGCATCAAAACCAAAAATTGGAAATTTCCTGTCCATCCATCTCATACCTGCTTTGCTTTTGTTCAATCTTGGGTCATGTCCTAAAAAAGTGGCAGAACTAAATCACATCTTTAATTTCCTATATTTAAATAACTATGTCTTTTTAATTTTAATTTTAATTTTTATTAATCAATTAATTGTTTACCCCAACCTGATCACAGTTTCCCTTGCCTCTCTCCTCTCCTCCCAGTCTCTACCCCCAAGCCCTGCACCATTCACTCCCTCTTCCTTATTTTAGAAAAATGAACATCTTCCATGTATATCATCCAGCTGAGGCATATCAAGATGCAGCAAGATTAGGCACCTTCTCTCTTGTTAAGGCCGGACAAGGCAATTGAGCAGGAGGAAAGGGTCTCAAGGGCAGAGAACAGAGTCAGAGACAGCCCCTACTCCTTCTGCCAGGAGTCCCAGAAGAAGATCAAGTCACACATCCATAACACAAGCAGAGGACACAGGTAGGTTTTATACAAGTTCTCTATCTGGTGGTTTATTCTCTGTGAGCTCCCAAGCGCCCATGTGACTTGACTCTGTGTGTTTTCCCGTGTTGTCCTTGGCCCCTGGGCTCCCATAATCCTTCCTCCCCATCTTCCACAGGATTTCTCAAGGTCTACCTAGTGTTTGATTGTGACTGTTTCCATCGGTTTCTGGGTGAAGCCTCTCTGATGACAACTGTACTGGACAATGATCCATCAGTATAGACAAATATCATTAGGAATCATTTAACTGACTTTTTTTGCCAGTCATATTTGGTTCTATCCTAGGTCTTTGGGCTGTCCAGCCTCTGGGTCCTAGCCCTCCAGGCAGTGTCAGAGCCGAGCTCCCTCTCATAATACATGTCTCAAGCTAGACCAGTCATTGGTTGACAACGCCCATAATTTCTGTGCCGCCTTTGTCCCAGCATATCCCGTAGGCAGGGCAAATTGTTGGTCAGAGGTTATGTGGCTGGGTTGGGGTCCCAGTGTCTCCACTTGCTTGGTTATAGGAGTTGGCTGGTTCAGGCTCCACATCTCCCATTTTTAGGAGTCTTATCTAGGGTCACCCTCATAGATTCCTGGTTGTTTCCGTTGGACTAGGTTTCTAGCTTATCTCAGAGATGCCCTCAATTTCAGCTGTCTTTCCCAGTACTCTCTCCTTCCCTCCTCTTCCCACCTGTGCCTCCTGTTCTAATGCCCAACCACCCTATCCAGACCTCTCCCCCCATTCACCTATGATATCTATTCTGCCTCAAGACCCAGCTATACCACTCCTGGGCATATACCCAAAGGGTGCTCTACCTTATTACAAGGACACTTGCTCAACTATGTTCATAGCAGCTTTATTCATAATAGCCAGAAATGGGGAACAACCTAGATGTCTATCAACTGAAGAATGGATAAAGAAAATGTAGTAAATTTATGCAATGACATATTACTCATCTATTAAAAAGCAATGACATCATGAAATTTTCTGGCAAATGGATAGAACTAGAAAAGATCAACCCGAATGAAGTAATCCAGATCCAGAAAGACAAACACACTATGTACTCACTTGTAGGTGGATATTAGCCATAAAGTAAAGAGTAACTGCGCCACAATCTACAGACTAAAAGAAATTGAGAAACAAGGAAGGCTCAAAGGGGAGGGACATATGAATCTCACTGTGAAGGGGAAATAGAATAGATAACAACTGCCTCTTACTTCAGTACTTCCAAGAAGAGAGATTGGATGAACAGAGTATATATATGTGTATATATATATATATATATGTATATATATACATACACACATATAACTATACACACACACACACACACACACACACACATAGTATATACCTATACACTAGTTATGCCAGTTCTTCTGACCCACTAATGTGGGGCATTTATGGACTCTTCTGTAAATTCTTTCACCATTGTTTGATGGTTCTAGGATCAAATGGATCCTGTCTTTATTTTGTTAGATTTATACCAAGATAAAGTATTTTTGTAGCCGTAATAGTATTTTTAAATATTTTACCAATTATTATTACCATAATTTAATGACAGTTCTAATTGCCTTTTAATGGTTCGTTGGGAGCAGGCCTTCTGGTAATCGCTGTTTCCCTTCATATGAGACATTGTTTATTCCAGGAAAAGACATTGTTGCTGGTTGTCCTTCTGGACTTGCTTCTCTTAAAATATATTCACAGTAGGTGACTTCTTTGTGGCTTCCACTGTTTCTTTCACTGTTTCTTGTTTTTTAATCCTGGGAATCAAATCTAGGGATTCATGCATGTTAGGCAAGTGTTCACCAAAACCACTGAACTGTATCCCTGGACCCCTTGCTACTTTATATTTTAAGCGAGGATTTCACTAAGTTGCCTAAATTGTCCTTGAACTTGTGGTCCTTTTAGAAGCCGGGATGACAGGCCTGAACCACCAGTCATGGTTCCCTATTGTTTCTTAGGAAAAATGTGTGGTTGTTCAATGTTCAATTCTTTGTCATTTAGAGGTAATAGTACATTTTTCTTGGCCTTTGCTACATTTTCCCTTTGTCTTTGACTCTAGGAACTTTAATCACAAAATATTTGGGTGGGGATTTCTTTGGGTGTATCTTTTGACTATTTGCCTTACACCTACTTCAAATCCAGTTAACGTTCCCTCCCCCCCCACCCCATTTGTTTGAGTTAGAGCTTCTGTGGCTGTGCTAAAGCCCTCTGATCTTAAGCAGGAAAGGACTTTTCTGTATTGTAGCTCGTCCATCATCCAGGGAAGTCAGAGCAGGAAGGCGGAGGCAGGAGCTGATGCAGAGGCCGTAGAGGAACACTGCTTCCTGGAGGGCTCCTTGCTTGGCCCACTTTCTCATGTAACTCGGGGTACTCTTACATTACTCACTGATAAGAAAATGACTCACAGGCATGCCAACAGGTCAGTCTGATGGGGATATTTTCTCAGTCGCGGGTCCCTCTTCTCAATGATTCTTGCTTGTGTCAAATTGACAGAAAGACTAAGTAGGATACTCTCAGCTAAATACAAGGAGAAACTTGAAGCAGTTGGGAGTACACCACTTTACCTAGATTCCCATAGTTTCCTTTTTTCATTAAACAATGAACTCACTGTGTGGGGGAGGGGAGCACGTGGGGAGAGGATGTCAGAGAAATGGTCATCTTTCAGATCTCTGTAACAGCTTGCTTAGATGCCTTTAATGCTCAGAAACTTAATGCTAATTGTCTTTGGGAATATCAGAAATAAAGATAAACTTAATACAAATATCTGAAATTGACTTAGAAATTATGACTAGTTATCTGAAAACCTAGATTTGTTAAATTTTGTTAATATATGTTTGTTGAATGAGTAAATAATTAGACGACCTTAGGAGGTATGGCTAACCAAAGAGCAAGCCACACTTCCATACTTAGATCTGCTAGATTATTTTGTAGTTTTTGTTTGTAATGAACTGTTCTTAGATGGTTAGCCTTTTAAACCTTCTCTGATTGGATGAGCTAAGAGATGGTATTTTGTAATGTTGGATTTCATTAGAAGACTTTACTTGGCTAAGGACTCAAAGATTTCCAGAGTAAGAGTCTATTTTTCAAATTTATTTGTTTATATATTTATTTTTATTTTATGTGTATGAGTATAAGTGTTTAACCTGCATTTATGTGCAGGTACCTTGTGTATGCTTCATGCTGCAGAGGTCAGAACTGGGGAATTAGATCTCCAGTAACTAGAGTTGCAGATGGTTGGGGCCATATGTGGATGCTGAGAACTGAATTCAGGTCTTTTGCAAGAGCAACACCTGCTCTAAGCTGCTGACCCATCTCTTTAGCTCCAGAGTCTATTTCTTGATAAATGAACTATTTCACAATATTGATTTAGCAATACGTGACTTACCGAGAAACTATTAGTGTTAATCAGTACCGTTAATTAGGCAAATAAAAATAGCTTTCACATGGTGCAAAGAGTATTATTCATTTCTGTAGAACTGGGTTCTAGACACTTGACTAAATTGTATAGTTCTCCTATGTGGCTTATTGATGGTCAGGGCATGTGTAGTTCTTAAAATTACCCAGTTATTATGTTCATTTTAGTGAAAAGATAGCTTTCCCCTTTCATGGGAAAGGTTGAAAAGTTGACAGAGTAGCTTCAAACTTTCTTGTCTTAAAGTTGATATTGCTCCTTTAGAGATTGTAAAAATAGCTTCCTCTAGTTTTTGTAGCATGATTAATAAAAACCCAGAGACAGAAGCTGGGGTTCAACATGAAGATCAGAAAAGCAAAACAGCCAGTCGCTGACTCTTACCTTTACCTCAGTTTGAAATGGCGATCCTGTCTGCAGGAATCTCAGAATGAGACTGTGACCGAGATCTGTCTCTTCCCATCTTATATCCCTCTCTAGTGTTGGGATTAAAGTTGTGTACCACTACCACCTGGTTTCTACGGCAAACGAGCAGAGCTACTGGGATTAAAGGTGTGTGTCTCGACTGCCTGGTCTGTAAGGCTGATTAGTGCGGCTGTTTTATTCTCTGAACTTCAGACAAGCTTTATTTATTAAAATACAAATGAAATATCACCACAAGTTTTGAAAAGGACCTTCAATGTATAATTAATCAACCCAAATGGATGTTATCTGAATATGAGAAATTTTTATAATTTTGAGTAATTTTCTCTCTCATCTCAGCCTTGAAGTTTAGAAACTTGGGTTAGCTCAGAATTTGTAGCTTTCCATCTTCCAATAAAGCATAAAAGGCTGCAATAACTTATGGTCTTTTGCTGGAATGAAAAAAGATACATCTTTCATTTGGTCAATAATTTCAACCATTTGGAAAAGTCAATTGATTTAAAAACCTAAATTTAGTTTCTACCCAGTATGTGAAACTTCTGAGTGGATTCTACAGTCAGTATGATGTGTTCTCTCTTCCTTGCTATGTTGCGGTCTGCCTCTGCCTTTGGAGCCCATGAAAATAAACAGTGAGGGCACATGACTTCATCGAGGGTTTAAAAGGGAAGCCTTGCAAATATGTATTTTGTAGATCATGGTAATCACCCTGAGGTATGTGAGGCCTTCTAATGCCTTTCCTTGCAGAGCTATTATCCTATAGATCTAATAGGGAAAGTCGCCCTAAAGAGACTGGGGTTGTGGTGAGGAGGAGGAACATTTTCATAGAGTCAAAGAATAAATAAATAAAAGAAAGAAAAAAATTTGGTGAATATCCTTTACTGTATTTCCAAGAGTCTAAATGTTATCAGTTGTGTTTTCTCAAGATTAATAAAGCAAATAGGATTAATGAAAAAGTAAACATCAGGGCTGGGGGAGGCAAAGGTGTCTCAGCTTCTGTGGGTATCATCTCCCTGCCACTCTGTTCTCCTCATTAAGATCAATTCGGCTTTTAGCCCAAGTCTTAGCTCAGTGCTGAGAGCACAATGGTGCTGTAGCAGAGGCTTCCCCAGTGAGCATCTGTTGAGTTAGTAAATGAATGAACCACATTCATTCCCTAGTGTGTGTCAAGGCAGTCTATGCTAACACACAGAAAGTGAATAAGTGGTGTCTTAATATGATTGCTACTGTTTTCCTTCTCAGAAAAATTTGTACATGATTGATATGTTTCCATTGCAGTTTTATGATAATTAAGGGGGATCGTTGTATAAGAGAAGGCAGAAAATTGTAAGAGCCGGAAGAAAAGGGAATTTGCGGGGAGAGTGTGTCTCCCGGAAATGTCAGAAGCTGTACCCGTGACATCTTAGCAATACTGTTGCTTAAACATGACCTGAACATGAACAACAACAATGGCCGTGCTGAGGTGGACTGGGGAAAGCTTATGAAGCCTTAGCGCTGTGCAAAGAACTATAGGCAACTAGGCAATGCTGAGAGCAGGAGAAACAGTCTTCCCTAGGGAAGAGCACACCAGCTGATTGGCCAGCGCCAAGAGGTTAGCCCTGAAATCGTACACACACAAGTAACATTATACAGATTGAATAGATTGCTTTTATGTGGTGAGTCCACATAAAAGTTTATTTTATTATAGTCTCAAAAAATTATTTAATTTAATTATTAAAAAGGTGATGTGAGCGACAGACTAATCTGGGCGTTAATGCCATCAATTAGGGCTCTGTCAGCTCCTAAACTTGGGATCCTCAAGTTCATTTTGCTTTCTGATCTGAGAAACGATTTTTCACGGCTAAGAGCAGCACAGACAGGCAGGAGTTAAAGGGAAGATGCAAACGCATCCAGCCCAGAGTCACACGTCCAGACAGTCTGGTCTAGGACAGTTCTCTGAGTCTATGCAGGAGTTCACTAGCTTGACGGTAGGCAAGAGTCCAAGCTAATGTTGTAAACATCCTTATTTATGTAAGAGTAGAGAAACGTGGACTTTAGGAAAACGACTGTGTCACATTCCAAGTGATAAAATAACCATGTGCTGTAAAATTTTCAGTTATAAAGAAGCCCAGAGTACGGGCTCCCTTGCAGGCTCATTGACTTTAATTTAATGGATCAACTACACGGCAGCCAATAGTCTGAAGCTCAGTGAGGAAGGATGGAGAGGGTTCATTCCTTTCAGTCGGCTGCCCGGATGAAGCATGACTTTCCTTGAAATGCTCATCGTGTGATTGGCAGGCTGGCCTTGCACGTACCTTCTGCTTTGAGATGAACTTTGCGCATGTGCACTGACAGAAAAGGAGTGTGACTGAAGTAAGCTTAGAGAGTTCCTTAGCCTATAAGGTTGATTTGTAATTCCTGTCGTTCCTCTTGGAAATTGTTGACATTCCCATGTGCAAATTCCCTTATCCAAGAAGAAACCTGGACATTTCAGAAGAGAAGTGTGTTTTTAACTAGAGGGACGTTTAAAACACTGCCAATGGGCATCGGGAATCTTCTTAGAATCGACGGACATGGCTTGTGTGGAGAACATCTTGCTCCGATGTGAGAGAATCTTGCAGCTCCCTCCCCGCCATAGCTCTGTCCACAGAGGACTCTTCATTCAGTTCCAAGGTAAACCTAAAGACAGAGCCAAAACTAATGACTCACTGGAAGGGATTCTTTGTAAACAAGCTTCCTTACCGAGTCTCTTTTACTGTGACACGTCTGTGTGTGAATGCTGACACATCACTCTGCCACCGCCTTGGCTGGTATTCATCAGCGTCATCTGGAATCACAGAGCCTTGCGGGAAAGGTGGAGGCCGGGTTTTAAGATTCTGAGTTGTTCCTCAAAGTGGTCTCAGAAATCTGAGATTTTGTAATGGCTATATAAGTAAATAGTTGCTTATTTAGATGTAGAAATATTTTATATTGGAAGAGGTATGGTAGAGTGGACATCTTTGCCCACAGCTGGTCCAAGTTCTGATAAAATTTCACCTCTGTGGAAAGGGCTTTGTCAGAATGGATGAACAGTATGAAAGTGCTCCTTTTAGCAATTATAATTATGAGACTCTGTTCCAAGAAATAGTTTAGATAAAAATGAAATTTTATACCAAAAATGTCTTACTATTTAGGACATTGAGTTTGCAGCTAGTATCCAATATCTCTTTAAAACCATGTATACAGTAATTATGGAGTTAGTAGTATTAATGAGCTTTTTGTTAAGAGAACCAAGATAATATGAATTTTATTAAAACTAGAAAAATTAACACACTTCATGTGGCTAGAGCAGTATTTCTTCATCTTTTAGCTACTCAGTTATGTAAAATAAAAGTCCTTAAATGAAATAGGCCAGGAAAAATCTCCTCAGTGCATGAGGCATAGTCAACCAGAAATGTGGATTTGAATATACACATGTGTATGTGTGTGTGTACATATACACATATATTTGTATGTAGTACATGTGTATATTTGACTTCATGCTTTTGGATGTTTTATTCTTTCATTTATTAACCCCCCTTTTTTGTTCTTTGAAGCAGGATTTCTCTGTGGTAAAAGTCCTGTCTGTCCTGTAATTTACTTTGTAGACCAGGGTTGTCTTGAACTCATAGAGATCTGCCTTCCTCTGCCTCCCAAGTACTGGGATTAAAGGTGTGTACAACCACCACCCAGCTTAAAATATTTTTATATAGGTGCTGAATTTCTTTGTATATTCATTTAAGGGAATCTTGCTGCTGTGCTACCCTGGCAAAGCCATCATGATCCTCCTGCTTCAATCTTTTGAGAATTGGCACTGAAAGTCTGAGCCAGTCTGTGGCTGGCTGGAGAGTATTCTTTAAAATCGTAAATGAATACTGAATTTCATCAAATGTTTGTCTGCATCTCTTGTGATGATTTATGTTTTTTTTGTGCTTCATTCTGGTAAAGTGATGGATCACATTTTCATTGATTTATATGTGTTAAATGAGCCTCTTCTCTCTGGGATAAATGCCAGTTGATATTGTATTTAAAACAGCACAGTACTGGCACAAAAACTAATGTAAATAAACCAGTGGCCAGACAGAAAGTCCAGAAATAAACCCAACTATTTATATGGAATTGATTTTTGACAAAGCGGCCATGAACACACAAAAAGGAAAGAGCAGTGTATTTAATAAATGGTATTGAGAAAACAGAGTATTTATATGCAGAACGGAATTAGACCATTTTTTTCAAACCAAATATAGAAACAAACTCAAAACTTATAAAAGACTTAAATATAATGCCTGAAACTGTGAAACTGTAGGAGAAAACCGGGAGGAAATCTCTACAACATTGGTCTGGGTTGGAAATCCCCGGGTTAGACCTCAGAAGCTCAGTCAACAAGAGCACAACCAGACAAGTGGGATTTCACCAAAGTAAAAAGTTGCTACACAGCGAAGGAAGCAATTAACAGAGGAGAGAGTCAACATCCAGCATGGGTTACAAAACAGCTTCTGAGAAAGACTTGCTATTTAAAATGTAAAAGGTGCCCGGGCAACCAATAACAATAAGATAATTCAGTTCAAAAGGACACAATGGATTTGAGTAGGCATTTTCCAAAAGAAGAGACACGGATGGCTAACAGATGATGAAAAATTGTCGAGCATCTCTATTCAGTGAAATGCGAATTAATATCACAACGAACTATCAGCCTACATCTGTTAAAACAGATATTATAAAGAAGGTGGATAACAATTATCGGAAAGGCAGTGGAGAAAATGGAAACTTGTGTGAATTAGCATGCTGACTTTGGAGAATAGAATGTCAAGTAGTTTCGCGCTACCCCCCCCCCCCCCAAATAGCAATTGTCCAAAAAAAATTGAAACTAGCATACTAAAGTGCTAGCTATACAATAGCTAATACTCAGAAGCAGAGCTGATATCCTCTATAGGATGAATGTATAAGTAAATAGGGAATAAATACACAATACAATGTTACAAATACAAAAATATTTTTTATAGTTTACATAGGACCCAAGCAACATATGAGATTTCATTATATCGATGTATCATTATTTACCAAGTTCACTTATTGTTTATCTGAAGTTTGAATTTAACTAAATTTGAATTCTCAAAGGATTAAAAACCATTCTTTCAGGCTGGAGTTGCTGGGCTCCCTCTAGCTCAGGTAAGCTGTTTCAGTGGGTAGCCCTATCATGGTCTTGATCTCTTATTGTATTCTCACTCCTCCAACTCTTCGACTGGACTTTGGGAGCTCAGCCCAGTGCTCCACTGTGGATCTCTGCATCTGCTTCCATCAGTTGCTGGATGAAGGTTTTATGATGACATTTAAGATAGTCATCAATCTGATTACAGGGCAAGGCCAGTTCAGGCACCCTTTCCTCTATTGCTTAGGGTCTTAGCTGGAGTTATCCTTGTATATTTCTGGGAATTTCTCTAGTGCCAGCTTTCTTGTTAACCCCATAATGGTTACCTCAATCAAGGTATTGCTTTCCTTGTTCTCCATCTCTGTCTTTCCTGCATCTGGACCATCTTGTTCTCTCAAGTTTCCTTTCCCCTCCCCTTTTCCACTCCTTCTTCCCCTCTACCTACCCTTCTCCCCCTCTTCCCACGCTCCCAATTATCTCAGATATTGTCTATTTCTGCTTCCCAGGGAGATCTATATATGTTTCTCTTAGGGTTCTCAATGTTAATTAGCTTCTCTGGGACCGTGGACTACAGACTCGTTATCCTTTGCTTTACAGCTAGTATCCACTTATGAATGAGTACATACCATGTTCATCTTTCTGGGTCTGGGTTACCTCACTCAGGATGTTATTTTTCTAATTCCATCCATTTGCGTGCAAATTTCAAGGGCAACTCTGGCCTGACTGTGAGGAAACCAGCATAGGATCAAACTAGGCCCTCTGAATGTGGGCAACAGTTGTATGCCTGGGGCAGACTGTAGGTCCACTGGTAGTGAGACCAGGATTTATCCCTACTGCTTGTTCTGACTTTTTGGAACTTATTCTTTCTGGAGGGATACCTTGCTCATCCTAGATGTAGTGGGGAGGGCCTTGTTCCTGCCTCAAAGCATTGTGCTAGACTTTGTTGACTCCCCATGGGAAGCCTTACCTCTCTGTGGAGTGGATGGGGGTGGGATGGAGGGGAAGGTGGAGGGAGCAGGAGTGGGGAGGGAGTGGGAACTGGATTTGGCATGGAAAATAAGAAAAGATAGTTTCTTTTTAAACAAATTAAAAAAATAAAAATCATTCTCTGAGAAATAGTATCAACACATAGCTCAAGCTGACCTTGAACTTGTGATCCCTTTGCTTCAAACACCTGAGAACGAGGATTCAGGTATGAGCCATGACATGACCCCTGTTTGCTGAAGTTCGAATTTGAGTGACACTGGAAACTGAAGCAGTTAAGTGGACCCTAGCTGACTGCAGAATGGAGAGTTAGCTGAATCGTGTTCTGCTGTTTATGAATACAGACCATGAAGGTAATGACCGTTTATGTGTTCCTGAGAAAATTCTACACAAAGTGCTGGATGGAGCCAGTTTCTTCTTGTTGACTTCTAGTAAAATGTGGTAGGGTTGAGCAAGGTGAAGGGAAATGCTGTAGCATAGAGCCAGAACTTCTTTGCAGCCCACCAAAGCTGCAAATCCGCTTCCAGTAGAGATGGTCAGGAGATGATGAGGGCCGGAGACTGTGGCAGAACCACATTTTGCTAGTTCTTTGAAAGGATTAAAAAAAATCTGAACATCTAATCATAAGGTGGACTTTCTGGCAAGAGTACACATGGATATCATGGATCTCCAAAGCTATCTCAGGTGAATCCAGAAACAGAACTAAAATTGTCCAGGAAGAAGCCAGAAAGAAGCCCCTGTCTAATGGAGTGAATCTGGGTGGTATACACCAACAACATCTTTGAGGATGTGACCTCATCAGAAGGGTGGCAAGCCTCGGTTGCAAGGGGAAGAAGGAAATGCAAAAGGCTATCACCCCCTGTCCCCATATATACACACTAGAAGTAGGATGCTAAGCAACTCATTAGGAAAAATGCTCTCTCATTCATGGAAAAAGAAAGACGATATGTAAGGCAGATCTGTAGGTCCAGAGGCCAGTCTTATTTACAGAAGTCATAACTGTAGGCCCTTCTTGCTGAGCTGTAAAACACAGAAAACGATTCCTAGGGATTGGAATCTAATGGATTTTTTTCCCAGCTGTGTCTCAGTGGATCCTTTTTTTCATTCTTCCCCAACTTTGGACAGAAACGACAACTTACTATACATCAATTCCAACACTCTATTTTGAGACTATTTAACTTATTTTCTACTTTTATAGGCCCATGGATGAATAAAAATTTTGCCCCAGATGGCTTATATGAAGATTATCATCCTTGTGTGATTTAGAGAATAAAATTTAGGTATTTTGAGTTGATGATATTCAGATTAGATCTTTGAATTGCATCAATGCTATAAAGGGTTGAGACTTTTGATGATGCTAAGACTGGGCGAGTATCTTTAGTATGTGGAGTGGGTGTGAAAGTTTAGGTGGTCAGAAGACAGGCACTTAAAGGCAGAATAATTTTTGTTAACATTGTTCATTTCTCATCCATGGAATGTGTGCATGTTTTGCTTTACAGGGCATAAGGCCTTTCCAGGTGTGGTTACATTGTACATGCTGAAACAAAGAGATAGTTTAGGATTACTCAGGTGGACAAGTGTCCTTAAGACAGGAAAAATGTAAAGAGCAGGAGCCAGAGAATAGAGAAGATGTGTGTTGTGGGTCTAAAGAAGAAAGCAGAAATCAGGGATGTAAGTTGCCTCTGATAACTTGAGAAGATACAGACTTTCCTTAAACATTCCTGAAGGTGCGCAATATCTCACTTTGGAGTTCTAAGTTCTAGAGTTAGTTTGTGTTGTTTTAAGTCCCATTATGTTTGTTAGAATTTAGTGCCTTCATCATAGAAATTTATTATACCTAGGGTTCTGTAAGTAATAATCCTGGTTCTGGAGAGAACTGATCTCAGTAGATGCCCATTATGAACCTGAAGTTCCACCTGCCCTCGCAAATTTCAATTAAACAATCTCATAAAATTGTGGCCACTTTACAGATAAGGGAAAAAGTATAGTTCAGAGCTAGTTAAGTTTGTAAGTTATGTAAGTTAGTCGGAGGGCTCAAAAAGTCCCTCTCTTCCTTGCTCTCTCTTCTGCCTTTTCCTTCCATGTTCCTCTTCCTCGTTATCACTTGCCACAGAAGTACTGTCTAGGAAGAATTTCTGGAGCTAACAAGTTCAACACCTGCATCATCCCTTACGTGTGGACCTCTGTGCTTGCTTATGGCCTGGCTTTTACCACCTGGAGGCCATTCCACCACAAACAGTTAAACTTCTAGATAAGTCAATCTTTTACTGCAGGCAAAATGAGTATTCAAAAGGCTATGCTTTCTGGGTTAAATATGAGGTTTTTTTTTTTTAAATGCCAAAATGGTCTAGATTATACTGTAGGCAAAGAAAAGCTCATGCTATAAATTTCAACAACTGAGCCAGAACAAGGAGTTTCTTTTTTTCTAATTCTTATTTTATTTTTTAAATTTTAAATTAACATAATAAATGAAGATAATACATAAATGACATTGTACTTTGCTAATATTTATCCAACACTATTCTTTCTTGTTCCCCATTTCTCTCAATCTTTTATTTATTTATTTATTAAAAATTTCCACCTTCTCCCCACCTCCAATTTCCCTCCCACTTCTCCCCCTCCTCCTCCCTCTCCAGTCCTAAGAGCAGTCAGGGTTCCCTGCCCTGTGGGAAGTTCAAGGTTTTCCCCCCTCCATCCAGGTCTAGGAAGGTGAGCATCCAAACAAACCAGGCTCCCACAAAGCCAGTATATGCAGTAGGATCAAAACCCAGTGCCATTGTCCTTGGCTTCTTAGTCAGCCCTCATTGTCAGCCACATTCAGAGAGTCTGGTTTGATCACATGCTCCATCAGTCCCAGTCCAGCTGCCCTTGATTGATGGGGAAGCTCAGCCAATCACCTTGTCTGTGGGGTGTCCTCTTCCCCCCCCCCCCCCCCCCCCCCCCCGCCACAAATAGTCTGTGAGAATTTGTGTCCGTGTGCATTTGTTTTTTCTTTGTTTTTCTGCGCTCCTCGCTGGAACCTTGGCTTTTGTAAGTTCCCTTTTCTTTCCTTTATTAAAGCTGAATATTATATATTAAAGCTAGTCTGGTTAATCATAACTGCCGATCGACCACGCCCCTTCACTTGATGGGCTCCCATTAGATCAGTCCCACCATCTCAGTGGGTGGAAGCACCCCTTGCGGTCCTGACTTCCAACAAGGAGTTTCTTAAGAGCCCTGGTTCTCAACCTGTAGGTCGTGACCTTTAGGAAGTTGAAGGACCCTGTCACAGAGGTCTCCTAAGGCCACCAGAAAACAGAGATATTTACATTATGATTCATAACAGTAGCAAAATTACAGTTACTAAGTAACAACAAAAATAATTTTATGGTTGGGGTCACACTACTCTAATTAAGGGTTGCAGCATTAGGAAGGTTGAGAACCATTTGCCTTAGATGATCAGGTAAGGTAACAGTAGAAAAGGCTCCATAGACAGATTGGTAGGAAGCAAAGTTTACACTTTATAAGCAGCTTATTTGTATATTTTGGTAAAAAAGCCTGCAATGCCTTAGGTAGAGACCTTGGCTGAGCAAGGAGCTGGTGGCTAGCTGAGGCTGGTTAAACTGGCCATATTGCTTCTCTTCATGCTCAACCTGAAGTCAATTCTACCACCTTCTTGCTATGTCTCAGCCCTTCTAAAATGCTTTAGTACTGTGTTGGGAGAAAATCCTGTAGGGAGCTTTCTGCAGACTGAAGATATTATCTTTTCATGTATCTGTCAGCTGGCCAGGGGATAACATCTGGCAGAACAGCTGGTAAGATGGCACATGCAAGCTGCCACTGAGGAGAAGAGCCTCAGTAACTGGTAAATTAGATGCCATACTTGTCACCAATGCAAACATGCCTGGAACCTATTGTGCTCCTCCAATCTGTGATCTTGAGGTCAACTATTCAACATAGAATATCTAACAGACATGTGGTTCTCCTCCTTCCTTCATTGGGTTCCTTCCGTCATTCCATTTCACTAAGGAGAATTCGTTCATTATTCCAAACAAAAATGTATTATATAAATATTATATATTATGTGTAATATATTATATATAACATATATGCAATATATTGCATGTATTATATTATATATGGTATATCATGAATGTTATTTATAGCATAAACATGGTATCATAATATCATATGTCATAGTATATAATACATATCAATATATTTATATATGTATATCACACATTATAATATATATGAACATTAACTTCATATATCATATATTATAATATATAAATATTATATTTATATATTATATAATAATATAAATTTACATATTTAACTCATATAATATATAATAACAATTACAAAGACAATGTATTATATTATATGTATATACCTTACATGTAATAAATATTACATATATATTTTTTATTTTGTGTTACAGTGTAAAGAAGCATCAAGAAGGGGAAGCATTGAGCATACAGCTTGGATGGTAGGTGGTCAATGAATGCTGTTTCTGCTGTATTATTGCATCAGGAATGCTCTGGTCCCTGAGTAACCCAGAGTGTCATTGTATGGTGGGGTTGTGAGCTTTTGTGGGAGTTCATGAGATTAGGGAATGAGTGGGTCAAATAGCATTTCACTGTTCCTGTGACTTAAGTGATACCGTGTTGTTGGGATAATAAAGTAACTCTCCTTAGTGGCAACACAATGAAGGAAGAAAGACTCTTCTGGCTGTCTAGTAGGTGTATTTGCTCTGCGGTGAACAGTTGACCCAAGATCACAGACCATCAGTCCAGCCTTTGTTATGATGATACGTGGTACATTCTTTTAAAGTTCCTCCAACCAGAATGTTAATTCTTCACTTGTTGCTTTCTTTTTTTTTCTTTACAAGTTGCTATTTTACTATGTTGTCAAAGTTTCCTTTTTACAATTTTTATTAATTCTTTGAGAATTTCATACAAAATGTTTTGATCATATTCATCTCCCTCCTCATTTTCTCCCACATTATCCCCCACTGCCCTTTCCATACAACTTCATGGTCTCTCTAGCTCTCTATTTTCATCCCCCTCACCCCTCTTTTGTCCCCTTTCTTCCCAATCAAGTCCAGTTTGTGTTGACTGACTGCTCTTGGGTGTGGAGCCTGTTATGGAACGTGGCCAATATAGCAGATGTGACTCCATTCAAGAAAACTGACTTTTTTTTAAACAGCAACCAGATGTCAATGGTTCCTTGGTGGAGGTGGGACTTTGTGCCTACTTCCCCTCCTCCATGCTGGCATTTTGTCTGGCTTGAACTTGTGTGAATTTTGTGCATGCTGTCATAATCCATGAGTTCACATGCACATCTTTCCTGTTGTATCTGGAAAACACCATTTCCTTGAAAGCTTCCATGTCTCTGGCTTTAAAAAACCCTTCTTTCCTCTCTTCTGTATAGATCTCTGAACCTTGAAGATATGGTTGTGATGCAGACATTCCATTTAGGACTGAGTCCTCTGAGGTCTCCTTTTTGCTCATTGTTGACTAGTTACCAGACTGTGTAAATTGCCTTCTACCTCAAAAATATTCTCATCAAATGAGAGTAATTTGCTGACCTATGGATATAGCAAGAAGTCATTAGGAGATGTTTTATTACTGTGTCTATTTAACAGAGGAATAGTAGCAGATTTTCCTCTAGGCCCATGACCTATCTAACCCCAGGTCCTTGACCCAACTGACAATGTCAGGTGTGGGTTCCATCTAGTGGAGTGTGCCTTTAATACATTTAAAAGGGTGTTGATTACTTCCATATAACATTCATGCCAGAATCCTGGCGTTAGTGGTGATATCTGGCCAGGCAGGTCTTTCTTGCGGCTCTCAGAGCACACAGCTGGGTGTGACGATGACTTTTCTCTTCTGGTGACGTATATAGAACTTTCCAGTTCATGAAAGCTAGCCAGTAGAGCTGAAGCTTCCAGGTGGGTACCAGATGAATTTTTTCAAGTTCTATAATCATATTTAAGATGCTTTCAAGAGTGTTTTACTGGAGGGTGCCTAGGGGATCCCAGTGGCCGACAACTCAAAGTGATAACCCATTCCTGGTAGTGGGGTTATTATTTAGTAGCGTATGTCTAGTATTCTGGATTGTGATTTTTTTTTTTTTATCTTTTTGAGACAGGATCTCATACAGGCAAGGTTGATCTCAAACTCCCATGTAGCCGAGGATGACCCAGAATGTCTGATCTTCCTATCTCAACCTGTTAGGCGCTCATATTACAGGTGTGCACCACCACATCACAGCTAGTGTTAATTTTCTCTTCCCAGTCAAGTGGTTATAAGAAGCACAGAAGACTTGGGAATGTGGGGATAATTGTGGAGTTAATGTTTTCCTTTCTGCTGGAACTGTCTGGATAAATGGGAGCTGTGGGGTTTCCTTCAAATCTGTGCTTTGCATAGAGTCAGTGCTTTTATGATATGAGTCTGCATTATTTGCAAAAGACGAAGTAAAGTCTGATTTTTAAAAATCATCTTGAATTTGTTTGTTCTACAATCTAAAGGAACACTTGAGGCAACTGTGAAGATATGTACAAACAAACTTTAAAAGGCATTCCTGACAGCCACAGTTCTAAGCTTCAGGGTGCCTGAGAATTAAGGTTGGTAGAAGGCAATTGCTTATGTATGGCATTGATGCAGGAGTCCCCTCTGTGTGCTGTGATTACCATTAATGAATAGAGAAACTGCTTTGGCCTGTGGATTGGGCAGAGTTTAGGTAGGCAGGGGAAACTGAACTGAATGCTGGAAGAAGGAAGGCAGAGTCAGGGAGTCGCTATGGAGCTGCCGCTGGATATAGACATGCTGAAACTTTGCTGGTAGGCCACAACTTCGTGGTGATGCACAGATTAATGGAGATGGGTTAAATTAAGATGTAAGAGTTAGCCAATAAGAAGCTAGAACTAATGGGCCAAGCAGTGATTTAATTAATACATTTTCTGTCTGGTTATTTCGGGGCTAAGCTAACCCGGTGGCCAGGACAAACAAGCGGGCATTCCTCCTACCTGGCATGATCATATAGAGAGAGCAGTAGGGTGATTTTATAATCACACTGTGTTGTGTACAAATATGATATGGTCAAGTGTAAAAATGAATTACAACACAGATTCCTGGGCTCCGTGCCATAGAGTCAATTTTAGAGGTTGGGATGGCTCCTGGGATTTTTTTTTTTTCATAGGAAGTCAATGAGTTCAGATAATGAGCATTTGGGAGGAAGGCTTGCTTTGTCAGGGTAAAGTTTGATATGAGGGAATAAAATACTATATAAAATCCCATTTCCTGAAGAGGTGCCACTGGTTAATTATTATGTTGAGTAGAAACTCTTTGCCCCAGCTACAAAGCATGGAACTTGAGAAACGATAAAATGCAGTGGTCACCACAAGCTCTCAACCCACCATTTTCTTGCTGTGTGACTTTGAGCTCAGTGCCTCAGTTTCCTCATCTGTAAATTAGGCTGACTCACTGCATCTGCTGCTAAGTGTTCTGACTATTGGATAATACTGCCTAACAGTTATGGATGTTATAATAGCTAAGAAAAATATGTAAAGCATTTAAAAACACTTTCCAGAAATTGATTTATTTAACACACACACACACACACACACACACACACACACACACACACATATTCAGATCCAGTTGTTTATTCTTATTCTGAGGTTAACTGTTCAAAGTCAAAGACTAGAGAACAGCACAGTCAGGGTTCACAGCCAGGTGGGGCGACTCCATCATCCTTTCCCTTGCTATGATCCAATAAACTCTCAACCCATCGCTTCCCTCCTCCCTTACTTATCTTGAAGCCCCAGATGAGCCAGGCTTCATTCTTAGGAGCTGAAATTTCATTTGGTTAATGGAGCCTAATACACTTTGCTGAACAGCCAGGCCAGGGTGCACTGTGACAGAATGGAGTAGTTGTGTTGCTCTTGGGCAGGTGGCTTCCAGCCCAGCATTCTGGAGGGTTCTGGAGTGTCATGTGTCAAAGTCCTAGGTCAGTGGGCTGTAGCTCTGCTTGTTTTCACCAGTGGGCTTCTTGGGCGAGGGGACTTGGCATCTAACCATTGCCTGCTTCTCCCCAGCAGGGAAGATAGCTATAGCTTTCTAACTACAAGCATTCTTTTAGGGATTTTCTTTGGATGCCCTGGAGCTGAAGGTGTAAGACTTCATGGCATTGAGGGAGCTGGGGCTCCAAACCAGTGTACCAAACAGTGTTGTTTAAGGATAGTAGCTTAAACAACAGGTGTCTGAGCTCAAAAGGGTCATTCTGAAGTCTAGAGGTCCAAAATCAAGGTGTTGGTGGGACTGTGTTTTTGATGAGCTCTCTTTCTATGCTTGATCCTTATGTGCTGGCATTCTCCAAACCTTCACCGTGTCTTTCCTGTTGTGTGTCTCTGTCCTATTTCTTCTTGGAAGCATGCTTCTCTTGTGGCTCCACCCAAATGACCTTCCTTCCCTTTTTGCTGGTCCTATGTCCAATTACATCCTGGTGCACTGGGAGTTAGACAGCACAACATACAGTGGGAAGTTACAATCTCATTCCCATCACACACATAAGAGCTGTGGTGGCTGATCAGTGAATGTGCATGTCAGCAGTGCATAGTTTCCATTTTCACATCTAACACATATTTACTTTCCACCTACTTTTAGAGCTCCTTGCACGCCAGACCTACAGGCACTGGGACATCCTGTCTACTTCATGTCTCTCTACACTTGTGAAGAAACTGACCATTGCACACTTGCTGATTAATTTGTCACGAATCCATCCTTTATCTTTTTATCTGTGTGTATGGTTTCTGGGAAGCTTGTGCCTTCTGGGCTCTTGCTTCCTTCCTTGGTCCTGCCTCGCTCCCCAGCGGTGTTTGTGCCCCTCCGTGAAGGAAAAGTTTCTTCTTAAATGTTCTCCTTGAAGAAATGGGATCCCAGCTTGCTGAGCAGAGCTGTGTGTGTGTGGTTTTTTTCTCTGCTTGCTTGCTTTTCTGTCACCAGATTGCTCTGGGAGCAGTGATGCTCTTAATTAAGCTGAGATCTGAGGTGCTTAAAATGCAGAATTCACAGGCAAGCTGGCTGACGCCTGAGGCTTGAAAGAGATGGTTTTAATCATCAGAACTCTAGATGTGTTGCACTGTAAATGCTCCCCAGTTTGGCTTGAATTACCAAAGTGTAGACGCATTTGAAATGAGGAGGGGGAGTTACACTTTTTATCTTCCCCATGCTATTTGGTTGCTGAAAAACTGTGGCATTAAGGAAAAAACATGGAAAACCCTTCTGTGTACCTGTTCTACCATAAGAAGGTAGCCCCAATTTAATGAAAGAATGAGTATAGGTCTGTGGAGAGAGTTAAGCTTGTAAATTGCTTGCTGGGCCAGCATGAGAACACGAGTTTGATTCCTGGCACCAACATATAAACCGAACATGGGGCTGTGTGCTTATAATTCCAGCATCGGGCATGGTGAGAAAGGAGGATATCTGAGGCACGTCACCAGCCAGCCAGGCCAATCTCTAGACTCCAGGAGAGATTTAATTTTTTGTATGCGTGGACAGCCCATATATGGCTGTTCTGTTGAACTTGTCCATATTGGGGTCATGGTCTAAGTTGATGAGGATGACAACCAGATTTGTGTCAAAAACTAAGGCGGTTGGCTCCTGAGGAGTGAAGAGGTGTTGGAGAGGTAGAAAAGATGAAGAAGCAAAGAGGTTTCTTTTTTGTTTTGTTTTTATTTTTTTTTTTTAAAATTTTCTTTTGGGTGGGCACAGCAAGCGTGAGAGGTAGATATGGGAGGACTGGGGGATGAGTGGAACTGGGGTGCATGATGTGAAATTCCCAATAAATCAATAAAGAAATTATGTTAAATTAAAAAAGAAGGAATAGCAAGAATTGTAGGTGTAGTTAGTGGTGGGGGAGCTCCTGGTACTACCAAGCTGTCCATTTTTCTCTTGCTTACATCCAATTGGACTGGACTTACCATGGCCTCTGCTTATACTTAAGGTATTTGTGTAGCTCTCCAGATCAGTGGTTCTCTACCCGTGGGTCACGACCCCTTGGGGGAGTCAACAACCCTTTCAGAGGGGTTGCCCAAGACCATCAGAAAACACAGGTATTTACTTTACAATTTGTAACAGTAGCAAAATTAGTTATCAAGTAGTAATGAAATTAATTTTATGGACTAGATCACCACAAGATGAGGACCTGTATTATAGGGTCACAGCATTGGGATGATTGTGAACAATTGCTTGAGTTTCAACCACGATGAGCAGGCCAATTATATCTTCTCCCCTCCCCTTTCCCTTTTTCCTATCTTCATTCCTTCTCTCACCCCCAACTCTTTCTTCTTTCCTACTATCGTCTACCTACCTAGTTACCTAGTTACGTATCTGTCTACCTAATTCTCTTCCTACTGTGATAAAAATTGAACTTTTAGTCCATTTATGCCTGGTAACAAAGAAAAGCCTAGGTAGCCAAACGCTCAACACTTTGCACTAAAGAGCAATCTCCTTGACTAAGCAAAGTCCATGGTCTCCACCCTCATGGACATGTACAACCCATCCTTGCACATGTACAGGATACCAAGTCATATACCACACTCTCAGAGCATGGGCTTAGAGAAGGGGCTGTGTTCCTTCCCCACACAACAGAGCCTCGGGGAAAGCCACAGGTCCATCTACTCTCAACACCTGCATTTATGACTCAGCAAACAATTTATGACTCAGCGAACATCACGGACAAAGAAGTGGAAAGACTGTAAAAGCCAGAAAACCAGGAAGTCCTCAGTACAACTGTCTCTTTGAGAGGTGGCTACATAAACAAGACCAGAACAATGGCAATAGTTAGCAATATGAAAAGAGAGAATTTCCCAGGGGTCCCACTTCTAAACAAAGAACTATGGGCAACTAATGCCTTCTGGAAGAAGAAAACGAGTCTCCCAGAGTTGAGACCCCCTCATGGGTTGTCCAGTGCAGGGTAGTCAGCCCTGAAATCACAGACACACAAACAGCAGAAACAGACTTAGCAATTGCACTTACGTATTTGTGCATATGCAAACATAAAGATATGTGTGCAATAATAACACGCTAAGTAAAAGACACTATTAACTTGAGAGTGATGGGGAACACGGAAGGGGTTGGAGAAAGAGTAGCTGAGAAGGGCTAGGTGGAAAGGAAGGTGATGTAATTCTCTTTCAATTAAAATCATATTTTTTTTTAAAGAGAGATGTCTGGTTAACATACTTATTTCCAGAACAGATCTCACATGATTGCCAAAAAGATAAACAGAAAAATACATGGCTTTTGCCAATTTTCTATGAGGAAAATAAAAAGGAGACATCTCCACTGAAAACTGAAGCAGCCTACTAGTCAATGTGCCATTGCAGAAGAAAGGAATAGGCAAGTTAAACCTGGGAAAAAGTGGTCAATACACCAGCCCCATCAGCTGCAGTCGGGATCTCAGGGCAGTATGCAGAGCAAGCCTTCTAAATTGACCCTGGCCTCACCATCTGGAGGGTCAAGCGCTGCTCAAATTAAGAAAGGAAAGATAATGTCCAGACACAGAAAAGACATGAGAAGTACATAAACAGTGTATTCTAGCCAAACAGAGGGTGAAATAACACTAGGTGCCTCCTGACTGGCCCCTAGGCCTCTAGGTACCCTAAAATTTCCACCTCATTACTTATTTTTAAGTACCAGAAAGTAGGCCTATCCTAAGGAACGGAGTAGCCTGATTTTGAAAACGAGCAGAACACCGTCTACCTTTTAATGAATATAACCTCATTAATGTTAAGTAAGCCTTGATTTCAAAATGACAACCCCCTGTGTGAAGGGAGCCCTTAAGTCGTCAGAACCTAACACTTGGTTTAATGAACGATTTCCCACTAGATAATAGTTCACTCTTTGGTAGAAAAACAGGAAATGACCCGGGCTTGTGCCAAAGGAGAGTCCTGGGATGGAGATTAGCACAGCTGTGAGGGTAAGTAAGGTTTTGCGGCTCTCTGGCTGACTGTATCACCTGCATGGAGGTTCAGGGCTTGGCTGAGGGAAAAATGAATGAATAGTTTTGCTGTTTTATTTGCTTGTGTGCATGCATGTGTTTATGGGTGGGAAGTGGCCAATGGAGTTTGTGTGTGTGGTATACGTGTATGCAGCTGTGCATGTGGTGGTGTGCTTGTGTGGTGTGTGTGAATATGCATGCATCCATGCACACTCATGCAGAGACCAGTGGGAGCATCAGGTGTCCTGCTTTTTCTGCTCTCCACATTATTCACTTGGGACAGGATCTCTCATTGAACCTGGAGGTAGGCTGGCTGCAGTAAGCCGCATTGATCCTCCTGTCTCCACTCCCACAATTCTAAGGTTTGTTCAGCTCTGAGGTTTGAATTCAGGTACCCCAATCCTCATGTTTACATAGCAAGCCATTTTATTCGCCAAACCATTCTCACCAGCCATCAATGAACAGTTTTTAATCAAGAAACAGTTCTACTGAGGGAGGAGTGCTTCTTTGCCAATCAGTATCTATTTTATGAAACGATTTGGTTGAATGTGGTCAAGATTACCGGGTCAGCATCTGTCATAACTAGAGAAAAACAAAGCCCCAAGCAGAGGGCTTAGCACACTGGCAGGTGGGCCAGTGGGTGGTTTATGTCTAGTCAGAACTCAGGACTGAAATCACTCTGACCTAACCAGTAGCTTGTGTCCTATCCTGCTTCAGAGACCAGGAGTACATAACACACCCCAGGCCCATCCTGGAGAATTTTGATTTCCTAGGTAGTATGAACACAGTCACTGCAATAAGGCTCGCACTCTTCTGCTTCTACTGAAATGGTCATGTTCTCAAGAAATGCAGAAGACCTGCATCCCCATCACAACCAACTACTAAACTCACATTCCAAATTCACCCAGCAAGCAGAGCATGCCAGGGGACTGGTGGCTTTGACCTAAAGGGCACAAGTGGAACAAGAGGCTTCTGGTCAGGGCTGAGCATGACGAGCTGAGAGGGAAGGATTTGCAGATTCATGATGCAGATAGGATAGAGACAGTGTGAAAGGCTTAGAATTCCTTTCTCTATGCTCCAACCAAGATCTACCTAAGGCTGCCATAAAATGTTTTGTAATCAACAAAACTGAGAAACTGAGCCCATGTCTATAAGGCAAACAACTGCCTGGCCATCTCACTGGGATGGATGAACTTTTATAACAAGTGGAACAGACTTTTTATAACACTGTGGACACACTTTTATAAGTTTTTATAAGATTTTTATATTAGGGAGTTGGAACACAACCTAGCACATTGTTAGTGCTTTGAAGTGACTTAGTAAAAGAACATACTGTGATAAGGATGTAGGTTAGGAATATATATATACATTTACAGCTAGGTGGGCATAAAAATGACCCAGAAAGCTGGAGTAGGGGCTGGGATATGGCTCAGTTGGTAAAGTGTTGGTTAAGGAACCATGGACCCGAGTTCTACCCCGACATTATATAAGAGCCATGTAGGATGTAATCTGTAACCACAGTCCTGGGAAAGACAGGTGGAACCCACTTGCCAGTCAGTGGAGCCTAATTGGTGAGCTCTAGGTTTATTGAGAGACCTGGCTCAGAAAACTATGCTGGTTATCTCCCCTCCTTTAAGATCTTTTCTCTCCCCATCAAAGGCCCCTTTATAGTTTCCCAAATTCTCTAAGTACTCCCAGCTAAACACATGAACCTAGTGCCAGGGACCATGTGAGTAAGACTATGCCATCACCTTTATTCTGGGTCTAAGTGACATCACACTGTATGTTTTCCATCTTCAGACCTGAAAATTTCACTGTGCACATATACCATCTTCATCAGTTGATGGACATCAAGGCTGATTACCCATCCTAGTTACTGTGAATGGAAACTCAGCAAACATGGATGAGCATGTTTATCTGTAGTGGGGAGAGCCTGTAGAGTATACGCCCAGGAGTGGTATAACCGGGTCATAAGGTAGAAATGTTAATTGCTTTGTGAGGAACCTCAATATTGATCTCTATGGTGGTTGCGTCAGTTCGTACTCTTACCAACAATGCATGAGGACTCTCCTTCCCCCACATCTTTGCCAGCACATCTTCTGGATGTGCAGGTACACCGTACTTGTGAACCACTTCAGATGTGGCTGCTTGCACAAGACCTGCACAAGACCAAGCCAGTCAGGGTCCTTAGATGAACTTTTATTAAGAAATTTATGTGGCCAGGCAGTGGTGGTACATGCTTTTAATAGCAGCACTCAGGAGGCAGGGGGAAGGTGGATCTCTGTGAGTTCAAGGCCAGCCTGGAGTACAAGAGTTAGTTCCAGGACAGACTCCAAAACTACAGAAAAACCCTGTCTCAAAAAAAAAAAACAAACAAAAAAGAAAGAATGAAAGAAATGTATGTGGCCACATAGAAAATACAATTATACAATGTGTAAAATATCATATGCCAACATGTAAGACACACTAACATAATTTTACCTTCTATGAAAAATATTTGCATCATATCTGAGGGATCCTCTGAATATGGTCCGCTTGCCCCATTTTTCTGTTCACCTTCCCCATTCCTTTACTTTCTTCTCCTCCCCTCCTCTTCCTTTTCCCACTCCTTTTCTTCTTTTTCACTTCCCTTCTCTTTTCTACCCTCCCCTCCCTTACTCTTTTTTTCTCTCTTTTCCTTCATCCCTTTTATTATAACCATTTGGTTTAAGATTTTTAAAATTATCAAAGTATTGACTTATCATAAAAGATACTTTTATCAAAGAACATCCACTTTGCCTTATTGACCATTAATCATATCAGAATATGATTCCATAATTTTTAGTTATGTCTGTCAATAATTTAATTTCAGACATTCTGCAGTGTAATTATTTTCACAGGAAACCTTCCCTTGTTGCAGGCTTTGGCTTCATCACCTGCTTCTGTTTTTTTTTTTTTTTTTTTTTTTTTTTTTTTTTTTTTACTTTGGCATAGGCTGAGAACATAGTAAGGTGCTTCTGTTCTTCTTACTGATCATTCATTACCAGTTCTTTTCATGCTCCTCTCATGATGTGAACCGGTTGGGCTAGTCTCCTTGAATCAAATGGGCCTTTGTGTGTTCCTGGCTGCAGCATCTTATATACACCTCTTCCTACTTCTAGTAACCCCACTCTCAGGTATTCTCCACAGCTTCCAGGCCTGGGCTCTGTGGGTAGGTTATGATTTGGCCTCTGTGGCTTTGGAATGTAGGCAGGTAGACAGCCATGAAACAGATACATGACAGTAAACTAGTCCTAGTGTTATTTACCCATTTTGTAACCTGCCTAACAAAATATCCATCCCCAGAAGGAGATGTGATATGACTGACTTCTGTCTGGATTTACTCACCCCTTCATGAACTATTCTGTAGCTCAACCATTGTACTGAACTCTGGTAATGAAGCAGTAATGTCTGGTCTCAGTGTGTCTACAGTTTACTTGGGAGACAGGAATAATTTGGAAGCATATGGTAGTGATGCCCTGAGAGTAAGAAAGGGAGGTTTGAGGTGCAAATGATGGAGGTCAGAGAAATGCTCATGGAAAGTCACCAGGATTAGAGGTAGTGAAGGATGCTGGCCTCGCAGAGAATATAGGATCCCTGGTACAGGGACTGTTCCTTGCATAGTCACAAAAACTTGTTGTTATCTAGTCAAGGAAGCAGAAAGAAGTCCATCAAGTCCAGGATTAAAGGGATAGTGAAGCCACAGAAGGAAGCATGTCCAAGAAGTTCAGGAAGGGCCCTTTCTGTGCCTAGTAACAAAGAACTATAGACAGCCTCAGCAGTGGCAAGAGTCATGAGCACAGTCTATGTGACTAGATGTTCACAGAGGTGAAGAGGACCATGGTGTGTGTGTATAGATTGAGGGATGGACTAGATGTACCCGGAGGTGAGGAAGACCATGGTAGATGTGTACAGGGTGATGGATGGTACTCAACACTGGAAGTCAGAAAAGGTACCACATTCAGGATGAAGAGGAGGAAATAGACGCGAGAGCTTTTGATTCTTTCCAAGAACGACTGATACCATTCATTGACTGAGCATGGGCACAGAGAGGGGTCACTGAGGGCTCTCTGGCTTCTGGCTTCTGGTTTGGTAGGTAGAAGAGAGAGGCAGAAAAATATTAGAATGAAAGATGGCTTCAATTTTGGATGTGCAGTGTTTGATTTCCTTGTGGGCTGGCTTGGAAAGATGTTCATAAGCACTTGAATCAACTGAATCACAGGAGCGTGAAGAGGGCTACAAACACAGACCAAGGTGGAGGTAGGACACCAGGTCTAGTGATGCTCTGACAGGAAGTGACATCACTCAGGCACCCCGTGAGAACAAGTGATACCACTGTTTTTTTGTACGGATTCAAGCGATCTTGATAACATTTATGATGTCATTACAAACACATTGACAAATAAATAAGGTCTTTGTTATCAACCTGTTTTGAGTTTTGCTTGAGAATGTGTAGGCTGAGGTGGCAAATAACATCTCAAGGTCCCTTCCCACACAATGATGCTTCTGAGGTCCCGTGAATAGGGGGGCGTTGGAAAGTGCAGCATTGTTCTACAGTTTCAGAGGTAGGCCAACACAAAAAACAGAGTCAGAGCTGAGATTGCCATTTCCTCCCCCCTCCTACCTCAGCCTTCACTGATTTTGGAAATCATATCATCCATTATCTGGGTCAAGGACTTGAGAAGAAACGACAAAGCAGCTTGGTGAGAAACAGCATGTTCAGATGGTTGCACTAGCTCCTCTAAACCACTCACCCAAAGAAAGTAGAAGATCAACACAAAGAAAGTTCTCCTCAGCAGATGGCTCTCTATTTTTTCCCATGTCCTTTAAACTTAGCTGTTTTGAAACCCAACCAGAACTCTTTAGTAAGTAGGTGACAATAAAGCTACTTTTATTGTCCTGGTTCTTTAGTCCTTTCCCTGTCAGAACTAAATCCTTTAGGGAAAGAATAAGATACCTTTACCCTCAGTGTTTGAGTCTCTTTAATTTGTCTATAGCCTGGTAAAAGAACAATTGCAAGTTGACTGCTTGTAATTGGACAAACAGCTGGGGCTTGGCTCTGCCCTGGAGACAATTTCTCCTGCTCTCAGTGTTTCCAAGTTGTCCCTAGTTCTTTGTCTAGTACTGAGGCCTTATGAGCCTTTTCCCTTTCATATTAGCACGTCCATTGGTGGTGTTATTGTTCAGGTCTTGTTTAGGCACCTGTGTTGATAAGTATACATTTAACTATATATGTTACAACAATTAAAGAAAAAGAGGCCATGAATTTGCAAGCATACAAGGCATGGGGTGGTGCATGGGAGGAGTAGGAGGGAGGAGGAAATGATGTGATTATATCATAATTTCAAAAGTAAAACAGTATTGTAAATTAAAAACAAGCAAACCAATGATTCATCAAATGAATAGATAAATAAAATATGACGTGTCCACGAGATAGGGTAATTTTAGCCTTAAAAAGGAAATTCTTATTTCCATTCAAGCTACAACACGGATGAACGTCAAAGGCATAGTACAAGTTGAATAAGCCATTCACAAAAGAACAAGCAGTGTGCTACTCCTCTAATACTTGTGCCTAAAGTAGGAAAAATTACAGTGACATAAATGGAATCATGATTGACAGAGGCTAAGGTTAGGTGGTAGGGTGAGTTATGGATTAATATTCAATAAGAAGTTTCATTTTAGGATTATGAAAAAGTTCTAGGGATGGATGATGTGGGATGACCTTCTATGTGCTGTGATTGTCTTTTATTACCATTGGTTAATAAAGAAACTGATTTGAGCAATAGCCAGGCAGAATAGAGCTAGCCAGACAGAAAATGCAAGTAAAGATACAGGTAAAAAGAAGGCTGAGTCTAGCATATGCCAGCATTTACTGGGGAAGCAAGATGGGATGTAACAAGCCACAAGCCCTATGGTAAAATGTAGAATAATAGAAGGATTATGGATGCTTGTCTTTTTTAGTGTGTTGGTTACAAGTTGTTATGGATAACGGTCAGGAAAAAAGTGAAACAAATAAAATTAGATCCAAGGTCCTTGTTTTGAAAAGAAAAAAGGAGAATATGGATATGATAGGGTAGAATATAGATATGAAGAAGTAGATTATTAAATCTACTCTGAAAAGAAAGAAGGGAGGATATAGATAAGATCTTGTTTTGAAAAGAATAAAAGACTGTACAGTGGTGGCACATGCCTTTATTCCCAGCACTCAGGAGCAGAGACAGGTGGATATCTGTGAGTTTGAGGTCAGCCTGGTCTATCAAGTGAGTTCCAGGACTGGCTCCATAGCTACTGAGAAACCCTGTCTTGAAAAACCAAAATGAATGGATGAATAAAAAAGTAAATAAAGAAAGAAAAGAAAAAAGAAAAGAGTGATATAGATATGATAGGAAAGCAACTATTAGTTTTAAATGTTTCACATTGGATTAGACTTTTGCATATTGTATACAAATTTGAGGTTAATTTTGTTAAAATATACTTTACATACATTTCTAATCCTGTTCAAGGTATTATACCTGTATAGTAATTTAACAATGTAATGCAAATTTCTAGTCCTTGGTTGGGAGACTTTTGATGACTGTTTCTAATACTTTAGCAGTTATAGGTCTGTTTAATTTGCTTATCTGGTCTTGATTTAGTTTTGGTAAGTGATTTTTATCTAGAAAGTTGTCCATTTCCTTTATGTTTTCCAATTTTGTGGAGTACAAGTTTTTGAAATATGACCTGATGATTCTCTGTATTTCCTCTGTATCTGTTGTTATGTCCCCCTTTTCATTCCTGATTTTGTTAATTTAGATATTCTCTCTCTGCCTTTTGATTGGTTTTGATAAAGTTTTGTCTATTTTATTTATTTTATCCAAGAATCGACTCTTTGTCCCATTGATTTTTTGTAGTGTTTTCTTTGTTTCTATTTTGTTGATTTCAGATCTCATTGTGATTATTTCCTGCCATATAGTTCTCTTTGGTGAGATTGTTTCTTTTTGTTCTGAAGTTTTTATATGTTCTTTTAATTCACTAGTGTAGGAATTTCCATCTTCATTATGTAGGCATTTAGTGCTATAAACTTTCTTTTTAACATTGCTTTCATAAATTTGGGAATGTTGTATGATTATTTTCATTGAATTTTAGGAAGTCCTTAATTTATCCCTTGACCTATTGGTGCCTCAGATGAACATTGTTCAATTTCTATGTGTTTGTGGGCTTTCTGAAATTAATGTTGCTGTTGAATTCTAATTTTAAGTCATGGTGATCTGATAAGATGCATGGGTTATTCCAATATTTTTGTGTCTGTTGAGGTTTGTTTTGTTATCAAGTATGTGATCAATTTTTGAGATGGTTTTGTGAGGTGCAGAGAAGAAGGTATATTCTTTTGTTTGGATAGAATGCTGTATATATGTCTGTTAAGTTTATTTGAGCCATAACATCTGTTATTCCCTTATTTCTCTATTTTTTTTTCTGACTGACCTGTTCAGTGGTGAGAGTGGAGTGTTGAAGTCTTCCACTATTAGTGTGTGGGGTTTAATATATGATTTAAGATTTAGAAGTGTTTCTTTTACATATGAGTGTGCCCTTGTATTTGGGTCATAGTATTGAGATTAACTTGATGGATTTTCCCTGTGACTAATATGAAATGTCTTCCTTTGTCCCTTTTGATTAATTTTAGTTGGAAGTCTATTTTGTTAGATATTAGGATAGTTATATCAGCTGTTTCTTAGGTCCATTTGATTGGAAAAATTCTTTTCAACCATTTACTCTGAAATGATATCTGTCTTTGAGGTTGAAGTGTGTTTCTTGTATACAGCCAAAGGATGGATTCTGTTTTTGTATCCAATCTGTTAGCCTGTGTCTTTTTATAGGTGAGTAGAGTTCATTTATATTAAGGGATATTAATGACCAGTGATTGCTATCTTCTATTAATTTAGTTTTATTGTTGGTGATGTTATTTTGTGTGTTCCCCTTCTTTTGGATTTGCTGCTATGAGATCATCAATTGTCTTTGTTTTGGTTGATGTAGTCAACTTCCTTGGGTTGGAGTTTTTCTTCTAGTATTTTGTATAAGGCTGGGTTTGTGGCTAGGTATTGGTTAAATCTGGTTTTGTAATGAAATATCTTGTTTTGTACTTCTATGGTGATTGAAAGTTTTGCTGGGTATAATAGTCTGGACTGGCATCCTTGGTTTCTTAATTTGTGCATAACACTTCACCAGGACCTTCTGGCTTTCATTGTCTCCATTGAGAAGTCAAGTGTAATTCTGATAGGTCTGCCTTTATATGTTACTTGGCCTTTTTCCTTTGCAGCTCTTTGATATAGGAGTCCCCTCTGTGTGCTCTGACTACCTTTAATGAATAACGAAACTGCTTTGTACCTATAGAAAGGCAGAACTTAGGTAGGCGGGAAAAGCTAGGCTGAATGCTGGGAGGAAGAAAGGTGGAGTCAGAGAGCCACCATGGAGCCATCACTGAAGACAGATGTACTGAAACTTTGCTGGTAGGCCACAACCTCATTGTGATGCACAGTTTAATAGAGATGGGTTAAATTAAGATGTAAGAGTTAGCTAGTAAGAAGCTAGAGCTAATGGGCCAAGCAGTATTTTAAATGATACAGTTTCTGTGTGATTATTTCAGGTCTAAGCTAGCTGGGCAGCTGGGAACCAACAAGCAACTCTTCTTACAACAGCTCTTAATATTCTTTCTTTATTCTGTATGTTTATTGTTTTAATTATTATGTTGTGAGGGGACCATTTTTAAAAATCTAGTCTATTTTGGTGTTCTGTAACCTTTTCGTATCTTCATAGGCATATCTTTCTTTATGTTGGAAAAGTTTTCTTCTATGATTTTGTTAAATATATTTTCTGTGCTTTTGAGTTGAAATTCTCCTTCTATATCTATTATTCTCAGGTTTGGTCTTTTCATGCTGTCCCGTATTTCCTGGATATTTTGTGTTAAGCTTTTGTTAGATTTAATGTTTTCTTTGACTGATGAGTCTATTTCCTCTATTTTATCTTCCGTGCTCGAGATTCTCTCTTCCATCTCTTTTCTTCTGCTGTTTATGCTTGTATTTTTCGGTTCCTCATTGCTTTTTTTGATTTCTGTTTTTATAATCTCTTAGCTTGTGTTTTCTTTATTGTCTCTATTTCAGTTTTCACATCTTGAATAGTTTCTTTCATATGTTTAATTGCTTTTTCTTGGTTTTCTTTGAGGTATTTGTTGTTTTCCATTTTTTTGTTTATCGTTTCCTCCATTTCTTTCAGGAATTTTTTATTTGCTCTTTAAGGGCCCCAGAAATTCTCCTAAAGTCATTCTTTAGGTCATTTTCTTATGCTTCATCTATATTTGGTTGTTTATGTCTTGCTGTTATAGTTTCATTAATTTACACTAGTGTCCTCTTGCTCTTTGTGGTGCTGTGTAGAAGGAATGGTGGGCTGTGTCCCGCCACCCGGCTAGCTATACCCAAAATAATTACACGAAAACTGTATTCTTTTAAACACTGCCTGGCCCATTAATTTCAGCCTCTTACTCACATCTTGATTAACCCATATTTAGTAATCCGTGTAGCACCACGAGGTGGATTGCTTACCAGGAGAGATATTAACCTGCTTCCATCTCTGAGAAGAGAAGCATGGCGACTCACTATGGCAACTGCCTGAAGTGTCTCCCCAACTCCTTCTTCCCACAATTCTGTTCTGTCTATTCCGCCTACCTAATTTTCTGTCCCTTAAAGGGCCAAGGCAGTTTCTTTATTAATAATAAAAAAGTAACACATAGACACTCCTCCATCAGTGCTGCATGTGTTCTTACCTTGTCTACTTATCTTTTTCTCTGATTAGTGTAATTGGGGCTGTCTATGACTCTGGTGATCAATCTTCCCGGTGCCAGGGTATCCAAGGCTCAGGTGGTTGCTCTTATGATGCACTCAGTGCCATTGTTCCAGTCATCCCAATGGTCATTCCATGTTCCTGGAGGTTGTTCAGTACTCCTGGGGTTTCCTCTGCTTCTGTGGAGTTTTCTGTCTCAGGCCTGCTTTGGCCTAGGCTGCTGGCTCAGTCCTGTTTCTGTAAATGTCCCTGGTCTGGATCTGCTCCTGTGGAGGTCCTTGGCTTAACATTGGTCACACAAAGGTCTCTGGCTCTGATCTATTTCTTTGGAGGTCCCAGACTTGGATGTACCCAGATGCTCAGAGGTCCTGGCTCAGGCCTACTCCCTTAGAGGTCCCAGACTCATGACTGGACTGACAAAGGTCCTCGCTCATGTGTAGATTCTTGGAGGTCCCAATCTTATGCCCAGACCTGCAGAGGTCTCTGTTTCCTGCCTATGCTCTTGGAGGTCTGAGACTTATTACTAGACCCAGATGGTTCTCTGGTTCTTGTCCACTCCCTCAGTGGTTACACCCCTATACCTGCTTCTGTGGAGTTTGCTGTCTCAGGCCTGCTCTGTCCTAGGTCACTGGCTCAGTCCTATTTTCACAAATGACCCTGGTCTGGATCCACTCCTGCTCCCACAGAACTCACTGTCTCAGGCCCACTCCAGTCTAGGTCACTGGCTCATTCCTGTTCCTGTGAAGCTTTCTGCCTCAGGCCTGCTTCAGCCTTGGTCACTGGCTTAGTCCTGCTTCCATAAGTGTCCATGATCTTGATCCATTCCTGCTCCTGTGGAGTTCAATGTCTCAGGTCTGCTCCAGCCTAGGTCACTGGCTCAATCCTACTGCTGTGGAGTTCACTGTTTCAGGCCTGCTCCAGCGTTGGTCATTGGCTCAGTCCTGCCCCTGTGAAGCTTGCTGCCTCAGGCCTGCTCCAGCCTAGGTCATTGGCTCAGTCTTGTTTCTGCAAATGTCCCTGGTCTGGATATGCTCCAGCTCCCATGAAGTTCACCATCTCAGGACCAGTAGGTTGCTGGCTCAGTCCTGCTCCTGTGGAGCTCGCTGCCTTAGGCCTGCTCTAGCTTAAGCCACTGGCTCAGTCTTGTTTCCATATGTGTCCTTGGTCTGAATCTGCTTCTGCTCCTGTGGAGTTCCTTACTTGTATTTTAATCAATAAAGCTTGCCTGATGATCAGAAAGTAAAACAGCCCCACTGGTCAGCCTTACTGCCAGACAGTGGTAACACACACCTTAATCCCAATAGCCATACTAGTTGCCATAGAAACTGGGCAGTGCATATCTTTAATCCCAGAACTAGAGAGGATTATAAAACTGGAGGAGATAGCTCTCAGATACAGTTTAATTGTGAGATTCCTGGAGGCAGTATCACCATTTTAGACTGAGGTTGAGGTACGAGCCAGTGACTGACTATTTTGCTTTTGTGGATCTTCAGGTTGAACCCCAATTTTTCTCCCTGAGTTTTTATTAATTGTGCTTCAGCAGAATGTCCAATATCTTGACTTTCAGTCAACAGGAAGTGAACTGAGAGTTTGGCTATTGCTTGAGCAAAGGAGATCACAAAGTCCATTCCCAAAGTGACACACTTCCTTTAAAAGGCCATACCCACTCCAACAAAGTCATAGTGCCGCTCCCTCTGGGATCATTTTTTTCCAACCATCACAGTTGATGATCATCTGCAATGTTGGAAATAGAATGGTTGTGAAAATTACACCTAGTATATTAGTTTGTTAGGGCTACCATCCAAGTACAGGCTGTGGATGGCTTATATGAAGGAGGGCTTCTTATGAGATTGGCTTGTATGACTTTGGAGGCTACGATACCCCATATTATACCATCTGCTAGCTGGTGAACTGGGGAATGTTGTGGTATGACTCAGCCAAGCTCTAAAGGCCTGAGCACCAGAGTAACTGATGACCTGAGTATTGGCCCAAGTTAAAAAGCTCCAGAACTCAGGACACAGATATTTGAGGACACGAGGAGATGGGTGGGACAGAGAGTAAATGTGTGTTGCGTTGTCTTTTTGTCTTGGTCAGACCCTCAGTGGCTTAGATGAGCCCACTTGTATGATTGAGTACAATCTTGCCAATTCAGCCCACAGTTTCACATGCTTTTCTCTTCTAGAGCAAGATAACCCATGAGATTACCCATCATTCACCTAAACAAACATTTTAAGAAATAGTGACACAAGATTGAGTATGCAGCCAAGGGAGCAAACAACAAGGACCTGAGTTCAATCCCCAGAATAAATACCAACCTCAGTACTATTATCTGAGAAATATCAAACAGCAAAAGAACTGTAATGAACCCAAACATAGACTTGACAGCAACACCTCCATTGTGGCCCAGGTGTTATAGCAGGATTTAAGTCTAGTATGCTTCAGTGCTTTTCTAGTCATCATTTCTAGTCAGAGGGTGGGCTTTTTTTGTGAAGAAAATTGCCTCTTGATCCTGTACTTGGCAGCACTGTTATTGTTTTGATTTATTTTATTTCTAGTGTTATGTGATTGGACACAAAGTAACACTTAGATTCTTTATTCTCTCTACATCTCCCTTTCCCTCGCCTCCCCTCTTCTATCCTCTCCTTCCCTTTCCTCCCACCTTGTCTCTCTTTTCTCTTCTCTTCTTTGTATTTTTTTAATCTCTACAATGTGTAGGATGTATTTTTACTGCTTATAGATACAGAGAATTCTTTCAGATCCTCCAGATTATAAGGGACACAGCACAGGACATAAACATAAACTTTGAAGCCACTTGATGTGGGAGTCCCCTCTGTGTGCTGTGATTACCATTAATGAATAAAGAAACTGCGTTGGCCTGTTGATAGGGCAGAACTTAGGTAGGCATGGAGGACTGGACTGAATGCTGGGAGAAAGAAGGACAGAGTCAGGGAATGTCATGGAGCTGCCGCCGCTGGAGAAAGACATGCTGAAACTTTGCTGGTATGCCACGACCTCGTGGTGTTGCACAGATTATTAGAAATGTGTTAAATTAAGATGTAAGAGTTAACAAATAAGAAGCTAGAGCTAATGGGCCAAGCAGTGATTTAATTAATACAGTTTCTGTGTGGTTATTTCGGTTAAGGGCAGCTGGGGCGAACAAGTGGCTCATTCCTTGCAACAGTCACTTAGGCATATTTTGAATGAAACTGTTTCTGAAGTAGAAGCTGAGATCCTTGCTAAGCACACATTTTCAACATTTCCAAGTTTGCTCCAAATTGTGAATTGAGGGTTTTGCTTACATATTCTGGAAGTTTCAGCTGTAATTAAAAACACACACCCTGAGTTGCCAAGCATTATGCAATATGCTATTAAATATGTTATTCATTTATTTAATTTTTACTCACAAAATAATATATCTGTGTGCATGTATCTTCTGAGTTTTTTGGGATGTTTCAGATATAGCCCTGAGCCTTTAAACATAAGAACACAGAGGGCTGGGAATATACCTCAGTAGATACAGTGCCTGCCTAGTATGCAGGAGGCTGAGTTCCCACCAGGTGAACAGGGTCTGGTGGGAGAAGCCTACAATCCTGGCACAGACAGAGACAGGAGGATCCAAAGTTCAAGGTCAACCATATGGCAAGGTCAATGCCAGTCTTGGCTACACGAAACACTGTTTCAAAACAAGCACTGTATTGAAGAGATAAGGAGAAAGTGGACAGCCTTGTCGTGTTCCTGAATTTAGTGGGATGGCCTTGAGTTTCTCTCCATTTAATTTGATGTTAGCTGTCGGCTTGCTGTAAATAGCCTTTATTATATTTAGGAATGACCCCTGTAACTCTAATCTCTCCAAGACCTTTATCATAAAGGGGTGCTGAATTTTGTCAAATGCTTTTTCTGCATCTAATGAGATGATCATATGGTTTTTATCCTTCAGTTTATTTATATGATGGATTACATTGATAGATTTTCGTATGTTGAACCAGCCCTGCATCTCTGGGATGAAGCCTACTTGATCATAGTGGATAATTTTTCTAATGTGTTCTTGGATTCTGTTTGCCAGTATTTTATTGAGAATTTTTGCATCGATGTTCATAAGTGAGATTGGCCTGTAATTCTCTTTCTTGGTTGAGTCTTTGTGTGGTTTAGGTATCAGGGTAATTGTAGCTTCATAAAAGGAATTTGGCAATGACTGTTCTGTTTCTATATTATGAAATACCTTAAGGAGTATAGGTATTAGGTCTTCTTGGAAGTTCTGGTAGAATTCTGCATTGAACCCATCAGGTCCTGGGCTCTTTTTGGTAGGGAGGTTTCTGATAACAGTTTCTAATTCTTCGCGACTAACAGGACTATTTAGAGCATTTACCTGGTCCTGGATTAACTTTGGTATATGGTACTTATCTAAAAAAGTGTCCATTTCTTTTACATTTTCCAATTTTGTGGCATACAGGCTTTTGTAGTAAGATCTAATGATTCTCTGAATTTCCTCTGTGTCTGTGGTTATGTCCCCTTTTTCATTTCTGATCTTATTAATTTGTGTGTTCTCTCTCTGCCATTTGATTAGTTTGGCTAGGGGTTTGTCAATCTTGTTGATTTTCCTCCAAGAACCAGCTTTTTGTTTCATTGATTCTTTGGATTGTTTTCTGTGTTTCTATTTTTTTTTTTTTTGGTTTTTCGAGACAGGGTTTCTCTGTAGCTTTGGAGCCTATCCTGGAACTAGCTCTTGTAGACCAGGCTGGTCTCGAACTCACAGAGATCCGCCTGCCTCTGCCTCCCGAGTGCTGGGATTAAAGGCGTGCGCCACCACCGCCCGGCTGTGTTTCTATTTTGTTGATTTCTGCCCTCTGTTTGATAATTTCCAGTCTTCTACTCCTCCTAGGTGAGTCTGCTTCTTTCTTTTCTAAAGCTTTCAGGTGTGCTGTTAAGTCTCCAATGTGTGCTTTCTCCGTTTTTTTTTTTAAGTGGGCACTTAGTGCTATGAATTTTTCTCTTAGCACTGCTTTCATAGTGTCCCATAAGTTTGAGTATGTTGTGTCTTTATTTTCATTAAATTCAAGAAAGACTTGAAGTTCTAGCAATAGCATAAGACAAAACAAGGGGATCAAGGGATTCGAATTGGAAAGGAAGAAGTTAAACTTTGTTATTTGCTGATGATATGATAGTGTACATAAGCGACCCGAAAAACTCCACCAAAGAACTCCTACAGCTGATAAACTCCTTTAGTATCGTGGCAGGATACAAGATCAACTCCAAAAAAATCAGTCGCCCTCCTATATACAAAGGATAAGGAAGCAGAGAAAGAAATCAGAGAAGCATCACCTTTCACGATAGCCACAAATAGCATAAAATATCTTGGGGTAACTCTAACCAAGGAAGTGAAAGACCTATTTGACAAGAACTTTAAGTCTTTGAAGAAAGAAATTGAAGAGGACACCAGAAAATGGAAGGATCTCCCTTGCTCTTGGATTGGGAGGATCAACATAGTAAAAATGGCAATACTACCAAAGGCATTCTATAGATTTAATGTAATCCCATTAAAGATCCCATCAAAATTCTTCACAGATCTTGAGAGGACAATAATCAACTTTATATGGAAGAACAAGAAACCCAGGATAGCCAAAACAATCTTATACAATAAAGGAACTTCTGGAGGCATTACCATCCCTGACTTCAAACTCTATTACAGAGCTACAGTATTGAAAACAGCTTGGTATTGGCATAAAAATAGAGAAGTCGACCAATGGAATCGAATAGAAGACCCAGATCTTAACCCACAAATCTATGAACACCTGATTTTTGATAAAGGAGCTAAAAGCACACAATGGAAGAAAGAAAGCATCTTCAACAAATGGTGCTGGCATAACTGGATGTCAACCTGTAGAAGAATGAAAGTAGATCCGTGTCTATCACCATGCACAAAACTCAAGTCCAAATGGATTAAAGACCTCAATATCAATCTGAACACACTGAACCTGTTAGAGGAGAAAGTGGGAAGTACTCTACAACATTTGGGCACAGGAGACCGCTTCCTACGTATAACCCCAGCAGCACAGGCATTAAGGGCAACATTGAATAAACGGGACCTCCTGAAGCTGAGCAGCTTCTGTAAAGCAAAGGACACTGTCACTAAGACAAAAAGGCAGCCTTCTGACTGGGAAAAGATCTTCACCAACCCCGCAACAGACAAAGGCCTGATCTCCAAAATATATAAGGAACTCAAGAGACTAGACTTTAAAATGCTAATTAACCCAATTAAAAAATGGGGCACTGAACTGAACAGAGAATTCTCAACAGAAGAAGTTCGAATGGCCAAAAGACATTTAAAAGACTTAAGGGCATGCTCAACCTCCTTAGCAATCAGGGAAATGCAAATCAAAACAACGCTGAGATACCATCTTACACCTGTCAGAATGGCTAAAATCAAAAACACCAATGATAGCCTTTGCTGGAGAGGATGTGGAGTAAGGGGTACACTCATCCATTGCTGGTGGGAATGCAAACTTGTGCAACCACTTTGGAAAGCAGTGTGGAGGTTTCTCAGGAAATTTGGGATCAACCTACCCCAGGACCCAGCAATCCCACTCTTGGGAATTTACCCAAGAGATGCCCAATCATATTACAAAAGCATTTGTTCAACTATGTTTATAGCAGCATTATTTGTAATAGCCAGAACCTGGAAACAACCTAGATGCCCTTCAGTGGAAGAATGGATGAAGAAAGTGTGGAATATATACATATTAGAGTACTACTCAGCGGTAAAAAACAATGACATCTTGAATTTTGCATGCAAATGGATGGAAATAGAAAACACCATCCTGAGTGAGGTAACCCTGGCCCAAAAAGATGAACATGGGATGTACTCACTCATAATTGGTTTCTAGCCATAAATAAAGGACATCGAGCCTATAATTCGAAAAAAATCCTAGAGAAGCTATATAAGAAGGCGAACCCAAAGAAAAACATATAGTTATCCTCCTGGATATTGGAAGTAAACAAGATTGCCGGACAAAAAATGGGAACATGGGGGTGAGGTGGGATGGGGGATGGGGGATGGGGTGAGAAAAGTGTGAAGTGGAGGATGGGAAGAGCTTGGGGGAATAGGATGGTTGGGATATAGGAAGGGTGGATATGAGAACAAGGAATTATATATCTTATTTAAGGGAGCCATTCTAGGGTTGGCAGAGACTTGACTCTAGAGGGGTTCCCAGGTGTCCAGGAAGATGCCCCCAGCTAGGTCCTTGGGCAGCTGAGGAGAGGGTGCCAGAAATGTCCAGATCCTATTGCCATACTCATGAATATCTTGCATATCACCATAGACTCTTCACCTGGCATTGGATGGAGAAAATGACAGAGCCCCACATAGGAGCACCGGACTGAGCTCCCAAGGTCCTGATGAGGAGCAAAAGGAGGGAGATCATGAGCAAGGAAGTCAGGACCGTGAGGAGTGCTTTTACCCATTGAGACGGTGGGACAGATCTAACGGGAGACCACCAAGTCCAGTTGGAATGGGACTGATGGAACAGGGCACCAAACCGGACTCTCTGAATGTGGCTGACGGTGGAGGAGGACTGAGAAACCAAGGACAATGGCAATGAACATGAACTCTACAGCATGGACGGGCTCACTGTGAGCCTTGTCAGTTTGGTTGCTCACCTTCCTGGACTTAGGGGGAGCTGGGAGGACCATGGACTGAACATAGTGAAGGGAACCCTGATGGCTCTTTGTCTTTGGAGAGGGGTGGAGTGGGGGTATGGGTGGAAGGGAGGGGAGGGAAGGGGGAGGAGGAGGGGAAGAGATGGAAATCTTTAATAAAAAAATGAGAAAGAAAAACAAAAACAAAACAAACAAACAAACAAAAAAAAAAACAAGCACTGTTTGCCTTTGGAAGTTCAGTCTCCAGAAGGATGGAATGAGGGATGGAGGGAGAGACTCTGAAATAGGTGATTCTAAAATAAAATGTATAAGAGAGAAATAGCAAATGATGGTGCTATTGTGATATTAGAAATGGAGCTTGAGAAGAGGGCTAGGTTTGGTGAGATAGAGCTTAGTTATTCATTATATACATGTTAGAATGGACCTAGCCTTGGCTACCAACTTGCTTTTTATGAGATTGTAGCCTGAAGTTCAGGTAAAATGAAACTGAATCAATTTTCAAACCTGGTTAATAAACTGATCCTCTATACTTTAAAGTGTAGTGATTAATGCTCATAAATTAGATGCAAGATTTTGTCACTTTGAAGATACACATCAAATGCTCAAGAATGAAAATATTATCAGAATATCGAGACAGTAACTATTAAATACAAATATGCAAATGTGCTGAGGATATTGTAATATGCTATAAGCCACTAACACTGCTTAAGTAAGACAAATTACTTATGTAGCTTTAAGTCTGTGAGATCGAAGTAGATATTGAGGGGATTTGATCCAGACAAATCAGCATCAAAAGTTGTTGGCCACCTTTTGGGGAGCACTGGAAGGATACAGTGTCTTAGATACAAAAGGGAATGAGTGACAGTGAGCTCCTGTAGTCTCAAGAGGATCTGGGGGACACCAGAAACAAGGACCTATGAGGTGTTTGGAGGGGAAGGATGGTTGTGTTTCATAATCATTGGCCTCACTGATTTCCATGAAGATGACAGGTGTGGGTAGTGATTTGATTTGGAGTAAATTTTCTTTTGCGATAGGGGCTTGTGAAGCCCATGATGGACTTGAACTTGCAATGTCACCAAGGATAACCTTGAACTTCAATATCCTTGGGTGTTAGACTTACAGTATAATAGGATTGTAAAGTTCTGGGCATCAAACTCAGAATTTTTTGCACACAAGGCCCACACCACTTTACCAGATGAGCTACGTTGCTAGCCCTGGAAAGAACTTTTTGAAATGCTCCTTTAACCCTGTAATTGAAAAGAGCCTGCCAATCATTTCTTCTGCGTCCCAGAAAGTTCTGAGGAATTGCAGGTATCTCTGGTAGCATGAGGTATTCACAAAGGCCACAATTCTGAGTAGTAATTATTATCTTAAAGGCAGCTGTAGTCTTCTGTAGAAAACGTCCTTAGGTTCACCTTTGAATCGATCTAGTGGCAGCCAGAGATGCCTAGGTTTGCTCTTTTACTTTTCAGGGGAAGTCTCATGTAGGAAAAGCAGTTTCTATTTTAGTGAAGGTGCTCGAAATAGGCAACCATATAGGACAGCGTGGAGCAGGGCTGTTAGAGGGGCTCTGACCCTAGCTTGCTTCACATTTGACTACTGTGGGTAGTGGACATCAACCCTACAGAATAGAACTAATTCTGTATTTGTTTGCTCAAGCTACTCTGAAGCTGATTGGATGTTGACAAAATATTTTGGGCACCTTGGAAAAGCGGCATTGCGTGTGTTCAAAATATTACTAAATGTGTTGTTTGCCAAATACTTCAGAGAAAGGTTCAGCTGACTTACTTCAGTTTGCTGATTTAGGAGCTTTTTCTTCAAAGTAGAAGTGATGTTTCTTTTGCTTAAATGTAGCTCTGGGCAGAGATACAAATTTTCAGCATATTGTTGGCTTCTAATACTCTACATCAGCCATTCGGCAATTTGGCATCCTTGATGTTGATTTTGTTTTCCCCCTAATGCAATGTTATTTGTTAAGCATTCTTCCTGCTAGTGAAATACCTTTAGGAGTGTTCCCACTACTGAAGCTTAAAAGGAGCTAGCTTAACTAAAACTAGGTAGATGGGAGGGATTAACTGATAGTAGAAATTTTGGCAAATATTAGAGGGAAACAAGACAGAGAACAAACAGATAAGAGAATTTTGTCCCCTAACCCTGGGAATGTTATATACGTTCTGCTCGTGCCGTTCTTCCATTTCTTCAGTCTTCATATATTAAGTACTTCGTGATTTCATTTAGATAATGCTACTCTCATTTAGTCTTAAAAGAGGGAAATTCAGATTTCTCTACTATCTGACTAGACTCAATCACTATCAAATCTTTGCTGTGTATTAAACTTACAGTATTCAAACGAAGTAGGTTTATATATTGATCATAAAGTTGATAACTATTTGATGTGGGATGTTCTTCTATATATGTGTTGCTTTTATTGGTTAATTAAGAAAGCTGCTTTGGCCTATGGCAGGGCAGAATATAGCCAGGATGGAAGAGATATATATAGAGAGAGTAGGCAGAGTCAGAGAGATGCCCTGTAGCCACCGAAGGAGACAGACACCAGAACCTTACTGGTAGGCCACAGCCTCATGGTGATACATAGATTAACAGAAGTGGATTAATTTTGCATGTAAGAGTAAGTTAATAAAAAGCCTGAGCTAATAGGCCAAGCAGTGTTGTAATTAATGTAGTTTCTGTATGACTATACAGGTCGGTGTGGCTGGGAATGAAAGAACAGTCTCTGTTTGCACTATTGACAGCTGTACAAATGTCATAAATATGTCCTGAGGAGTGTTTTGTTTTATCCTTCCTAGCAGTCACTAACTGTCATAATCTCCGCAGGAATGGGTGCAGCCTGCCTAGAAATTACTTACCCCTTCCTCACAGGATCTCTGGCTGGTTTGGTTTTTGTGTAAGTTGCACAGTGGTACAACAGCTGCTGTGGGTGTCTAAATAGCCCTGTCCCGTCCAGTAGGCAGCTCTACATTTCTCCCATCTTCCAGTTCTTTCGCTTTTTTATGCCGCCTTCTGCAATGTTGCCTGAGCCTTGGAGGGAACTTGCTGACACGGATACCGACCTACTGACGCTTCAGTTAGGGATGAACACTCAGCTATAATTCTCAGCATTCTCACTAGGGTTATTCAATAATATGACCATTTAGCAAAATAACAATAGCAAGTGAAATGTGTTATGGGGGTACTGAGAGATTTGAAGGGGGAAATGGTAGCAGATGTATCATATTTCATTGTATATATGTATGAGATTCTCAAGGAAAAACATAAGTAAACATATCCAGAAAGAACCTCAGTGCTGTTTAGATAATTATAGGGATAGAGTGGTATGAAAGATTTTTTAAAATGCCCACTCTCTCTTATTGTAGGATACAGGTAGCAGTTTTGCTTACTTTGAGATAAAATACCATATTTTCTTTGTGTACTTGCACAACTGTCCTAGATAGCTTCCTGGATGAATATCCCCTTCCAAAGGTTGAAATACATCATCTCAAATAACCTCTCAAACTCCTACCCACCTATAGATGGACACTCCTAGGTATTATGCAAAATACTGTTCCTGTTCTCAATTATCCCTAAAATCATGATTTTTAGGATCTCATTTAAGAAAAGTTGAAGGTTTGGATAGGTAGGCCTTTCCATTTCATAATCTCCAAAGCTCACATTTAAAATGTATTCATAATTTTCCTGGCAGTGGTGGTACACACATTTAATCCCAGCACTTGGGAGGCAGAGGCAGGCATAGCTCTGTGAATCTGAGGTCAGCCTGGTCTACAAGAGCTAGTTCCAGGACAGGCTCCAAAGCTACGAGAAACCCTGTCTTGAATACCACCCCCCTCAAAATGTGTTCATTATTTACTGACATGCAGAGTTGTTTAGGGCTTGTGGCAGATAAAGTATTGTGTCTCAGAGATAATTTGATTAACTTAGAAGAATCAGAATCTATATATTTTAGAGTCCAGCTTGATCAGTTGTTAAAATAACTGTTTGCAGTCTCAAGACATGAAGTGCCACAAGGTAGGATGAGAAGAGGTGTCTGTTGGAATACAGAGGTCAGCTAGAGGCCACACACTCTGCAGGTGAGGTGAAAGTTCTGATCCTCAGAATGCATTTGCAAAGAAGAGGTGCTAGCATGGGAATCCTTCCAGATAGCATGGGTGAGCAGAAGTGAACATGGCTTGTAGACTGGGCAGTAAGAAGGAACTGCTTCAGATGGATGTACAGGGGCAAGGATGGTATTACACAGTACTAAGTACCCAGAAGGATTGCAGAAGTGAAATCACATATGAGAGCCTTGCTAAAAAGGGCATCAGTTATGTGAACAAGAGAAGTGTCTCTAGTCTTTTAATGCTGGAGGATCTTAGCATTGATTATGTGCACCACCAAGTACAGCAATTTAACAAGGAAGGTATTTTCTTTATCAACACCAAGCATGGAATAACAGCTGTCTTTTCCCCTTTGTGGTTCACATGATGCCTGGTGCAGTATGTTTTCCAGAATGTATCTCTGGTAGGTGTCACACAGTTCTCCGCTGTGCTTGGGATAGTGCATATCTTACTACATTCTTCACCAGGTTAGCATAATGGAGCTAGTGAGTCTGCTGGTGCACATTATTCACTAGAGTTTCATCAGCTCTAAGAAGATATTCATTAATTTTTATTATGTAAGGAACAACATCATGACATCACTGTGACACTGGTATTGATTAGGAACAGAGTTGGTAAGATGTCCTGGAACTGACTTATCTCAAGGTGTTTCATGAGTCTGCCAACTCATTCATTTATTCATTAATTCACAAATCAACTATTTATGGTTTGTTCCAACACCTGTGAATATGCCCCAACTAAGCCCTTTCCTAAATATTAATGAAAGATTTGTCATTTAATACTTCAAAATAATTATTTAAGATAACTACCAAATGTAGACTTAATCTTTGGAGATCGTAATCTGCCAACCGTCAAGTAGTTATAGAGGGACAGAGAGGTTCTAGGGATTTACAAGAAATCTCAAGAAAGGGTTGCTGGCAACTAATGCTTACTTCATGCATTTCTGAGGGAGGGTCTGGCTGCCCGCCAGCATTCTGTGTTTATCTCTGAATCCCTAGAATGTAGCCTGAGCACACACTTTCATGTTTATTGAACTAAGCCAATATGAGAGATATGAACTGGCTAACAAAATTGAAAATTCTTGCTCAGGTGTCCCAGGACACATGTTAAGCACTATTAACATTGTATACATACACACACAAAGCTAGTTAGCTAGCTAGCTAGATAAATAAATAGATAAATAGATAGATGATAGATAGGTAGGTAGGTAGGTAGATAGATAGATAGATAGATAGATAGATAGATAGATAGATAGATAGATTCTGACTGATGAAGATATGGTAATTAGAACTGCCAGTAAATCTTTGCTCCAAAGTCAGGTCAGTTGCTTTCAGGGTTGATGAAACCTGTGTGTTCATAAGAATGATACCAAATGAGAGACTGTCGAATTTTGATGCATTTACCATGCATACTAACCATCTATTTTCATTCATCCCACTTCCTGCATCTTCTCTTAGCCCTTAAGAACATCAGTTGCAATTGCATCAGCTGCAGTTCTGGCATTTGGCAAGTGTACCCCTGTGACTGGTAGATGATGATCCCTCCACCATGTTGAATATTGCACTTTGGGAGAGAGAAAAATAGCTGGAACTGGTCAGTTCTTAGGACCATGAACGTTCTATTTTTTTAATTGAAAATTGATTTTTTTTGCTTATTCAATACATTCTGGTAACTATTTCCCCTCCCTCAACTCCTTTCAGATTCTCCACATCTCCTACCCATCAAAATCCACATCCTTCTTTTCGTTCTCTCATTAGAAAAAAAATCCCTCCCAGGTATCCAATAACAATAATAACATAAAATAAAAACAAAGCAGGCCAGGACAAAACAGACAAACAGAAAAAAAAGAGCCAAGCAAGAAACACATAAAGACATATAGACACACACATGGAAGTCCCGTAAAAACAAAAATAAGTAAAGCACCTGTAAGGTTATGTCCAAACAAAACATTATGAACAAAAATCCTTAAAACATGCCATTAAGACCATTTTGTCTGGGCATGGGGAGCATCCTTAGATGTGGTTTGTGTACCCATGAGGTTCTGTTGGAGAAAACTAGTTTTTCCTCTGTTAGGAGCTGTCAATTAGAGATATCTTCTCGGTTAAGGATGGCGCTTCACAACCAGAAAGAGTTCAAACCTTGGGGCACTCAGTCCTAAATGGGATGTCTCCATCAAATCCCACCTACCCCTGGTTCGGGGAGCCTATTGTGAGGAATGCAGGAAAATTGTAAGAACCAATAGACATGGAAAACATCAAATACACAGGCCTTTTAAGACACAACCTAACTGAAGCCCATGTGAACGCATAGAGACTGTGGCAGCATCCATAAGGCCTGGACAAGTCTCTAAGCCAGATGGGGTCCCAGGGCTGAAAGAAGTGGACACAAGCCTCCATGAATGTTCTTAACTCCTGAAGGTCCAGATAGTATTTTGATGGAGGCGGTCTTCCATCAATCTGTTGATTTCATTGGTTAATTAATAAAGAAAACTGCTTGGCCTAATAGGTTAGAAAATAGGTGGGTGGAGTAGACAGAACAGGAAGAAGGAAGTGAGGTAGATGGCTCAGACAATTGCCCTGCCACTACAGCCAGATGCAACGAAGCTCCAGCCCAAGATGGACGTATGCTAGAATCTTTCCCGGTAAGACACCACTTTGTGGTGCTACACAGATTATTAGATATGAGTTAGAGAAGATGTGAGTAAGAGGCTGAAAATAATGGGCCAGGCAGTATTTAAAAGAATACAATTTGTGTTGTTATTTCGGGGCACAAGCTAGCCGGTGGCCGAGAGCCAGGCGGCAGGAAGCCGCCCGCAGCTCATCACTACAGTATTTGGTCTAGAAAGCATCACTACCTGATGTTCCTTCTTGACTTGAACTGGCAGTGAAACAGGTGAATGAAAACTTAGAAATGTCTCCACTGACATTCTCGTGGGAGTATGGGCCCACAGGAATTGGGCATTGATTGGGTGTTTTTCAGCACAGAGGTGATTCACTGACAGTATCTAGTACTGTGAGAACTGTAGTTGAGAAGATGTACAAAGGTGCAGAGGTCATTGTTGACTTGTCTGTCCACAAGCCCTTCCATCTGGACTTTCAGTACAGCAACACAAACCTGCTCTAGAGCCATGCCTCCTTGAACCTGCTCAATCTATCTGATCCCAGAAGCTAAGCTGGGCTGGGCTTATTTACATTTGGATGAGTGAAATATATACCCTTTCCCCTGGGCTGTGTCTTCCTGATGGCCTGCTTTTTATTCCTGCTATTTCCATAGATATTTCAGGTGCATTTTCAGTGGAGGGTCTCCTTATGAGTGTGCTGTGGACCCTTTCTACTGACTTCCTGGGAGCAAATATCAAACACACACAGAACCTCAGACAGTATGGTAATTGTCAGACGAGCTATTCAACCCACTTCCTAGATCATGTTCTCTTGGTCTCATCCCCCAATACACACACACACACACACACACATACACACACACACACACACACACACACACACACACACACACACATATATATATATATATATATATAGAGAGAGAGTTAAGTTTTAGATGACATCAAAAGCTTACCTTGCTTTTTAAAAAGTTATCTCCATTTCTGTGTAAGGCGCCACTCCGCCGTAGCTATTTTCTTGCCTCCAGCCAAAGCATACTTGGAAGGATGGAAGAGTCAATGAAATCTCGTGGTCTTGATCCTTTGCTCTCACAGTAGAGCAGCCCACTTGGCTATCTTCTGCTCCACTCTTCTAATGTGGCAGAAATGAGGAAGGAACAGAAGGGCAAAGTCAACATGCTATGAGTTGAGATGCTTGAAGAAACTCTCCCTTCCCCCAGGAAAGTGAATCAGAGTTGATCTTAAGTTCTCAGAATTCTTGTATTAGTTTGTAAGGAATTACGTACCAAAATATCAGATATTTGGTAGCTTAACAATAAAGCTTATGTGCCCACTATTCTGAAGGCTAAAAGTTCAGGATTAAGGTGTCAGGAGGTTTGGTTTCCCTTGAAGTCAATCTCTTTGACTCCTGCATTGTCGTACATCATATGCATGCATGTGACCCTGTGGCTTTCCCCCAATCTTTAGAAAGGCACCAATCAGACTGGAGTAGGGAACCATTCCTATGACCTCATTAAACTTGATTATTTCTTTTGAAGTCAGTCTCCAAAAGCAATCACATTTTAAGGTCCTGAGTATTAGGATTTCAGCCCATCAATCTAGGGCAAGGGCAAGAAGATGGGGTGGGGCGGGTGACTATACAACTTGATAATATCTAGGCCTACACAATTCATCTTGCTTTCTGCTTACAGTGAACAGATTTGGGAAGAGAACTGTTTTCATATATTGACATTTTACTACTGTTGTGCTTCTCAGAAAAATTTACCATTCACTATCAATTTATCCCAACTCTGAATAATAGGCCATAAGTAAGACCTCATTATTATTATTGGGTTTGTTGAGGTAGGTGTTGTCTTGTTGGAGGAAGTGGGTCACTGTGGGGGTGTGCTTTGAGGTCTCTTTTGTTCAAGCTTTGCTCAGTGTTATAGACAGTCTACTTCCTGTTGCCTTCTGATGTAGATGTAGCCAGCACCATGTTTGCCTGTTTACTGGCATGCTCCCCAACATGATGATAATGGACTGAAACTCTGAACTGTAAGCTGCCACCTCAATTAAAATGTTTTTTTTTTTTTAAAATAAGAGTTGCTGTGGTCATGGAGTCTCTCTATACATCAATGGAAACTCTAACTAAGACAGTTACTATTTCTGCACAACCTGTGCTGGGCAGTACATTGCCAAACAAATGAATGTAACCTAAAAAATGTTTGAGCACTGACTGAACACACAGAGAAACATAGACACACACAGATACAACTCACACACACATATACACACACATGCCACATGCACACACATACACCTCAAACCCAAAATAGAGTCCAAGGTCTTAAGTAATTAAAACTCATTGCCATTACACCCAGCAGACAGTATGAATTTAGGTGGATGACTCTATGGCTAATGAAACTTCTAGCTGCTAATAGTTGACATAAATAGATCTGCAATTCCAAACTGATTTTTTTAAACAACTGTTTTCTCACAATTTCTTCTAAATCTGGCAGAAGTGGCTGGTCTTCCTTATCAGTAATAACTATGTGCATTGATGCTTCAACAGTTTGCTTTAATTATAATCTGTATTTCTCACTGTTGTTTACTTGTGATTCATCTTGGGACTGTGTGTTTCCCACCAAATACTTTATTACCGCAATCCTTTAATAATACATTGAAACACTGAGCTATAACATCTGCTTATGGAACTCCATTTCCTAGAAGGAGGAATGGTGACAGTCAGTGGCAACTCATTATCCTAGCAGACGCAGAGGCCCTGTCTTTTGGATTCAGTTGGTACAGTGTACACTGTAAAAACAAGGATGCTATGCTTCCTCCAGCAGCTCTGTGGATACAGTGCTTTTGGATTCGAGGTTGAAAAGTTTCCCATGTGAAAATGTGTAATATTATGATTCAAGCAACACGTTCTATTTTTAACTCAGCATTCAGAATTTGCTATTCATGAAATATATAACCTGATTTTTAAAAATCAATGAATTTGATTATATCTTGGAAGCTCATTTTATTCTCTCTAGAGTTGTCATAGTAACCAGGAAACCAGGTGCTATGGAAAGCTATGATTTCAGACTTTCGCTTTAATTATTTTTTTGTATGATCCAGAGAGAAAATATTGTAATGGTGCTTGGCACAAAAGTTATAGATGTATAAAGAAGTATATATATGAACATATGAACTTACATATATAATAGAGACACAGGAGAGAGAGAGAGAGAGAGAGAGAGAGAGAGAGAGAGAGAGAGAGAGAGAGAGAGAGACTATATATAGACCTGGCTAATCTGAAACTTGCTATGTAGAGCAGCTGCCCGGGAATTTACAGTGATTCTCTTGCTTCTGTCTCACAGCTGATAAAATTAGAGAGTGTGCCAGCATGCCTAGTACAAAATTTTATGATCCTGCAGTGGTCATGGAGGACTCAGAGTCTGTAGACTGCCGACCTAGCGTGTTGGGTTCAGGTTTACCTTTTCATATGTACATTCCTGTTCAATATCTCTGACTTATTTTCCCATGAACGGTATGCTATTAGGATTGTTTTCTGAGCATTGAAATATATAGAACTAATAATAAAAAATCCAAGCGACCGAGCTTATTAAATGGCTATACTAGACTTTTACATTGATTCCACAGTTCTATACAAAACCTACCTTTAGTTAAGCATCCTGCCTCTGTGATGACATGAACTGCTTGTTGACTCAGCATACATTGGTATAAGATACCCAGATCTGATTGTCATTGGCTTGTCTGTCAGTTAGATGACTGGCAGCTTTCTCACACTGCATGCAAATTCCCGTGGTTCCTTTCTCTTAACCCTTTACATTTCCACACTTCCTTCCTTTATCCTGCTTTTCTCCCTCAGTCTGCCTCTTCTTCCTATACTTCTTCTCCCCTCCTACTTTCCCTGTCTTCCTTTTCACTTCAGGTACTTTATCATGAAAATTGTAATTTCATTATTCCCGCTATTCTCTCCTCTCCAAGATTCCATGCTGCTTCTACTTTTTGGAGTAGCTTCGTTCTACCCCATCTCACCCTATCCCATCCCGTCATTCTCTCTGTACTTCTCAGGTAACACGATGCTATCTCTGGGTCTTTATATCGGGAGGCCACTTACTTTGTAATGCTCTGCTCAAAGTAGAAAAAGTTTCTGTGAAACCTAATGAAAATATAAACATATACAGTAGTATTATATGATTATACATGCAGAGACTGAGACTAGAAACAAATGAAGCCCATGAGAATTGCAGACATCATGAAGATTTTAATCACTGTCTATGTGGAACGCATCCTGGACCAATTATATCTTCATGAATAGGTGCAAGGGAGCTCTAATGAACACCTCAAGCTACAGAAAGAGTAAATATTCAAGCAGATTTTGCCAAAGGCATATCAGAACATTGCGAAAGAACTAGTCCTATATAAATGCATCTTGTCAAATGCATCTTGAGAAATCCAGCATATTTGGAATTGTCCTTATTCAGCTCAAAATTAAAATACATTGAATCTATGGGAGCGTATTTCCTAGTAAAGGCCAATTTGCAGTTGAAATCTATCGTAATTTAGAGGTAAGAAGGAGAAGAATTTCAAGGATGTTAGGCATATCTCTACTACCGAAGTCAGATATCAGTGAGAAGGATTTGATCGGTTCCTTGATTGAGAAATGAGTCACTGCTGAAGTCCTGTGCATTTTTTTAAATTGAATTTTCAGGCCTGGTGAGGTGGGCCATGCGTGATCCCAGTATCAAGAGGTAGGGACAGTTCAATTTCTCTGAACTACATGACAGTTTCTAGGACAGGATGACACAAAGGAGCCATGTCTTCAAGAGAAAACGTTTTCAAGTTAACAAAGAGATTGATGGGTTTCACTACAGCATATTTATGCGTGTATGTCATTATACAGTTTTTTTATTAATCCTCCTCTCCTAGTCTACCCCATCCTCATTGCTCTCCTCTTGATGGTGCCCTCTCTTTTTCCAAATGAATTGTTCCTTTTGTTTTTCGTGTTATATGACTTCGTTTCCCACTTTCCTTCTTCCTCCCCTCTCCTAGCCCTCTTTCTTCTTCATGACCTACATATGCATAGGCACACATACACATATACACTCACGCGCGTACGTACACATAAATGTTTGAATCTGGGATACAAATATGAGTAAGAAAAAATGTAGTATTCAACTTTCTGAGTCTGATTTATTTTGCATAACATAATTATTTCCAGCTGCACCCATTTCCCTTCAAATGCCACAAAACTTATTTGTTTTTACTTGACCAAATCATAGTTTTATTTTAAAAAAATTTAAAGAACCTTTATACTATTTTCCCTATTGCTAGACCGTTTTGTTTAATATGACAAAACTCATCTTTGTTTATGGCTAAATAACTTCCATTGTGTATGTCTGCTGCTGTTTCTCCTCATTCATCTGTTGCTGGATGCCTAGGCTAGTCTGACTTCCTGACTGCTGTGAACAGTGCAGTTATGAACATGGATGTGCAGTTTTCTCTGTGGGACACAGATTTAGATGCCTTGGGGGTATAATACCCAAGAGTTGTGTAGCCGTGCCATCTAGGTAGTCCGACTTTAACTCATGTTGACTTCCAGAGTGGCCGCCGCAGTTTCCAGTCTCACTAACAATGATTTTGTCTCTTCGTTCTTCTTGTTCCTCTCCAGCATTTGTCCTGTATCATCTTGAGGACAGCCCTTCCTGCTGGGATGAGCTAGGATCTCAAAGCAAGTTGATTTGCATTTCTGTTATGATCAAGGATGTTAGGACCTTTTCCAAATTTTTTTTTTTTTTGCGATTTGTATGTTTTCTTTTGAGAAATGTCTATGCATTCCATTATCCCAGTTATTGATTGTGTTATTCAGTTTTAGGTGTAGTTTTTAGTAATTCTTTAGGTATTGCTTCCTGTGATAGTAGACGTTTTAGGAAAGTCTTTGCCCATGTTTATATATTAGATATTTTATTATGCTTTTCCTCCAGCAATTTCAAGCTTCAAGTATGACAGTAATGCCTTTGATCCATCTTCAACTGACTTTGTGCAGAGTGAGAGATATGGATCTAACTTAAGGTCTTCTGTGTGGTAGGGAGCTGTTTTTCAGCATCATTTGTTGAAGATGCCTTTCTTCCAGTGTGATTTTTGGCACATATACCAAAGCTAAGATGTCTGTAGTTGTGTGGGTTTATTTTCTGAGGTTTTTTATTTTTATTTTTGCTCTATCTCATTGGTCTTGATGCCTATTTTCATACCAAGACTATAGTGCTTTTGTACCATGGAAATGGAGTGTAATTTGAGATCAGTATCATGTAATCTTCTAACACTGGTCTTTCTGTTTAACTCTTTTCTGCTTGTCTATCAAGAATCTTTGTGCCTCCATATGAATTTTAGATTTTTTTTTTAGTTCTATGAAGACTTGGTACTGGAAATTGTACTTGTTATTTTAGTTTTATGAAGGGTCTCTGATGTACTTTAGGTCTATGAGAATGCATATTGCAAATTGAAGTTTCTTTCGACCTTTAGTTGAAGGGCTCTCTAAAGATGAAGATGGAATGGGGTCCTGATGTCACCCAATATTATTGTGTCTGGGTTTCTATGAATTTTATGCCTAAAATTGTTTATGAAATCAGGAAAGAATGTACATATTTACAGTTGTATCTTGATGAATTTTTCCCATGATTAATATGTAGTGTTTTTTTTTTATCTCTTCTAACTCATTTTGATTTGAAGTCTACATTCATTACCCATTAGCAGAATTGCTATGCCAGCTGTTTCCAGTTCCTGTTTATTTGTCTGGTAGATCATTATCCTTCAGTTCTTGGTCTGTGGATGTCTTTAAGTGAACTATGTTTCCTAAAATTGGCAGGTAGTGGGATCTTGTCTGTAATTTGGTTATCCAGCTGTGTCTCTTCCTTGGTGAGTTGAAACTACTTATGTTCAAGGCTAGTATTCTCTTCGTAGTCTCATTAGTGTCTCTGCCAGGGTTACATTGTCTATTTTCAGAAGGGGCTTCTTTTCCCCCTCTCCTTCTAGAGAACCCTGTGACTGGTGCTGCGTTGACCCCTTGGCTCCTGTCTGTCCTTTCCTTGGAACTTTTCATATGTATTGTCGCTGCCTTTGTGAATCTCCAAGCCTTTTCTCTTTCTTTCTTTGGAATAGAACCCTTTCTTACAACTAAATCTTCAGTCTAAGAGGGTCATGCAACGGCAGCCTTTATTCTGCCATTTTACCCAAATCACTCAAGAAATCCTTTGCATTTATTAAGTGCATGCTGGGCAGTCATAATGTTACATATGATACCAGTTAGTTGACCCAATAAAATAGACACTCACTAAAACCCCACGTGAGATATCCAAGAAGACCAAAAGACTAAAACAGATGCTGAATTCAGTCCCACACTAGCACAAGTGGTCCAGATCTTCAGACACAAACTGAAATGCCCAGCCTTTCCTATGGGTATCAAGGTTATAACTAAAGTTATAATAGCTATTAAAGTAGCTCCCAGAATAAAAGAGCTCAATTCTGGCCAACCTTGGTGTGTTGGAAAGACACCAGAGGCAGAGGTTTTAATTCTGCCTTCTCAGCTCACGTGAAATGTGTGAGGACTTTTCTAGAATAGGAAAGAGTTTCTCCACAGAACTGTGGTTATCAATATGAAGCTAAGAATAGAAACGATAGAGAAAAAAAACCCCAATAGGATGATTAGAATTAGCATCGTCTTTATATTTACAGACTTCTTATTGTGGGCCAGGAGGCAGGCAAAGTCCCTTTCTGTGGTTCCGTCTAAACTCTTTTAGGGAAGCAAACAGGAGACTGATAAATTCTTGAGGCCTTTCTGTAGGTACATCCTCACTAGACAGACAGACTAGGAACAGTGAGTAGATTATTTTCATAACTGGCATGTTTGAAACTTAACTTACCACCCTGCAATTGCCTGTCTGCATCTGGCACATTTCCTTATTTTCTTTTTGTGTCTCTTTGTCATTTGCTGGGTGAAGTCAGGCTTGTGCAAATAAACCACACCTCACCTTCTTCTCCCCCTTTTCCCCCTTCTCTGCCTCCTCCTCCACCCCCACTACTACTTCCTGTTCCAGTACCACCTCTTCCATCACCTCCACCCATCCACCACCACTCATCTGCCACTGGCACCACTGCCTCCTCCATACACACCAGCATCTCCTCCATCCACAACCATCCCCATCACATCACCACTATCTCTTCCTCCTCCTCCTCCTACCCACCACCACCACCGCTACCACCACTACCCTCCTCCACCACTTCTACAACCACCTTCTTCTCCTCTACATCATCACCCACCACCCCTGCAATATTAAAGAATAGGAAACACCCTGTGGGTTCCTGCTTTATTCCTCCAGTGTAAGGCCATTTGTCTCATCAGCTTCTTTCAATATTGCACATTTCCACCTGGGACTCTTTATGTAATGTTTTAGGGATTTTTTTGAGATTTCCAGTAAAATATGCTTTGATCTCTCCTTTAACTCTTCCTAGATCCACACTCCTTTCCTTACCGACCCAACTGTGTGTGTTCTAATTGTTTCTTTTCTAACTCCTTCAAGACCGGTTAGTTAAATCTATTTTTTGAGGCATCTTGCTTCCATGTTGCTGGTCTAAGCTGGGGCTGTGTTTGCCATATGTTTATGAAAATTCTTAGTTTCTACATGTTTCTATTTATTTGCTAACTTGCTGACATTTAAATGATCTGAATAGCTTTATCATCACTGTACATAGCAATACTTCCCCCTTTCCTAATTTTATTCCTCTTATTGATTAGTCTGCAAACCAGAACAGTTTCCTAGTTTTTGAAGCCTCTTGGTGACTTCCCTAAACTGATTGCCTTGGTCTCCAGTGGAATGCTGAATGACAGTGAAATGGCAGGTATTCATTTCCATTTTAAGGAAGATATTGGTGCATTCTTATTTTTGCTATTAAAATAGATTTGTTGAATGATATTTTTTCATCAGTGGAAACTTTTTAAAACTGTATGTTCGAGTTATTGATTCACCTTACTATGACATCCTTTAATACCTTACTTCTATCTTTAGTGATTCCTCCTTTGATTTCCATTGTTTACCCAACTTCCTTTCTCTAACTCTTTTAGCTTTTTGAGATGAGCCTTGAGTTAAAGCGACCATGTTCTTTACTAGATAAATGTTTAAGACCTGAAGTTTTCCTATCTTCAGTCTTTTAAATATAATCTACAGATTATGTTAGGTAGTATTTTTAATTTAAAATTTCACTTTTTATTGATTTATTTTGTCAGGGTGCTTTCCGCTTGCTCTGAATCCACATCTTCACTGTTTCTTTCTTCCACCACTGTGGACCTCCTTCTCTCTGTCTTGCTTACTTTTCTGTTGCCGTGATAACACACCATGACCAAGGCAACTTATGGAACAAAACACTTAACTGGCTTATCAATTTAGAGGGTTAGATTCATGATGTTGGAGCAAAGGCATGGCTGCAGGAACTACGGGGAAGCCCACATCTTATTCCCAAGTAGGAGGCCGGCAGAGCTAACTGGGAAGGGCCAAAGGTCTTTAGAAATCCAAAGCCCACCCCTAGTGACACCCCCTTCTCCAAGAAGGCCACACCTTTTGATCTTGTCTGCCCAAATATGGTCCAAAATTGTCAAGCATATGTGCTTATGGGGGTCATTCTCACTCAAACCATCACAAGTCCCCTTCCCAGCGTTCATGTCTTTTTGTTTTATATCAATGACCTCTTGATTTTAAGTCAGGATTGACTGTGTGACTTTGATCTGGAGCAACCCATAGAAGCCCAGTGGGTTTACCGTATGGTATACAACCAAGGAGGAGGTGTAACATCAGTTAACAATGGCTCAGTAGGGAGGGTCCAGTGCAGGCAACTTCATGACCATGAATTTATGTTTATATTGACTCTGTCATGCTCAGAACCTTAGCATTTCATAACCCTTCTTATTTTCAGACTCTTACATTCTTTCTGTTCTTCTTTCTGGGGTGTTCCCTGAGCCACGGGGGGATGTTACAAATGTTCTCTTTAGGATTGAACATCCAACCATCACTTATTCTATTTCTGAGCACCTTGAAACGGCCATGAGTCTCTGCATTCATAGGCACTTATTTGCAAAATGAAGCTTCTGTGATCAAGGATGGGAGTACAGTTTGTGTCTATGGTATAAACATAAATATTTACAAGGCAGCTCGGCATGATGCCAAGTTAGCTAAACAACATTAAAGACTTACCCAACCATGGGCCTTTTGAGTGTGCTCCCATAACACACACGTAAAACTCAGACAGACAAATGAATGGATAGACAGACAGATGAACGCACACACACACACACACACACACACAGAATTAATCTTCCTTGTTATATGCTTAAATTATCTCTTATTACCACCATTTGAATTTTTTGATAAAGATATGCTTAGTGTTCTAGTTTTAGTTTTTCTATGCACCTTGAATATTCTACAGTAAAGATATTCATGGAATTATATTTGGTATAAACTGTAATGATCACATTAAAATTTTCTGTTTCATTATCCTATATCATGATTTTCCCTATTTTAAATATGTTTTATGTACTCTTTTGACACTTTTATACATGTATATGATGTATCTTGATAATGTTAACCCCCACTACTCTGGAATCTCTTCTTATTCCCAATAGTTCCCTCCCTGTTTTCTGATTTTCTCTGCGTGTGTGTGTGTGTGCGTGTGGTGTGTGTGTGTGTGGTGACCCACCACTAGTTCAATTAGGGTCATTTACATAATTATGGATATGGGGCTGTTTACTGGAGCATGGGCAACCTTGTCAGTTCTGGCTATTCAACAACCCACTAACTCCCAATGGTCCTTCAGGGGCGGATGGAGCCTTCATGCTTCATCCGCCCTATTCATAATGATGGATATGGACTGGCCTAACCTTCAGAAGGTCATTCTTAGGTCACTGCAGCTGCTGTGGGCTGCTGTGTGCAGCATATAGGTCATGTTCAGAAGACAAGGTTTCATACATTATAGTGCTTTCCTTTGACTTTTCTCTGATCTGATATCAGAATTTCTTGCTTTTTCTGCTTTTTGTTGTTGCTCTCACACTATGTGTTTACAAGCACTAATTAAACATGGTGGGTTTCCCCATGATTTGCAGACAGAGCTTTGTATGTAGCCCAGGATTGCCTCAGCCTTGTAATGCTTCTGTGTTAGCTTTCTGAATATTGGGACTGCAGGCACGTGCCACCATATCTGGCTATAGTATGTCTCATATACAGCAAGGAATCTGATTTTGAAAAATGAAGTTTAGTTTAATTAATAGGATTATTTCCATTTTAACTTTCTAAAAAATGCTATTATTTTGTGTGTATGAGTGTTTTGCTTGCCTGTATGTCTATGCATGCAGTGACTGCAGTGGCCAGAAGAGAGCTTCTGGATCCCCTGGGACTAGAGTTATAGATGGCTGTGGCCAGCCAATGGGTGCTGGAAATCAAACCCAAGTCATGAGGAAGAGGACCCAGTACTCCTTAACTACTGAGCCATCTCTCCAGCCCTCCCTCACTTTTTAAAAAACAGGTCATTTAGATTTATTGGAAAGTTACTGGCAGATTCGTAGTACGTATGCAACCCAAAGCTTTTTATTATCATATGACGTAAGCGCCACTTACTTTCCTAGGTAGTTAACTACGCAGGCACTTGATGAACGAGAATCCACAGCCACTCAGATTTACTTAGCTTTGGCAAGGATGTGATTTTTCTGTCTCCGTACACCATCCCAATTGCCACATGGATTCTCTGTTACCTTAGGTGTCCCTGGCTTTGTGATAGCTCCCTAGATGTCATCATCCTATCAGTTATGAGGGCCACTTGTCAGACATACTGATAGATATCTCTCAGCTTAGAGTTCTGTTTCTGTCACAGGCTGGGTTGTAGATTTGGAGGGAACACATAGGTAAACTGCCCTCCTGTCATTGTCTTTAGGTGTGTGCCATCACTGGGACGTCGGCGCTCACTTGTCTGCGTCATGTTTGTTAGGCTGCTGCCCTGTGACTTTGCTTTACCTCTCACTTTTCACTGGAAGGAAGCCCCATGTGCACAGCTGTAGTGATTTTTTTTTTTTATGTTTTAGCGAATAAAGCTTACCTAAAGATCAGAGTGCAGACCTAAGCCACTAGAGGTCAGGGAGTGGTGGCACACACGTTTTTAATCCCAGGACTTGGGAGACAGAGGCAGAAGGATCTCTGTTACTTCAAGGCCAGTCCAGACTACACAAGATTGAATCTGTCTAAAATAGAAACAGAGCTCACACAAAGGTGATCCCAGGACTTGGGATCCCACATCTTTCAGCCCAGCACTAGGGAGGTGGAGACAGAAGTCATATGACTGGGTAGAGAGAGAGAAATATAAGGTGGGAAGAGACAGGAACTCAGTGCAGTCTGAGGTTTGGTGGAGACAGTTGCAGTCTGAGGATTGCCCCTGCAGTCAGAGAATGAAGTCTGAGGACAGAATGGACCCTTCGGTATGAGCATTAGTAGTCTGGCTGCTCTTTTTCTCTGATCTTCAGCATTAATGCCTATATCTGACTCTGGGTTTTTCTTATTAAGGGCAGCTAGAATTTGTGCTACATAGGTAGTTTTTACTGAAGGACTGAGGGGCTGAGTACCCATCCTTTAGGGTAGAGTAGTCACAAAAATTATTTGAAACTCTTCTGCACAGAAAGTTTCTTTTCCCTGTTTACTTATGTATACAATCATTTATTTATATTACTGTGGATTCATGGATGCTCATTTTATTATTTATTTCCACTCATAACCCGAAGTTATTTCCTTTTTCTTTCTCATCTTATCTTTATTTTGGTTATTGGGAAATTTCCAATTAACTTCCATTTCCCTCGGTGTATCATTACTTCTTACTTTGGCATACTACATAATGCTTTAGGTTAATCTGGATTCCCAGCTACAATTATGGATCCAGCCATTTCTCCAAAGAGACACATCACTTGCATTGGACAAAGATGTAGAAACAAACATTAGGGCATTGTAATTGCTGTTGAGAGCCATTAGTAGACTCTCTCAGATTGCACAACAACAATAACAGCAATAACACATTCATCAAAACCTCTGAGTAGATTCACATTTATAACTATCTTCTATGTTTAGATATTGTGTATATATATTAAGCAGAAGGGAGTACATCCCAACATCTCCTATGCCAGTCAGTTACAAGTGAATTATTGTGCTCTTGTTCCCTGCTTATTTCCCAACTCCCACGAGCAGAAAGAAGGGCTTCTATACCTATTGCCCTAATTGTTCAGTTTCAGTATCCATGCAAATGGTGAGTAATTATTAAACTCATTCCCCCTTGGAGATAACTTTGCTACTAGAGTACATGCTTGTGCAGAGTTCTTTTTTGAGTTTCTCTTACAGACTGGATCTCTCTGCCAAAGTTCCTATGTTTGGAACCTTTACCACTTTCCTCTTAGATTTCTTTTAGTGGAAGTTGTCTATGCATTTGTCATTGAAGAGTGTTTAGTTGTATCTTTCATTCACCCTGAGATTTTTTTGACTCCCTAATGCATTTTAGTAGGCTGTGTCTTAAGGTTCATTTTGTGTGTGTGTGTGTGTGTGGTTTTGTAAAGTTCTGTGAATTTCAACTATTGCACAGTGGTCATTATATATCATTGGGCTCACGAACAGTAAGTAGTCCTCCACCACACTGAAAAAGAAATCCAATATCTAGTAATACATGTGGTTATAAACATACAGTAAGTAGGTATTTTTTTTTTTCAGATTGGCTTGTTTCATCCTTATCTATATTCATTTCAGGCTACTTCAAGTACGTAAGTGACTTAGCAACTCATTCTCGTGAGTGGTATGTATATTGCTTTGGAGCTGGATGTTCAGCTTGAGGTCTGGTAGGGTCTTTTTGCATGAGGGTTGTTTATGTGTATGCGGGTGCACACTACAGGAATGTGTGCGTGTGCTTGCCTGCAGAACTTCCTCTATGACTTCCGTTCATCTTGCCTTGAGACAGGGACATGCAACTTATTACTTGAGCTAGCTGCCGGGTCATTAAGAACTTCAGCTTTGGTATCCACCCCATAGTGATGTGGACTACAGATACCTCAACATGCCTGGCCTTTTATGTGGGTTATGGGATTTGAACTTGGTTCCAAATGCTTGCACAACTCTATTAGCAGGGGTTCTGGCAAGGGCTTTTCTTTTTTTTTGCTTTGTTTACCTGGCTCCAAGGAGGCTTCTTTATCTATGTTTTCACAAGATCCTTCCTCAGAGAAGTCCAGCCTGCCAGTGATTTGGAAATGGAGAGGGAGAAAAAAGTGACAGAAAAAGAGAGAGAGGAAAGACGGTAGGAGAAAAGGAGGAAGGAAGGTAAGACTTGAGAAAGCTTAGGGGTGCAAACTCATGACCTCGGTTCACTCTAATAAACCACGTCTCCAAATATCATCACATTGATAAGGAGGTTTGCCCTATGCTGATTTAGAGCAGGGGACAAACATTCAGCTAATGACAGGCTTTAACAGATGGACTCCTCACCTTTGCCTGAAAGCAGTAGGAATTTATGCTAAGAGCTGAGGTAGAAAATGGAACTCAGGGGAGGAAATTATCTGTTGGGGGAGGGAGTTTGAGGAAAACGTGAAGCCAACACAAACAATTACTTTGGTTTAAACAACTGAAAAATCTCACAGATTAGTGGAAATACAGGAAAAAAAAATTACCCCCAGTCTTTTTTCCATTACTAAAATTATTAAGCTTCATTATAAAAAGAATTACATGCAGAAAAATGCTATTATCTGTCCTGCCCTCCTCTAAGTCTTCATTTATTTTTGGCTCGCTCACCATATATATTAATTAACTGTTTTCAGACTTCCTTAGGGAGCGTAAGAGGAAATGGAAGAAGTATGAAGTGTCCGTTCCTGTGAAATTTTTCATTCTTCAGTCCTCCCATGGGCTTTATAGTCCTCCGTGGTGCTTGAAGACTTGGACAAACACAATATGTCTCTGACTTATTTATTAGAGTTCATTCCAAGTCTTATTTCATTCCTGGCTTTAATCAGGGGAAGCTGGAGAGGGCCAGTAACTAAAATTCAGGATGTGCCTAACATCTCCGCGGGGTTTTGCAATGGTGAGGCAAGGTGTGCAGTCCACAGTCATCACGGGCTCAGGAGGGGAGAAGGACGGTCTCCCTTCCCTCAGTGTGTTCGGGCAACAGCTTAGACTGGGCACAGCTTCGTTTCTTCAGCTATCCCATGGTGAAGACTTACAGTCAAGCTGACAAGGGGAAAGGATTTCAAGGATTCTAGCTGGAGAATGTTGAAGTGTTCTCTGTTATGTCATGTTAAGACAGATACCGGGTTTGAGGCGAGCCTCGTTTCAATCCTTCCCCACCTTCTCACCACTCCCAGGCTCCTGACTCATCAGGGACAGGTCGTTCTCTCTCCTACTTTTCAGATTCTCTTCAATAATTAATGAATGATTGTTTCTTAGTGAGAGAGTTGTGCAGATTAGATTTGAGAATGGGGCATGATGTCTGGTATGAGAAAATGTTCCCTTTGAATGAGTGATTGAGAAATAGATGCTCGTGGAGAACTTACGGTGTGATGGATGTGTTGTTCTGGTTACTTCCTGTAGCGAACACACCTGCAATTCACATTAAGAAGAGAACAAGTGCCGGGCGGTGGTGGCGCACGCCTTTAATCCCAGCACTCGGGAGGCAGAGGCAGGCGGATCTCTGTGAGTTCGAGGCCAGCCTGGTCTACAAGAGCTAGGTCCAGGACAGGCTTGAAAAAAGCTGCAGAGAAACCCTGTCTCGAAAAACCAAATAAAAGAGAAGAGAACAAGTTTATTTTGACTCCATTCAGGAGGTTTCAGTCTATGGCTGGGTGGAGTCCTGACTTTCTCAGTAGCAGGAAGGTCTCATGGTGGAGAACATATGATAAGAACGTGTGGCTTATGAGCAGAGGGAGAAAAGGAGGGGCTAATATGATCAAAGAATATATTTGAATATGTGGCTGCTGTCAAATAAAGTCTGGAGGCAAGGGCTGGGATCCAGTAATCTGGCATATATCCCTCCCCATATCAAAAGAACACAGGGAATCCATGACAGACATTCTCCGGAAGACTTCCATCTGTCGTCTCTGTGGCCTTGGTGAGGAAAGGGTCTTAGTTCATACTAAGGGTTGTCGTTGTTGACCAAAGCCTTACAAGCTTCACCACCCCAACACATAGATTAAGAATTTACCCACAATCTGATAGTGCTGGGATCTGAGGCCTTTGGGGCCTTCAGGGCAGGTTCAAAAACTAATATGACAACATGCTTTTCTGTTGACCTTTGACATCTGAGGATTACATGAAATGGAAGCCATTGCCATCTACAAACAGGCAAGCAGGTCCTCATTGGGTACTGCATCTGTTGGCATCTCTACGTCAGACCCCTTAGTCTCTTGTAACAGCAAGATGGACACAGTGGTTTTAGCATGCTGTGTATTATCCTGTGATAGCGGTGTAGCTGGGATAAAACTACAGTCAGACAGAAAGGAGTTTGACCTGGGATAGGGTTCTCTGTATACACAAGGGTAAGGACCTGACTTCGATGCCGGGCGCAAGTGGCATCTGTGACACAGTGCTAGGATTAAGATAGGTAGATGTTTGGAGCCCACTGGCCTGCCACTCTCGACAACAGTGAGCTTCAGGTTCAGTGTGAAATCAGTTTTCCAAAAATAATATCAGAGTGATGGATTTCTGATATTATTTCTGACCTACACAGACAGACACACACACACACACACACACATACACACACACGTGCGCGCACACACACACACACACACACATGCATGTGTAGTATCACAAACATCTGCATCTACACCACAGATACACATGAAATAAAGAAAGAAAACTAGAAAGTATGAGAAAAAAATTTAAAGATGTCATCTTGAGGTCCAAAATTGCCTCCTGTCTTTAACAGTGAGTCACGGTCCTGTCAGCCTTTCAAGGCATATTTTCCTTTTAGGCACTGGTTCCAACCATCTCTTCATCTTTCCCCCTTTGTTTTCATTTCTTAATATAGTTGAGCATCAAATACCAAACTCCTTGAAGACATAGAAAAGGCCTCACATCCCTATGGCCTTTTAGGTTGCTCTAGCGATCTAACCGCATCACTGTGTCCCGGGTACCGTTTCCAGCACCCAGGCCACAGTGTCTTGGGAGGGTGTGAAGTGCTGAGCAGGAAAGGAAGGCTGGGTGCGCATGGGAAGTAGGAAGGCTGTGTTTGAAGACTGACTGTGGTAGTCTATTCAGATCGTGACATTTGAGCAAAGACCGGGAGGAGGTAGGGAACTGGCCATGTGCATGCCTTCAAGGAGAGCATTGTGGCCACTGGAAGTGGGAAGTGGGGGTGCTCTTGGGCAGGGGTGTGCCTGGCATCTGCTAAGTAATGAGGTTCCACTGAGGAGAGCGAGTGAGGCAGTGAGGATTGAGGCAGACATTAAGGGAGCAGACTGGAGACACATAGTAGGGACATTGAGCTAGGTCATGTGTCCCTGCATGGAGACCGCTATAGTAGCTACTTTATCCTGCATGTGAGTGTGTGTGTGTGTGTGTGTGTGTGTGTGTGATGTTTATAACTATGTACATTTGTCTGTGTGAGTGTGTGTATACAAATGCCACGAAGTGGGACAATCCCCATTTTTTTTGTTGTTGTTTGTTTTTTTCTACCTTGTTTGAGACAGATTCTCCTTGTCTTTCCTGTTTCATCGCTGCATATGCTGGGCTGGCTTGCAGAGAGATTCTCCCATCTCTGCCACCTATCTCCCTGTAGGAGCACTGGGGTGACCGACATGCACTACCATGTCTCATTTTATGTGTGGTCTGAAACTTCAAATCAGGTTTGCGTCTGCATAGCAGCTGCTTTAGCCCCACAAGTCCTCTGAGCTCTCCAGGTTAGTTTTGGAGAAGGCATCCATCACTGTACTTGAAATTCACTGACATAGTAAGCCTAGCTGTGCAGCAGGCCTTTGTCATCTTCTTGCTCTTGCCTCTCTACTACTACTACACCCTGCTTTTTATTTGGGTGCTGGGGACCTGAACTCGGGTCTTAAGCTTTCTGACTTTATGGACTGAGCCTTATCCCCACCTCTAGGTTGACTTTTTTTTATTGATGACAATCACAGATGTAACAGACCAGACCTTCATTTCCAAGATTTTCTACAAACTCTGGTCTCAGCGTGTGGTTTGTGGATTAGCCCATTGGAATCACATGCAGAAACTATGCCTACTCCGGATCTATGGATCTGATTCTATCTCTTTTCACAAAAGACCAGTGTACAGGTTAATGCTTAAGAAATGAGCTTTGACGTTGTTTTATATCATTATATTATTAACAGCCCGGGTGCACGCCTTAAAATATGACTATGCTCTGGGGTGGTGGCCCCCTGGCCTGATGGCACCATTGTTTGTGGGGACTTGCTGGAACATCTGGGCAGAAGGCGTACACTGTAGGCCATCGTGTCAGGGAGATCAGCATCCAGCATGATAACATCCTCAGGTCCCTCAGGGTAGTGGAGGTGATGTTGTGATGCTTTTGAGGCGGAGGTGAGAGTAGGGCTTTCTGAATCTTTCCCCATCCATTAGAAAACTCTGATACCACTGCAGGATGAAGGAGAGTGAGATGAGAGCTGACTGATTCACACGGAGATACTGTGTGTAAAGCCACACACAGAGGATCTCTGGTTGATCTCTTAGACTGGCTGGCATGATCCTAAACACGCGTTCCTGGCCTTTAAGCTGGGAAGTTATGGAGAGTCTTGGGAAAGTACATGTTGCTTTCTTCTAATTTTAGAGTTTTGCGTTCTATAAGTCTGCCCAGCACGCGAAATAAAAATTAGGCCATTTGTGCTGGGATTGAATCTCGGTACAGTGCCTATCCACCCTGCCATAGACCACAGGTTTCATCTCCAGCGTGGAACAAAAGAAGCCACTCTTTTTATAATGCCTGTATTGACTTGGTCCTATGATGTCATGACCAGCACAAAAATGGAATGGGAGGGAGCACTGAATTTTCCAAGTTGATTGGAGGGATAACCGAACGCTATTGACACGGCTACTTTTTCTAATGGCCCCACTCTTCATTGTGGAGCTCCCGTTCCCTAGTAGAGAAAGCACATGATTTATGCCCCTCAGAAAGCTTTTAGCCCAGAGTGGCTTCCTTCACCAGTATCAACACCTCTGCCTCCAGACGACAGCTTCTAGAGAATTACCTGCGGCCTCCCTGGGGAAGCGAGGGACACGGAGAACATTCTCTTGCCTCACTGAGGCTTGTCGCCTTGCTTTGATGTCACAGTGTGGGCCTAAATGATCATTTATGCATTCTCCATTAGAGTTGAGATGAATTCAGTTCTTCGCTTAGAAGAGCTTCCCTGGGTTTTGGAAGGAGCTACTAAACCTCATTCCAAATTAGACATGGTCTTTTTAAGCCTCATATAAATTAAGCCTTGGAATTCTTCAGAGAAATTTGTGATTTTATAGCTCCCCAGACCCAAAGTGCTATTATTAAATTATCTTTCTGGATCACTTCACTGACAGCTCTACTTCTTAAAATAGAGATCAGCTATATTCCTGGACACTGGTGTAAAAAAAAGCTGACTTTGAGATTGCAGTTTCTAAATGCTGGCTTGACTTTAACTACTGTTTTTCTACTTCTGAAGTTCTCTTGACCGGACTTAGAATATACGGCACAGGTTCCTTCTTCAAATGTCCTTTGTGCTCAGCACCTGTTCATAGTTGAGTACCTTTTCATCTCCTTCTTTGTTGCTGGCTGCTGCCAGGGTCCCTGCTTCTTTCCTTTCCTGCTTGAGGTGTCTTTTCTTCTTTCCTTCCTTCCTTCCTTCCTTCCTTCCTTCCTTCTTCCTTCCTTCCTTCCTTCCTTTCTTTTTCTTCTCTCTCCTCTTCCCCCCTCCTTTTCCCCCTCCTTCTTTTCCCAGTTCTATATCTTCTAATACTAGTGATGTCAAGGTAGATTGAAATGGGCATAGTTGACTTTAGCAATGTCCTCAGAAGACCTCATACATATTATATTATCTATGTCTTGCTTAGAGAATGCTAAGAAATAGGGGCTCTTCTTTTCTCCCTGGTTCTCCCCATCTCTCAAACATTCATTTAACAATTACCCTATTTCAGTCTTTAAAGATTCATCCTTGAATAGGGTACATATGTGTGGGGAAAGAGCCACAAGGAGGTGGGCAGAGAAACAGTCAAATGAAACCAAGTGTTCAGGAGACTTTTAAGCAGAAAACACAGCTGGGTCACATGGTGATTCTGTTTTCAGCTCTGGCCTTGGAGTTCTTGACAGCTTCAATGATCTCTATTATTTCTGTTTCTTCGATGGGTGCGTTTCTTTTTGGTTTGGTTAGGTATATCTTAAAACTTTCCAAGAAAGTATGAGGGTTTGGGGTGCCGATCATCTCAAATGATCCTAGTCTGCTCTCATGAATGACTGATCTCTTGCTGCACAGTAAAGGAAGTCTCATTTACATCCCCATTTACATGTGAGTCCAGTGGTGCAGGGGGTGAAGCCCTGTCTCCCTGTGCTGTGTGGTCCTTCAGTTTTTCCATCTCATCCTGTCACCAGCCAATGATCTTGATGTCTTTCCCATCATCTTCTGGATCGTGTTGCCCTCCTCAAGCCCTTAGTCTTCTCACTCTGTGTGTTGACTCACTTTCCCCATCTTTTCTCTGCTCTGAAATTCAATGGTATTTTGGCTGGGTGTGAGCTTTATTTGATGTCAGGTTAGTGTCCCATACCATGTTTGTGAAACTTTGTCATCTGGAAATTCATGTTCTATAGCTCTGGGAGTTTTTCTTGTCCATTTCTGGACATTTTGCCACATTTGTTTTCTATTTCGTTTTGTTTTCATCTTGGAACTATGATAAGGTATTGGCAGTAAATGGGATTTTGTGTGTGTGTGTGTGTGTGTGTGTGTGTTTAATTTTCTCAAGTGTCTTGACTGTCTTCTATTTTTTTTCCTTTTAGAGGAAATCCTTAACATTATTTTTCTATACACCCATTTAATTTGAGTATTTTTTATTTTATTTTACTTTTGTTGAAAATAGATTCTTCTCTCATACGATATGTCCCAACCACAGTTTCCCCTCCCTCCACTTCTCTCAGCCACACCCCCACCCCTCCTTTTCCCTGAATCCATTCCCCCTCTGTTTCCCTTCAAAAAAGAGCAGGTCTCCAAGAGACAACTACCAAACACAACAAAACAAGATACAATAAGACAATGCAAAATCTTTCATATCAAACCTGGACAAAGATATCCAGTAGGAGGAAAGGAGTTCCAAGAGTAAGTAAAGGAGTCAGAGACAAACCTGCTTTCATGGTTAGAAGTCCCACAAAAACACAAAGCTAACATAATACGAAGAGAACCTGGTGCAGACCCATGCAGGTCCCATGCTTGCTGCTTCAGTCTCTGCAAGCTTATCTGCATCCTCCTTAACTGATCCAGTGGGCCATGTTCTCCTGGTCTCTTTCAACCCTTCTGACTCATACAATCTTAACCTGTATTCAAAGTTTTGAAAAATATTTTTTTTGTATGTGTTTCATTTGAGTCCTGAAGAATTTTTGCTAACTGCTCTCTCTGGTCCATGTAGTTTGCAATCACATTTTTTTTTTTTCAGAAACTGCCAAAGTCTTAGTGTTTAGTAATTAAGACAACTGACCAAGATGTAAAGATACCAAGTTTGAGAAACTGGGGATGTTGGGAGGGGGGAGACATTCTATGGACTATGCAGACTGTGATAAGAATGCACGCTTTATAAACCTGTCGACACATAACAGTTAGTTGCAGAAAGCCACTTGGTTTTCTCTTGGCTTGGGAAAAACGTCGTTCTGGATTCACTGTGAGTATCAGCAGCCTTCAAACTCTTCTGCGCAGTAGGAATCTTGTTTCCCCTTCCAGCTCTTCCACTCCAGCCTGGGTCATGAGGTCAGTGATATTTTTCTCAGTGTCAATGCAACTGCTCATGTCATCATATCATCCAATGATCGGTCGGACATGATCTGAAACTTGTCTTGCATCTGTTTTACAGGAGGTCTCCACCACGAAGGTGATGTCCTGCATGGTTCTTGGGGTCATCATCGGCCAATCTCCCCAGTGCCCGCTTGGCAGCGATTGTCTCGGAACCATTCACTCTACCCTGCAATCACATTTCTTAAATATATTTTTGCTTTTCTAGGTTTCTATCTTCCCTCAACTAGTTGTTGATTTGGGGTTCCTTTTTAATTTAAAATAAGGCACTCTAAATTTAAAAAAGATTATAAATGCTCAGGGTTTATTATGATAAGAGAAACAAGGAATTTTGTTTAGGTTATCTTTGGTAGGGCAAGTTACTCCTAAATAATTATGGAAATTAGGCTATAGGTTCCAAGTTTAATTATGCATGGCCTATGCTTCAATCTTTCAGATTTCAGCAAAAATCCAACCAGGAAGATCACATGTGTGCATGGATATCATATCCATAAAACCCTGATTTCAATCAGCATCGAAATAAAAACAAACCAGCAGTAGAACTAATAAACATTTTCTGTCATGATGGACCATTATACAATGGTAAAAATAATGTGCAACAAACATATTTCAGATTAATAAATATAATGCTGATAAAGGACGACTTGAGACAAAATTATAATAATTGTCTATTGAAAGTAGGGCTACAGTAATTGTTGTATGTCTTATAAGAATATTATATAACAAAATAAAGTACTATCATGGAATGGCTTCAAAACTGAGTCAATCTCTCCAGCATAAATTTTAAAATAAAATATTCATCTACATATGCATATATGAGATATGCATGCATTTTAGATAAGACCCAAATAGACGCAACTAGCTATTTTGGAAGCCCGCAAGGCACAGATTCTGGGTTGTGCTTCATTATTGGTTGTGTCTAGTTATATAGATGTCTACTGTATGATTTTTCAGTCAATAGCTTATCTCTGTTTTTTAACTACTATTTTGATATGTCTCATATTTTTGTAATTAAAAACACTTCTCTAATAGAACGAAAGATGGGCTCAAGCAATTAAGAGTGTCGCTGACTCTTGCACGGACTGAAATTTGACTCTCAGATCCTACATTTTCAGCTCAGAACTGCTTGTAACCTCCACTTCAGGAGAACCCAGTGGCCTGCTTCTGACTTCATAGGCACTCACATACACATATGCATATAAACATACCTGGACACCACACACAATAATAATAATAAAGAATGAATACTAAGGAAGGGTAGTTTCAAATCCTGTTAACAGCGCTCAAAACTATCAACTGAAGGTTTCACTGATGGTCGTATCAGCAGATAGCTACAACTGCCTATCTATGTTTTCAAAACCCTTTAGATTTATTTATTTATGTGCGTGTTTTGCCTGCATGTATGTCTGTGTGTACCACATGTATCTTTGGTGTCAAGCAGTGGCTGGAAGAGGTCATGGGATCCCCTGGAACTGGAGTTCAGGATGGTTGTGTAATCCCACCATGTGGTTGCTGGGAAGCAAACTTGCAAAAGCAACAAGTGCTCTTCACTGCTGAAGCCCATCTCCCCGCCCCCCAATGTCTGTCTTTTATTTTTATGGATTTTTCTAATTCTTCCAGGGAATAATCTGACACCTATACACTGAGGTAGTATTTTTTTTTGTCTGTTTAGCATTCCTAAAACAGAATACAGAAAAGAACTTGGGGCTTGTTATTCCCTGAAAATTTACAAGGAATCTCAACACTGTCTATAGAGCATCTCCCCAGTTTTAATCCTGCATGCATCTGGGATAACCATGCTTTAGTTTTTCCACAAACAAATCCTGCTAGCAGACAGAAAAGATGCATCGGGACATAACTTCCTCTCACAGGTATTTCCAAGTAAATAAGTTGTTGCCTGCCATTGTTTCTATTACGCTTTTGGGAGGATGCTACCTACCATTTCTCCAATTATTTCTGGTGTTTGGTAAGTGAAATGAAGCGCCTGTGTGGATTCCTTCCGAATGCATTTGGTGTTCTGATAATTTTTGCCCATCTATCCATCTTCCAAAACTCTGCAACCTTTTCCTCCAGTTTCCTTTTGTGATGTTTGTGAATTGATGACTATCTTGGGTTGAATTGTTCACCTCCTGCCAACTTCGTATTATTGAAATCATAACTCAGACATTTGAATATGATCTTATTTGGAGATAAGGTCTTTATAGAGATAATATTGCAGAGAAAGAAGAGAGTCTGATATATCTTATCTTACTCTATTTCTCTCTTTCTTCCCCCTCCTTCTGTCTCCTTCCTTCTTTCCTTCTCCTTCCTTCCTTCCTCCTTCCTTCCTTCCTTCCTTCCTTCCTTCTTCTTTTAAGACAAAGTCACACATAGAATGGTCTTGAATTTTTGGTCTCCTGCCTTTACTCCTCAGTGCTAGAATTACAGGCATGTGCGACCACACCCAGTTTCTTACTGTAGTCTTATTGTTACATGGCCTAATTTTAAGTCTCAAAATACGATTGTATAATTATAACCATTTTAGAGAACTCAGGCCAAAAAAAATTGAATAATTTTTCTTAGACGTTAAAAGTCGGAATGTGGGAAAGGTAGAACTCCCATGAAGTTAGGTGCCACCTTCAGCCACACTCAGATTTTATAATTTGCAAGAACGAGAGCAGAACCACATGGCTAGAAGTGAACCCCAGCCCCAGATGCCCCAGGACCAGAGGCTCAATGACCTTCTATTACTTTGTGCCACAAGTTTCAGCCCCAGGATTGTCACGTGTGGGATAGACGACCCGACGTCACCTGGAATCCAAAGGCTAACACTTGATTGACTGAATCGGACTTCATTTTTAACAAGACTTCCCACGGTCACTCAGATATGTTGACAAGTTTGAGAAACAGACAAGGAAACTCCTTTAGCTGGGCAGAGGCAGAGTTAGCCTGGCATAGAGCCCCGTTTTGCTGAGGACCTTTGCTTCTTTACATATCACTGGGTCTCACTGTAGTTTCCAGTAGGACCCTTCCCTGAGATGCCTACGGGCTCTCTTCTTCAGGAGTGTGAAACCATCACAGCACACTCTTAGGTCACTCAGACTCACTGTCACGCTTATTTGTTGTGAGATTTCTTTCCCTGAATGCTGTTGGGATTCCTGGCTATTTCGGATTCTCTTCACCTATTAAACCAGGTGTGCTAAAGGATCCTGTCTCAGGCTCCACTGTGCATCATTCACTAAGCTCCTATGGGAGAGTAGCTTCAAGGTTTTTAAATTTGAAGATAGGAATTTTAAAAGTAATTCTTTACCAAATGTACTAAATCTTGATATCCTTAAATTCTTATTTATTTTCCTTTATCTAGCTCTGGTACTCAAGCCAGGCGTTATTTCCTGGCTGATTTATTTCCAGAAAGCAAGTGCACATTTATGTTGCTACTTTACTACTGCTCTGTGGGGATGATGTTGGCTCCGTGTTTAACATCATGGTGAGTGTTTTCTGATTGAGTGATGCTGGAGGAAGATACTCCAGTGTTCTCATGGTGATGAATCCTAGGTACCAGGAGTTCCAAAGGCTGAATGGTGCTGTATCCTCTTGATTCAGGACAGGTAGTTTGAGAGATAAAGAGAATGCACTGTACGGTTCAATCTCTTTTGCAACAGTTACCTTTGCTTAGAGACAAGAGAACAGTGTTTGTTAAGTGTCCTTCTTTGAATTGTTACCTGGGAAGATTGTGGGTGCTCAAAGTAAAATTTGAATCTTCTATTGTTTAAAAGGCATCTCATTATTTTTTTAGTTTGAAGAAGGAAAGAGACAGTTCTCTGGGTTATGAAGGAAATGGTCAACAGGTCTTTAGAGATAGCAAAGGCACACAGACACCAATACCTTCACATTCATAGTCTCTAGCCCACCTCCAATACTTCATTAGTGGGATTAAAATCACTCTCCCTTGTATACAAACATCTCCAAGCACATAATTTCTGTATTCTGTGAAATGTGGGTGGAAGTTACACAGGTAAAGATAGGATCTGGGGTTCAGGTGATGCACAGGTAAGGAGCTGGAGTTCAGATGATGCACAGGTAAGGATCTGGGGTTCTGATGATGCATAGGTAAGGAGATGGGGCTCCAATGATGCACAGGTAAGGAGCGTGGGCTCAGATGATGCACAGGTAAGGAGCGTGGGCTCAGATGATGCACAGGTAAGGACCTGGGGTTCTGATGATGCACAGGTAAAGAGCTGAAGCTCACATGATGTACAGGTAAGGAGCTGGGGCTCACATGATGCAGAGGCAAGGAATTGGAGTTCAAATGAGGGCTCTGGAGTCTTTGAATAAATAAGTGTGTTTGTAGAAGATCTCAGGATGTGCTTTGGTGGTCTTCTCCAATGATTGTTTTAGGAAATACATCTGAAAATCAGCCCCAAAACCATAGCAAATCCTTTCTCCTTGAAACAGTAATGAAACTCGGCACTGTTTTCATCAAAAGAAAGTGTCAGAGACAGGAATGCAGAGAGGAGCTTGTGGGACAGTTGATAATCTTCTCCTGGCATTTAAACAGTGTCCTAAGCCTCTTATTGTGTGAGTCTACAGTACCATTCATCACCAGTCCCCTGCTCCTTCTTATCATTCTTAGAGTCTCTGCTTGACACTTACCCAACCAATCTGCTTTTATTGAATTCTTACCTCCTACCTTCCTTGCTATCATCTCTCTTCTGCTCTCTCCTATCTCCTCTCTTACTCCCTTCTCCTTTACTCTTCCCCCCTCCTCTTCTCTCCATCCTCAGTCCTTCACTATCCTCCCAATTCTACCTCTTCCCTTCGGCCTCTTTTTCTTTCTCCTCCCTTCTTCTCCCTCCTCCCTCTTCCTTCACTGCTACTTTCTCCCACTTTAGCCAGCCGGACCTCCTCCAGATTTAAAAGAATCAGTTTTACCATTTTTGCAAAAATATCCAGATTTCTTTCTGAGCTAAAATATCACCATTCCAACTGGGAGTGTAGCTCCTCAGAAGAAAAGCTCTGACACTTGCCCCATGGTAGAATTATGAAATTTTATAAATTTGCCGTGGGCAAAGTTAGCTTTCTGCTGAGCCTAAACATCTGTATTTTTTCCATAAAGAATCAATGTTCACAATATGTTTTCAATTTAAAAAAAAAAAACCAACAACAAAAACTCTTCCCAGTGTTTGTTCATAGCGGTATTAAAATGTAAACAGCAAAATTTATGAGTAGCCTCTTCAACCGTCCTTCATCCTTTTATCCCAATGTGCAAGGACGAAATGGGCTTTTATAATACAGTATCTACAGACCTCCTTATTAATTTAATTTCCAAATTTTTGAGAATTTTATACATGAATTCTATTTTTACATCAGTGAAATATTCTTTCAGGATGAATGGTTCAAGTGTTCATTTCCATCTATGTCCCACCTACATTAAAGTCTGCTTTTTTTCTGTTCTTTAACATACACACACATACACACAGACACACACGCACAATTACATACATCCATTATTTATATAAGTTTAAAAATTGTGTTCCACTGATGTGGTGAATTTAGATGCAGCTAAAACGCAGTCCGGCCCTTGGGGGCTTGTTTTGCAACCCCCACCTTCATGTTGATCTAAGAGCCCACTGGAAATCCCAGTAAGAGGTTAAGCCACGAACTGTTGTTGACATGTAAAATGTCCCACATGCCTTCCCAAACCCTCCATTCCCAGCTGTGCTCGTCACAGGTGCAAATCACAGGTTTTATAAATTTGGGCTTAATTTTATATTTAAACAGATTAACTTATTTTGCCACCCCAACCAAATGTTACTCTGTCTAATCTTCCATTGATTCCAATTTGGACTAAATTTACAATGCAAATATAATCAGAGGAGAACTATAACATTAATCACTATGGCTTATTGGACTGCTCTGTTCAAGGCTATTTTGAAATTGCCCTTTAATTCTCATAGCGGCCTCCTGCATTGTGTATGGCTATTTATCTTCCCCACTCTAGAGGGGTAAACTGAAGCCTGCCATGGGTTACTTACTCTCTGAAGTATATTCCGAGGCATCCAAATATAGGCCTTCTGGTGCCGGGAGCAGTCTTTCTGAATACTGACTTAATTTTCCTTATAATATAAAGACTTCCTATCCAGATATTTTTGAAATGCAGTTTTTCTACAGTTTTTGAGTAGTTAAAAAATAAAATCCCGAGGCAGTTACAGCATCAGAGGGAGGGGGGAGGAATAATCAAAGAGATGAGAGGTCCAGTATAGGAAGATTTTTTTTCTGATCAGCATCGTTCCCTGAGTCCAACCCGTAAGAGCAAGAGTGGTCTCAATATATTAAGCAAGTAACCAACTATCTGTGTGGATGAGTGGGTAGACAGCAAGAAGCACTGAGCTCTAAAGAAAGAGCAGTGTTCCCTTCTTCTAGGTGAGTTCCCTGTTCTTTTAAGTTTATATTCCATTTTCTGGAAGAACTACAGAAGGTGACAATATATTTGAGCTAAGAAGCTGTCAATCATGACCATTCTGGGCTTAAATGGCCTGACAGAAGCAGAAGTGGGCGGTACCAGAAGACTACCTGATCCTCTGGCTGATCTACCATGGTAATTAACAAGGAGACTCCTGACTCTCCTGTTTTCTTAACAATTGTTTATCCTTGGATTCTAGCTCATTCATGGGAAAGTATTCCAAGATATGGCTTGTGTTTTGCATTTGGACACAGGGTCAAATCAAGATTGTTCTGTTTGTTTTCTCTCCCTGGAGGTGAAGGAGGCCCATCTCAGCCTCTGCTTGTAGTTTCCAGCATTCACCTCCACATAGCTCCTTCTGCGTTTCCCACTCCACATCTAACATTTGCAAGTTTCCTATCGCCGAGCAGCCGTGTGCTCATTAAAACCGCCAGCTGACATCGCCACCCTCTGCTGATCTTCTCGGGCGCTGTTTGAGCAGTGTTTGTACAGCTGTAGCCTGTTTGCCAGTCGGGCTAGGCTAGGGAGTCTACTAATGAGCAATTCTAGAGAACATGCCCAGGTAAGGACCGTGCGGTCTGAATTCCTCCTTCCCCATTATTTCCTTGTAACACAAGCCCATTAGTCAGGCAAATGCGTCAATTTGGGGCCATCAATGTCAGTAACACACTTGCCTTGCTTTTTTGGATTTTATTCACGAGTGTTTTGCCAGAGGCAATTACTGTGGAGCTTTGTTTTGGCGACATTGGACAGTGCAGGCCAAACACTGCCAGGCTGAGAGCGCCAGACACCGAGTTACCACTGAATTTGCTTCTTATAGAAGTGACGACTCGCAGTACAGAATGTTCAGCGTGCATTGGGAGCACTGAAGGGAGCAGAACCTGGCCCATCTACTGGACTGCAAGGATTTCAGGTTCCCTAGGGTAGTGATTTGCTCTCCACCCGTGGGTCGCAACTGCTTTGGCAAACCACTGTCTCCCAAATTATTTGCATTAGTGTTCAAAACAGTAGCAAAATTACAGTTATGTAGTAGTATCAAAATAATTTTATGGTTGGGGGTCACCCCAACGTGGGAACTGTATAAAGGGTCACAGCATTAGGAAGACTGAGAACCCCTGCCTAGAAGCTCACCTTTAAACAGACACAAGCTCTAGGTGAGGGGAGAGCAAGGCTGGCAGACACTGGGGTGGGACGGACCCAAGAGCCCCCGTATCCAGCTCAGGAGCCAGCATGCCAAGGAAAGCAAATTTTAGCAGCGCTGTAGCAAACCTGGGTTTTCAAAACTGGGTTTTCGCGAATTTGGAACTACTTTCCTAACACTATTGGCATTCTCGGCCTGTGCCAGAGTCGGACTTGCAAAGCTGGTCGTGGGACATGTTGGGCAGATGCGGACCTCCCCCATACAGTCAGACACTGGCCTTGCAAAACTGCCTCACGGAGGAGCAGGCAACTCAAAGGACAGAGCGGGAGGAGGTGGCTAAACTGAGCATGCCTGCTACCTTCTCATGTATTTCAGACGAGTTTCTCCTTTTGGAGGGAAAAAAGGAACGAAGAAAAGGGATAGGGGCTGCTATTCTGCCAGGGGCTCCTCAGGGAGACAGGAGGTGAGGCTGCCATGTCAGCTATCCCAGCACCTTTGAATTTCACCACAATGCCAAATGGAATAGAAAGGTATTATCCACAATCCTTTTCAGAGCTCTCCAGGGCTGAGCTGCCTTTCTGTAGCCTTTTCCTCAGCTTTCCACTCCCCGTGCAAGCCTGCATTCCCAGCGTGCCAAGCCTCTCTTTGTCCTGCTAGGACCCACCTCCATTTCCCAGTAACCAAATGCTTATCCGTTCTCCCCTCCCCAGTACTTCCTTGGTGTCTAACTTTGCCCTTTCTCTCCTACGCTGGGAAATGCTGGAGCTCCCACTATTCCCACGGAAGGCTCTGGGATTGCCCGCCTAATTACACTTCTCCATTCCTCCTCCTTTCTTAGTAGTGGGTTCACTTAGGCATGATGGAAACCCTTTTCTCTCAGAGAGAAGTGACCGGTGCATTTCTGACAAGTGAAATGTGGTCATTCCTGATTGAAGTTTAGGGACAACTTTTCAAAACAGGGATTTGGCTCATGTGCTTTATATATAGCTCTTTTCCTCAGCCCTTCTTTCTGTTTCCCTGGAGTGTGCATATAATGAGCAATGACAGCTATGTTATGCTGTGCCCAGGGGGACGGAAGTCATAACCAAAGAATGACAGAGCCAAAAAGTAAAAGGTTCCTGGTACCTGATGAGGTGACAAAACCTTGGGACCAGGCTTGGGTTATCTTATCCACATGCATCTTGGTAAATGAATAACACAAATGAATCCCTTCCTTTTGGACCCTCCACGCACTAGGAGTTTCTGCTACTTGTGGCCCAAGGCATTTCTGACTAATGATGTACCAATCGCTGGGATTTTAATTGCAACTTATTCTCTCTCTCCATAATCATCTGTGAAGCGCTTGAGATTGTACTTTGTTTGCCTTCTCAGCACCAGCGATGCTTCCAGGATGCTCCAAGTACCTCTTTTGAATCTGGGAGGTTGGTGATGCTACAGAAGTCAGTGTTCTCTCTGCTGCTGATGACTACTGCAATTATTCACATTAAATATCTCTCTGTGAAACCCACAGCTCAAGTGGCTGGTGCTAATGCAGTTCAGTAGCATACAAACTTAAAGCTGATTTTTAATAAATAAGACTGATTTTAACATATAGTCTTTGTTATTAGCTTCATAGTATACTATGAAACCTGTCACTATTAAATTTGAGAAAGAGATTATCGGCAGAAATCTCAATAAACAAGAGAAAGGCAAGATTGGATTTCGTGTAGAAAATTGTTTGCTGTTGAATTCAATGAATTTGGAAATTAGGAGGAACTTAGAATTAGTCCATTGTTTAACTTTCTCGTGGGCTATTGATCATAGATCATTACACGTGCTCCTTCATTTTACAAAGTGAATGAATGTGTTTGACAGCTAGTGTTGATCTTAATGCAAGATATAAAATGTTCAGCCATCTTTTCATTTACCTTTCGTTGGTTGGATACAACATAAGTGGGCATGTTTGCTTTAAGACTTTTGTTCAGTGCTGGAACATACAGCCTCAGGTTGCACACACGAGTCTTTGACCCACTGGACACTGGTGACATCATAACCAGCAGGTGGGGCTTGTTTGGTGGGATGTTGTGAAGAGCTGTTTTACTGTGCAGGCAGTTGCTGCAGGCTCCTGGAACATAGGAGCCACTAGAACTTGCAGGAGCTGAGTTCAGTGGCCAGGACCTGAGCAGGGGGAGCTCACTGGCAAGGATCTGAGCAGGCAGAGCTCAGGTGACAGGTGATGGAGCTCAGGTGACAGGTGATGGAGCTCAGGTGACAGGTGATGGAGCTCAGGTGACAGGTGGTGGATGCTGCAGCACACGGGTTTGCTCAGGGATAACTATGCAGTGATCAGGGCTGTCTCTCTAGATTAGTACAAACAGGAATATTGGCATGCAGCAATAAAAAGCTCCAGCACGAGAAACTGGTGTCTCCACAAAGATGAGTGTTCATATGAGGTAAGAACTAGAGACACTTAAATTGCCTGCAGTCCCTGAGTCATGAGTTGCAAGTCGATGCAGAGTTTATGTCCTGCAAGTCTTAGGTCCTATAGGAAGGACACATACTTTTTCTTACACCTCTTACTAAAGAATTGCAGGTTGTTATTCACAGTAAAGCTTTTATCATATGAAACTTTCTGTGAAAATAGTTCCGGGAGCTGGAGAGAGATGGCTGAGTTGTAAAGTGCATGGCGTACCAGCATGAGGACCTGATTTTGGATACCTCGCATCCATGTAAGGCTGAGCATGGTATAACTGGCTCCGACTCCAACACTGGGTGTCTAGAGACAGGCTAATCCCTGGAGCTCATTGGCCAGTGAGTCTAGCCAGTGACTAGACTGGTTCTGGGAGAGACCATGTCTCAAAAAGTAGGGTGGAGAGTGATTGCTGACCTCTAGCCTCTACACATATGCACACGACAGGTATATATACTGTGCACACAGATGCATAACACACATAGAGAAACACAACATACACATAAACATTCACAGAGATGCATATAAACACATACACAACACAGCTAAACAGACACACAACAGATACACAACATACACACAGACACACAACACAAAGACACACATTGAAACACAACACACAAATATACAACATATGCACAGACATGCAAGATATACACAGACACACAGATACAGAACATATGCAGATATACAACATAGACAGATACAGAGCACACAGTTATGCAACATACATACAGACACACATACAGATACACACAGACCATACATAGCACACAGAGACAGATACACACGGAGATACACAACACACAGACATATAAACACAGATACACAACATAAATAGACACATACAGATACATAACATAAACATAGACATATACTGAGAGACATACACACCTAGATACACACACACATACACAGATGCAAAGACACAAAGATACACAATGCACAGATACAAATAATCATCCACAGAGACACAAACACAGATACATTATACACACAGACAAAGACATGCCAATACACACACAAAGACACACAGATACACATAGATAACACACACACAGATAAACAACATACACAAACACAGACATACAAAGATAAACAATACACATAGACACATACACAGGTATATAACACACATAGACACATAGCACATACACATAGATACCCAACACACAGACACATAACATGCAGTCACAGACATACGTAGAGACATACACAACATACACAGACATACACAGATACACAAATCTTTGGCTTGGAACAAGTTTTTACTTTAAAATTGAGAACAAGGTGCCGATACCCATAGTGACCAAATCAGATGAGGAGACCATGATCTGTAAATATATTTTCAATGAAGCTTTATTTTCCACAACAATAATTATGCATATATGATCTTAAATATTCTGTATGTGAAAGGGTGACTGCGATGGAAAGACCTGGAGAAACTAACATTCCTGCTGCAAGCCTGGTCCAGAAAGCATCCTTGAAAACGGAGCGATGGCCCTACTTCAGACAAAAGAAAGTACAGAAGGGTGTGAGCAGATCTGGTCAGGACTGATGGCAATCCAGAGCTACCAAGCTGCTGCCCAGAAGTCCAAACTGTGCTTGGGACCTAACATCAATGATCCAGGAATTGGTGGCTTACTCTAACTGGAAGAGGATTCTTCCAAAATAGAACCTGTGACAGCCCCTGATCTGACACAGGTGCTTCTGCTTTTACTGCCATGCCCACTGCACTCTAAATAAGAGTGGATTCATTTACCAGCTTGCCAGTACTCACTCTTACCCCATACTAAAATGGTATTTATGCTACAAGTGACTAAGTTGTTATTGTGTGTCCTTCTTCACTGTTACTTTGTGAGCTGATGTCCCCTCCTGCTCCCCCAAATGCTATAATATATAATGTGTAGTGTATTTATACCAAAATCCGTAAATATGTATGGCAATGTTAAAATGCTTGACAGAGTCTCAACTTGTTTCTGTATTAAGGAGAACTACAACTTTTTTCTACCAATAGTGTTAAAAAAATGAGAGAGAGAGGGACAGTGGTATGTGGTACTCTTTTCTAAAACATTTCATTCATCATTTCTTCTTGGATGTACACAATAAATCATATTTAAAAGGTTTGGAAATTAATGGGTCAGTAATGGAGAACCTTGTTAGCCTATCATCTTAAGAGGTGGGACTAAGTTAAAGCATGGCTTCGCTGGGACCCAGGGTAAAATGTGTGCACTTCCATGTGCATGGTTCCTGTGCCCTTTCCCATGGGACATTGCTGTGCTTGGATTTCTGGTTCCTGTTTCATGACTTTTACCCTTATAACAAATAAAAATATAATTGTTTTATCCTTAGCTGACCTGGTTATTTCAACAGGTCAGAGCAAGGAAATCACCGAATTTTGCGTGTCTTTGTGTACAGGGGCTCTTTTGCTAAGATGGATGTTCAATCATCATTCCTGTTCCATACATAGCTACCAGTAAACACCACTTTTCATATAACTTCAGTGATTTTTGATTTTTCTCTGGGGAATCACCATTCCCACTGAGGATTGGAATATCTTAGTCTGTTTTCTATAGCCTTCCCCAAGTAACTGAGACTTGTAACTTACAGAAAATGCAGGTCTTCTTGACTCATTGCTCTAGAGCAGTGCTTCTCAACCTTCCTAATGCTGTGACCCTTTAATACAGTTCCTCATGTTGTGGTGAGCCCCAACCATAAAATTATTTTTATTGCTACTTTATAACTGTAATTTTGCTACTATTATGAATATGATATGCACAATATCTGATGTGTAACCCTTGTGTGTGTGGGGGGGTCTAGACCCACAGGTTGAGAACTGCTGTACTAGAGGGTGGGGGTTCGGAGGCATGGTCCTTGCATGTGCAGAGGATATCACACAGGCAGATAGACGAGCCGGGGTAGCTCCAATCTTCTGTGTAAAACCATAAATTCCAATACGTGGCCCCCATGCTATGGTCTTGTCTAAACCTAAATACCTTCTTAAAGTTTCATCTCCAAATATTACTAACATACACTATAGAAGATGAAGTTTCCACCCACAGACTTTTGGGGGGGCACAGTTCCAGCAATAGCAAAAGAGATTGCCAATGATCCGCTTAGATTCTAAAATGTACACACTTATTATTTTAGGTTTTATATAAAGAATTAAACAAATACCAGCATAGATTTTCCCGGCCAGTCCTGGGGATGTTTAGAAGACAACTTGAGTGCTCAGACCTACCCAAGTCACCATGCTTGGTTTCATCCTTTTGAGAGATCTGACTTGCAGGCAGAGGCTCTCACACAGTCCCTGCCAGTGTGCATGGATGCAGCATTCTTTTCTGAGCAGGGTCCAGAGCTGCAGCCCTGGTGTCCCCAGGTCCTCTCAGGAGTAAGACTCCTGCTCTTAAACAGCTCTCACTTGCTGTTTTTCTCTTTAGATCCAAAAAAAAAAAAAAAAACCTCCACATTTGCAAACTCCTTTCTTATTCTTATCCCCGCGCCTTTGGGGGTGCTTGTGATGTCTTAATTAACGTTTTTATCTAGTCATATTGTGACTGCTTTCCAGGGCACCAGAAGGAAAGGAACTTTATAAATAAAGTGATTAGTCCCTCAAAATCAAAGCAGGCAGGATTTAGCCTCCTTTGAGTGGGTGCTGCTTCCTTGGAGGCATCCCTCAGTTGAAGGCTGCACCAGCCTGCGCTTTCTCACATGCGTGTGTAGGAGAGGTCAAACCACACAACCTGTTTACTGGAGTCTGTTGACATGGTTGGGGGGCTGGTGGGTGGCATCCCAGCTGTTGTTTGGAAGCTGCCTCAGCAGGGAAGAAGCAGCCCTAGACTGTGAGGAGCAAACCCTACCAAGAGGCAGAGAAGGAGCGCAGTTGCAGAAATAATCGCTGTAGAGTCATGGCTGTATCACCGACAGTTCGCTTCCTCAGAAGAGCATCTGAACACTGGTGGCTTCAGGATTTTAGGCAGTGTCTGCCACAGTGCTTTTCCAGATGACATCAGGAACTGAGGGCGTGAGAGGGCACATATTCCAGTTTACCTCTTCCACAGCAAAGGCACGCTTTCCTCGCAGAGCCAAGGAAGCCATAAGGCTAACAGGACACAATGGCTATGCAAATTGAATGCGGAGTCCCCGCTTCGATCATCAATAGTTCCTTTTCACTTTCTTTTAGAGTCGTGAAAAATAATGTTGGCATCAGCAATCATCACTCTCAGGAGGGGGTGATGAGTCATTGAGTGTAAGCTACATAATTGAGTTTGGGTTTTAATTACAAAGAAGGATCATGGGGCAGGGAAGTAACTGTCACTGCAATGCCCCCTTATCCATCGAATTCCGCCATTTTTGGCAAAGGCTGAGTCCCATACAAAGGCCCTGGCTGCGTTTTTCATCATGTTTGCTGGGTAAGCTACAATAATCTGCTGCCTAGATACAAAGCCAAGTTCAAAGTTGCCGGCGGTGATGTGATGATTAAACGCTTGCTACCATTCGCTTTCAGATCCTGCTTCTGCGAAGGATTAATTCTCTTTCGGCTCCATTTAATTAAGGGGATACAATGAGAGGAAGTGATCTCAGTGATGCCGTGCTTTCGGTTGTCATGTTCTTGATTATAAGGAAACGGACAGCGTGAAGGCTAGCAGAGCTGTTTGGATGGATACCAGGCACATCCATGTGGGATGCTAGAGAAAGGCCTATGGCTTCCGTAGACAAGGGAAGGAAGATGTGTGTCTAGACTCCCACTCTTGCACGGAGCTCTGACACTTGCCCTGTCAATAGAGGCCCCTTTGTCTTGTTTCCAGGGTGGGCTCTGCTGCTCCATCACGTGGCAATGTTTCTTGTTAATGAACTCAAAGTGAAGGTCTGCTTACCTGCAGGCCGTTCAGGGTGGCTGTCTGCACAGACAGAATAATATCCATCAATTAAGTGACTCTGAAGCCTTGAATATTTGAAAGGTCCTTTCGCCCTGGCCAGAAAAGTATTAATTTCTGTGAAATGACCTTAATTGGTTCACAGGACACAATGCTCCTTTCATTGGAGAAGAATCCTCAGAGATAAAGTGTTTTAGTGGTTTTTTTTTTTTTTTTTTGAAATGAGCTTTTTGAGTGTTCAGTGTTCTAACCAACATTTTAAGTGTTCAAAATGGAGACACACGCCGGGCGGTGGTGGCGCACGCCTTTAATCCCAGCACTCGGGAGGCAGAGGCAGGCAGATCTCTGAGTTCGAGGCCAGCCTGGTCTACAAGAGCTAGTTCCAGGACAGGCTCTAGAAACTACAGGGAAACCCTGTCTCGAAAAACAAAAACAAAACAAACAAACAAAATGGAGACACACGAAGCATTTTTGAATGCGACAACTGTCTGGTGAGGCAGGGTGTGTTGATCAGATATGCTATGGATAAGACTGTTCTAAAGAATGAATGGACTCAGGCTCCTGTACAAGAGGAAGTTGATCCTACTTCCTCTTTTAGTTTTTGTTTGTTCTAAGAATTTTCACTCTTGTTGGAGATGAAAATTTTATCTTACTTTCTTACTTTAGTAATACCTAAAGCTTATGTGGATAATAATGAAATTTTGAAAATCATATTTTTATTAATTCTTTGAGAATTGTACATAATGCATTTTGATTATATGCGATCCCACCCCTAACTCCTTCCAGACCCTCTGTTTTTTGAAAAAAAAAAAAAAAAAAAAAACAACCCAAGTCCAGTTTGTGCTGCCTAACTACTCTTGGGTCTGGCTTACCCTGGGTGTGGGCATATGCCAGGTGCCATGCCACTAATGAACTGGTTCTGCTAAATGGGTATAGTAGTAAAACAATTATTCGTGGCTTACTGTTATGCCCATTGATCAGTGACTATCTCAGCCTTAGCAAATAAGTGGTTGGCAACTAACACAGAAAACTTCATTGTGTAGAGAATAAGATTCTTGGGAATTCCTAGCCTAAATGGGCTTTCTCCATCATGTTCCTTCCCTCTAGGATCAAATTTATTTAATGCAAATAATTTGAATATGATGTCATTGGACATTTGTCGTTTTTCTGGCTGTCTAACCCCCAAATCTCCTTAATGAGTTTCTGGAACTTTCCATTGTGTGGTTGTGAAGCAGAGGTCAGGAAGATTCTGTTCCCTAGAAGTCAAGGGTGATCTTTAAATAGTTGAAAATGTCCATGTTATGTCCAGATCTGTGAAGTCCCCCAAAAGCCAACAAGGAGACCAAGTCCCGTATGTAAAAGCAAAGAGCCTTTATTTTATGCAAGTTTGCAAACTTGGTCTCTCTGCATGTCCAACAAATTGGAATAAACAGAGAGCTCCGAGCTCAGTTAGAGTAGGGGTTTTATTGTAGTAAAGGTGGGAGTGAGGGGTATCTGACGTTTAGGACCCCTGGTTGGCTGACATTTGTCTACAGGTGTCCTGGTGAGTGTGTGCTGGCAGGTGGTACTATCTACAATGGTTGGAACGTTAGGCATTTCCTTTGGATGGTCTGTTCTTGGATGGTGCTCAGGTAATCTTAGTTTATGATCCTTCCTGAAACCAGGTATTGCTTCAGGGTAGACTACTGTGACTCAGGCCTCCATTAAACTTATCGATGTCTGAGTCCTACTCTGGCAGGTGATAATGGTTGGAAGTAACGAACTTCCTTTGGGTGATCTGTTCATATTTAGCTTATCATGGCTGGCTCCTGAATCTGCCATGTGGGACAGGGAGAGTAAGAGTCCTTGAGACTGGAAGTGGGGCAGCATCTAGGAAGGACCAGAACAACAAATACAATAAAAATATGATGCAGAATGTGAACCAAACAACCCCACACTAGCTCCAAATAGGGGATACTAAGGCTTTTCTCTATTAAATGGGAACCCACGGAGCACCACCAGGAAGCAATAGGAACAGAATCCATCTAGGTGTGGTGAGGGGAAAGGGGCTGAGCAGGTTTTTTCATACCCAAAGCCACGCCCCTCCTCGTCAAGCCTCTCAAAAGCCATTGGCTGAAGGAAGTTCCCCATCACCTCCCCCTTTTGTCTAAATAAGAGAGTTCCAAACCCAATACAAAACTATATACAATAAGAACAAATATCAAATATAAAAATTAGAATTACAGCCAGTATAAACAATATTAAGCAAGGAACATATGCTAAATGTTTTAATAATCATTCTAGCCTAAGGAGTCTAAGTCTTATATTAGAAATGGCTTGACTAAATCATAAGAGGAAAGTAACTACAACTATCTAATCTTCAACTCCATCGAAGGCCTGAGAAGAGAGATAATATTACTTGAGTAGGTAGGAGGTGCAATACCCAAAGCCTCACCCCACCTGGTCCAGTCTCTTAAAGGCCATTGGCTAAAGGAGACTTTCCCATCAAAAATGCATTGTATATAATTTTCTATATATATATATATATATTTCATATATAATTTTTTATATCTATATAAGCAGGAGTGACCGTGTTTTGACTAAGCTTGTTTCTAAGCTGGACCATCCAAGATCCAGCTTCTCAATAAAAACCCCAATGTGATTCAAACATTAGAGTGTATTTTTGTGGCACATAAGAAAAATTAACCAGTCAGAGACTCAAATTAGATATAGAGACTTGAATTCTGTGCTTCAGACAGACACAGTAGGAAAAGCAACTATTTTCTCTAACGCTCACTTTCTCTGAGAATGAGCAGGCCTGAATACTGGAAGGAGTATCTGTAAGAACTGAGTTCTTTTTTAAAACTGGATTATTTGGTATTTTGATGTCTAGTTTTTTGAGTTTTTAAATATATTTTGGAGATAAGTCCTCTGTCAGATGTAGGGTTGGTGAAGATCTTTTCCCATTCTATAGGCTGTTGTTTTGTCTTATTTGCTGTGTCCTTTGCCTTACAGAAGCTTTTCAGTTTCAGGAGGTCCCATTCTCTGATTGTTGTTCTCAGTGTTGGTGCTACTGGTGTTATATTTAGGAAGTGGTTTTCTGTGCCAATGCGTTCAAGGCTACTTTCCACTTTCTTTTCTATCAGGTTCATTGTAACTGGATTTATGCTGAACTCTTTGATACACTTGGGCTTAAGTTTTGTGTATGGTGATAGATACAGATTGATTTGCAGTCTTCTACATGTTGAAATCCAGTTATGCCAGCACCATTTGTTGAAGATGCTTTCTTTTTTCCATTGTACAAGGAGGAGGGATTATATGAGCAAGGGGGTTCAAGATCATGGTGAGGAAATCTACAGAGACAGCTGAACCAACTTGCGGGAACTCACTGACAGCTGTAGAGCCTATATGGGACCAAACTAGCTCCCTTGCAGGTGGGCAACAGTTGTGTAGCTTGGTCTGTTTGAGGAGCCCCTGGCAGTGGAACTAGGATCTATCCCTATTTCATGAGCTGGCCTTTGGAGCCCATTCCCTATTGTGGGATGCCTAGCTCAGCTTTGATGCAGCGGGGAGGGGCTGGGTCCTGCCTCTACTTAAACGTACCAGACTGTGTTCATTCCCCATAGGAGGCCTTACCCTTGGAGGAATAGATTGGGGGTGGGTTGGAGGTGAGGTGAGGGGGGAGCAGGAGGAGGTGTGTGTGAGGGGGAGAACTGTGGTTGGTATGTAAAATAAATAAAAAAATTTAAAAAAGAACTGAGTTCCTGAGGGTTTGGCTGCTAATCAGTCCTTTCCCTGAGCCTTGGAATTCAACTAGAAGAGGCCAGCGGTTCCTCTGAGATTCTTCATTACTTGACTTAGTAAAACATGAACAAATTAGTAAAAAGGAAAATACAATATGTAGGTAATGTGTATTTATTTTCAGGGCAGAGATAAGGGAGCAGAATGGTTTTACCCTGGAGATTCAGATGCCATGCAGATCTCTTTATTAGCCCAGTCACACGGCTTCGGGCACAGAGGATTTTACAGTCAGTTAACTGTTTCAAAAGCATTGGAATCTTTAGGGCCAAATCAATCCTGTCATTAGCATGGTGGTTCTAAGCCTGTAGGTTGTGACCCCTTTGGGAGTCACATATCAGATAGCCTGCATGTCATACATTTACATTACGATTCATAATAGTAGCAAAATTGCAGCCATGAAGTATCAATAAAATAATTTTATGGTTGGGGGTCCGCACAACATGAGGAACTATATTAAAGGGTGATAGCATTAAGAAGGGTGAGAACCACTGCTCTAGCATATCATCTTTAGTTAAATTAAAGCTCATCTACTGAAGGTGAAATTAAATGTGTAAATTAAAACTCAAAATGATACAGAAATCCATTATTAAAAGAAGACTGAGCTAGGTGGTGATTTTCCAAACTGTCTTCTGTTAAGCCAAGGTTTTGGAATGATGTCTCAGGGTCAGCTTTGGATAGCAGGTGACAGCTTGAATTTAGAGAAATTTAAGCTCAACCCTGAAACCTCAGTGGGGGAAGCTCTTCTTGCTGGACTAGAAGTGCACAAAAGATCTCTTCATAAATATCTATTTGAGCATAAATTAGAAACCAGTGCATGGGAGTCACTCTCCATCATGTGTTACTAGTCTCTAGCAACTAGTCTCTGGTAACTAGTCTCTAGTTAGTTAGCAAAGAAACATTTAACTCTTTTTGGTGGTGGTAGAGGACTTGAACCCAGGACCTGACTCCCTTAAACTCATTCCTTCCACCCTTCTTTTCATGTTCTGCTCTCTCTTCACTCACAAATGGAGAGACAAGACTCAGACACTTCTTCCTTGAGGCACATGGGGTTGTAATTCACCCTTTCCTGAGTAGACTGCATACCTTTAACAGATATGTTTAGGTTCGCTGTCAAGCACTTTTTATTAAGTACACTGAAGCAGTATGTACTAAGCTGATGACTTCTCAAGTCCTAAGAATGAGACCCCCATCTGTGACTGACAAGAGATAGCCTTCCATTCTATCGTTACCTATGTAATAAAACCCCTCCGGTCCCGCGTCCAAAGCTGCTCCTCTATCTCCCTGTCCCCTACTGTATAGGGACAGTTATAGAGTAATGAAAGGAAAATAGAGGGTGGGAGAGAAGCCAACAGAATATTCAAGTGGTAGAAAACAAATTTTGAAAAACTAGCCTATGCAAACATAAATATTTCTTACCCTTCACTGAATGTACCTATCACAAATTCTTACATTCCTCTTTCAGCCAGCTTCAGTAGTCAGTCAATGGGCCATCAATTGTCTCAAGAAGCTTTTCTAAGTCAGAATACTTTTGGAAAGCCTTGCTCCAGGTGGCTTTCTTGTCATTTGTAGTTAGCCTTGACTTCCGAGGATGTGTGTGCCCTCTCTGAGTTCTTATAGCACTGGTGCCAATTCTGCCAGTATCCTTGATCTTGCTCTCTAGTGGGATTCATGTAAACTCTCTGAGGACAAGGCCTATGCCCGCTGTCACTTCCTCAGCATGTAACACAGGTCCTGATACCTTTGCTTTAGTATATGCGGTATCTCTATTGCCTCAGTATTTTCTCTTCTTGTCTATGAGTTCCAGAAACTCATACCAAACATGAAAAACAATGTTAACTTGTATTAGATGATTGCTTACATTTGCTGAGTGATGATTCCCCCCACCCCCCGCCAGTTACCATTGTCTTAATTAGAGACGGTAGGGCTGCACAGGAGCAGCTGTGGGCGAGTGACTGAACGTGTGGAGACACACCACCTTTCTCTATTCCCCAACTCTCCAAAAGGTCTACCTCTCCACTGTAGTAAAAATAGGTGTACATTAGTGGTTAATCTTAGCCATTCTGACAGGTATAAGATGCTAACTCAGAGTTGTTTTGATTTGCATTTCCCTGATGATTAAGGATGTTGAGCATGTCCTTAAGGGTCTTTTGGCCATGCACGATTCCTCTGTTGAGGGTTCTCTGTTTAGATCTGTACCCCATTTTTTAATTCAGTTATTTGGTATTTTGATGTCTATTTCTTGAGTTCTTTGTATATTTTGTAGATCAGCCCCCTGTCAGATGTGAGGTTAGTGAAGATCTTTTCCCATTCTGTAGTTTGCTGTTTTGTCTTGTTGATTCTGTCCTTTGCCTTACAGAAGCTTCTCAGTGGAGTCAATATTTATCCCTAGTGCATGAATTGGCTCTTTGGAGCCCATTCCCTATGGGCTTACCTTGTTCAGCCTAGATATAGTGGGGAGGCCCTTGGTCCTGCCTCAAGTGATGTGACAGAGTTTGTTGGCACCCCATGGGAGGCCTCACCCTCTCTGAGGAGTAGAGGAGGAATTTCTGTGGAGAAAGTGGGGACAGTGGGATGAGGGGAGGGAGAGGAACTTGGATTGATATGTAAAATAAGATTGTTTTAAAAATTAAAAAAAATAAATAAAATTTGAAAAAAGATAAACAAAACAAAACTAAAAAAAGATGCACATAGCTGCTAGCTAGCGCCATTTATCTCTTGTCTTGTCTGGTCCCCTTAAGACTTTGAAAAGCCATCAAAGTTCTAGAGAAGGTCAGTGACTTGCCTCAGTCAGGCCGACAGAATAGCAGTTTAGGGACATCAAATTTAGTGGCTTATCTGTATTCTCTTCTGCTATTAAAACTTACAGAGTAATTTTGGCCCAGAACCCTTTCCGTAGAATAGCCGGAGGGTGCTAAAACTTGCTGCCTAAGGTTGAATTTGGCCAGTGTCCACACACACACACACACACACACACACACACACACACACACACACACGCATGTACACACTGCTAGTTCCACTTTAGCTGTTCACATTAATTTTTATTGTATGGGTAACAAAAGTAAAGAGCTATTCCCTTTCTGAGCCCGGATAAGGAAGAACAATTGCTTTTCAAATTAGCAGAAACCACGGAAATGAGTCTTCAGAGAGTTCACCTGGTCAGTGACCTGATCGGGGCTATTTCAGTCCTGGGTCAGAGCTAATAGATAATAATGTCTCACGTTTTAAAAACCTGAAACTTTTTTATATTTTTACTGAAAATACTTTACTTTTTAATGATCCCATTCTTGTTTATGAGTGATATCTATGACTCACTATATACACACATATAAGTATATACTTAGCAATTTTATTTATTTTAATTTAAATTGTTTATTTTTAAAATGATTTCATACATAAATACTACATTTACATCATTTTTACCCCCTTTCTCTGCCCTTTCAACTTCTCCCATGATTCCCTCTTAAATTTATTATAATTTCTTCTTTAATTATTATGGTTACAAACACACACACATACACACACAAACACCCTATTTGTACATTTAGTGTTGTTTGTGTGTATATGTGTTTAGGGCTGACCACTTGGGGTTGGAGAACCTATCAAAGGGCTTATCCTGGAGAAAACTGAGTCTGTCTCTCAGCAGCCCTTCGTTGTCTGTAGATCTTCATTCGAATCTGGACTTGCTCTTGATTATATGATACCAAGAGGGAAGTGCTTTGATTTCTGTCCCTAATGTGACACCAACACATTATTGGTGAGTCCAAGTTTATTAATGTGTTCACACCAACTGCATATGTTGGCATCTTTCCTTCACCCATGCCACATAGCCAACAAGAGGGTGGGGCAGGGGCAATTCTGCTGCTCTTATGGCCTCAGGGCCGCTCACCTGCATCCTGACAACAGGGTCAACTTTTGTGTGCTGCCCAGGTATGGTGCAAACCCGTGGTGAGGGTTGGGGTCATCTTTCCTGAGTGGTGGTGGTGGAGACAGTTCTGCTATTAAAGTATCCAGCAAGGAGAAGAACCAGCTATCGCAGGGCCAGTGAGGGGTGTGGCCAGTTCAGCACAGCCCTTCATTTTCAACATGCTTGGTCCATATGATCCCTTCTGGTAACACAGACCATGAACATCAACACAGACCCCAGCTACAGCAGGACCACTGTCCCAGACATGGCCCTCGGCACAGCCCTGGCCCACATGTCATCATAGCCCTGGCGGCACAGGTCACCCAAATCAGTATGATCCTGCTGGCACATGGCCTTGGACAACAACATGGTCTCAGGTGGCTGACTAGACCCTGGGCATCCACAGAGACCTTGGTGGTAACATGGGGCATGAACTTTATTACAGACCCTGGCTGTTGCAGGGCCATGGATCCAGACATGCCTTAGGCAGCAGCCTCGGCCTGGAAGTCTTCATGGCCCCAAGGGGCAGCACAGACCTCACCCAGATCAGTGTGTTCTCAGCAGCAACATGTACTTTGATACAAATATGGTCTCAGTTGGCTGAGTAGATCCCATCAGCAAGGCCCTTGGTTGTTGCAGGGAGGCCGCTTGTTGATTCCTGTCTGCTCAGCCCAGAAGTAATCACACAGAAACTGTATTAATTAAATCACTGCTTGGCCCATTAGCTCTAGCTTCTTATTGCCTAACTCTTACATATTAATTTAACCCATTCCTATTAATCTGTGTATCACCACATGGCTGTGGCTTGCCGGCTAAAGTTCTGGCATCTGTCTCTGGCAGGGCTACATGTCTTTTCTGTAGTGATAAGCTACGGGCTGGCTACCTTCCGCCGCCCGGCTCCCGGCCACCGGCTAGCTTATGCCCCAAAATAACAACACACAAACTGTATTCTTTTAAACACTGCCTGGCCCATTATTTTCAGCCTCTTACTCACATCTTGACTAACCCATATCTAATAATCTTTGTAACACCATGAATGGTGTCTTACCGGGAAAGACTCAGCACATCTGACCTGGTGGCTGGCTTCATCGCATCTCTCTCTCTGTGGAGAGGCATGGCGGTCTGTCTCACTTAGGAGAAGCGTGGCAATTGACTGAGCCATCTACCTCACTTCCTTCTTCCTGTTCTGCCTACTCCACCCACCTAAGGGCTGGCCAAGGCAGTTTCTTTATTAAAACAGAAGACCCTCCCACATCACTTTTCTCTGACTCCACCTCCTTTCTCCCAGCATTCAGTTTAATTTTCCCTGCCTAGCTAAGTTCTGCCCTGCTATAGGTACAAAGCAATCCTTTATTAGCCAATGGTATTCACAGCATACAGAGGGGAATCCCACATCACTTGGTGGTAACAGAAATCAAAGATTTCAGTTAGACCCTGACCATGGTAGGGCCATGGACCCAGAAATGGATATTTTAAAAAGTAATTATTTGTTGAATTATTAAAATCTATTGTTTATTGAAAATACATTTTTTCTCATACAATGTATCTTGATTGCACTTTATCTTCCCTTTCCTACCAGTGTCTCCCCATTTCTCTTCCCCTCAGGGTCCACTCCTGTCTCTCATTAGAAAAGAACAGATTTCTAAGAGATAATAACCAAACATGGCCAATAAAATCAATATGATAAAACAAAAACCATCACATTCAGACTGTGCAGATCCCCAAGGGTGGGCACAAGAATCACACGTACACTCATTGACACACCCAGTGGTCCCCTAAGAGTACTGACCTTAAAGCTATAATATACTTAGTACAGACCCATGTAGGCTGTTCTTTCCTCTTCTGTCTCTGTGAGTTCATATGAGCCTTGGTCAGTTGATTTAGAGGGCCTTGTTCTGATGTCCCCATCCCTTCTGGCTCTTACAATCTTTCTGCCTTCTCTTCTGCTGGGCTCACTGAACTGGGAGGTGGTGCATTGATGGGGACATTTGATTTGGAGCTGTGTGTTTCAAGGTCTCTCTCTCTCTCTCTCTCTCTCTCTCTCTCTCTCTCTGCATAAAGTCTGGCTTTGGGTCTCTGTATTTGTTTCCATATGCTGCAGAAGGAAGCTTCTCTGATGATGACTGGATAAGAGACTGATCTATGAGTTTAGCAGAATATCATTAGGAATATATATATATATATATATATATATATATATATATATATATATCTCAATAGTATTTGACTTTACCCTAGGTCTCTGGGCTTTGTAGTCTCTGGTTCTTGGCTACCCAAACAGTGTTGGGTTCTGTCTCACAGAGTGGACCTTAAGTAAAATCAGATCTTGGTTGGTTATGCCCATGAGTTCTGTGCCACTATTGCCCTAGCATGTCTTGCAGGCAAGACATATTGTAGGTCAAAAGTTTTGTGGTTGGGTTGGTGTTTATGTTTCTCTTTTGTTACCTTGCAGAGGATTTCCCTCTACCAAAGACATTAGAATGAAGGAGTAAAGGTTCTATGTAGGCACTAGCTCAACTTCTCTACATTCAAAGAGTTGTATGGGTGTTGTTCTCAGTAATCAACATGAAACAAAACATACACAATGGCATTGTTTTGCAGTATTATTACTCAAATTGGACACAGTCCCTTAGTTAGTTCTTTTAAGTTTTATTTATAAGATAAATACCTTATTAGAATCTATCTGTTTCTAACCTCACCCTGAATGTTTGTGCTGAATCCAGGACCAACAGGAGCAGTCACTTCCTGATTTGTGGCCTCTGTTTGAGCAGAGTATAGAGCCAAAACAACTTATCACTTGATTTTGTTAAAGCATTCTCTTTATTTAACTCTCTCTTAGCCTCTTGATGATGTGGTTTTCATCTATTCAAGATGAGTAATTCTCAGTTCTCAACGATCACTGCTGTTTAGGGGAACAAGAGTACAAAATAGACATTCTAGGATATATGCAAACTTTCAACCTCTACTTACTATTGCCTGGCTACAATTCATGGGACCAGACTGACCAATTCCACCCCTGCTCAGAATGCATCTCTTCTCTCCATTCATGTTGGCTGATAACTTCAAACAGGGTATGGCCTGGAGTACAGTTTCCCATGGAATTAAAATTAAACAGATGGACACCATCCTCTGAAATGTGTTTTCTTTCTTAACCAACTTATGCACGCACCTTTCATTTTCCTGTTGTGATAGATCATATCACAACAGATGCTTGCCTCCCATAAATACATCGTTTTTTTCCCTAAATTCAGCTGTGGTATTATTTCAAAGAATATTTCAGGTGGTTCTTATCATTTTGATTGATTTACTATTTGATGTTTGTATTTATATTGGATTTTCTGTGCTGCATGATTTATTTCAGTACCAAATAGCACCTTTTCCCCTGGACACAATTTCTTGGCAATGTAAATACAAAGGAGTATTTTTATGTTGTTTTCTATTCATCTCCCAGTAAAATTCCTATCCAAATAGTCACACAGTGGCTATAGTTTAACTAAGCACAGTCTTAAGTTTCTTTAATTGTTCAGTTTTGTGTTTAAAGAAACACTTTTTTTTGCTATCAAGGGCTTATAAAAATATTTTTAATTAAAAATAATCTGGACTTTCAGCATTGTCTCCATAAACATTTCTCTGACCTAATGCAGCTGCAATATTGAGTTGAGCCCTAGTTTGTGCACAAGTCTGCAGTGAGGTAATTCTCCAATTAGCATCAATACCGGGGGGGGGGGGCAGTGAATCATCCTTGCCAAATATGAAGAAATTACAGATTCTTATTCAGACAAAGGAAGTAGTAAATATAGATGCAGCCCATCTGAGCTCTGTATCAGCTATGGGAAAGGAGGTGCATGAGGGAGAAGGAACCAAACAGAGGAGCTCAGCGAGGACCCCCCCCCAACAGTCTCCCTGGTCCAGGTCTTCATTGAATGAAACAAATCATCCTTTCCGCCCCAAGCTACTGTAGGCTATTTTGGGCAAACATTTCCATAAAATATCTAAACCTCATGCTGGCTGACAGCATACAATATCTAGGTTCCAAGGAAGAGATTTTTCATCTCACTCCAGAATGTTCCAGGCCAACTGGCGTCCCCGCTTCTCACAAATCCCGAAGAACAGATGGAACCGAGATGTTGATTTTGATTGAGAGTAAGCTCAGCATTAGGAATGAGTTTTGCTTTCTCCTATCAACGTTTCTCTAGCTTCTCATGTTTTGTTTAGGTGGATGGATTCCCCCAGAAAAGCTGCAAGAGGAAAGCGAAAAGGCAGAAGAGTCTGCTTTGTCAAGGGAAAAACAAACAAACAAAACAGCAAAAAGCTTCATCCAACTGAATTAATCACTTGCTAAACATTATAATACCATGAACATATGTCAAGACACTAGACTGCACTACACAGATGATCCTGAGGTTTTCCAGACTTAATATACTTCTCTAAAGTAATTTATTTAATACCCATGCATACATATTTTGATCAAATCCGTACTCCCACTCCTCTTCCTGCAATTCCTTCCCCACATTCCTTAAGAAAATGAAGTAGAATGCATACTGAACACATCACTCTGATAAATACACTACTTTCACCTTCTGCAGAAGGATAGGGGTAGTAAGGAATGTGGACTGGTTAGAACTCAACAGGAAAATTCAATAAAGTTTCACTATGATATTTCCGCGTGTGTGCGTAATAGCCTTTGAACATATTCGCTCTGTTATTTTGTATAACTCACATAATGCTTATAAAAGACATACCACCATAAAAATCCGATAGTGTCTCATTGTAGGAAAGCACAGCTTGGTTAGAAAAGATGAAATTCTCTTTGTAGCCTCCTTGGAAGCCAGGGTAAGAGGATCTGAGCTGTGATTAGTTTTCGTTAATGGACGCTGAGAAGTTAGGAGCAAGAATGTTTATGGAAATGTTTTACTTCCAAATGTTGAAATCATCAGGAGAATCTTCACAGTTCTTATATAACAGGACTGATAATTCACTTTTAGTTCTTTTCAAAAGTATCAGTCCCTTGAGAGTTTTATCATCGGAATCTCAGTCTACCTACTTGGTAAGTTGGTAAATGAATCTTACATAACTGAAAACCTCTATGCTATTCTTTCATAATTGTGTCCTATTATGGATTTTTGAGCAGCCTTTATGATAAAACTCCAGGCTTTTTTTTTGTCAGATCTGGATGTAACCTGAGAAACCATTCAGTAAAATGATCCACTTTATACACAATTCACAGATTATATAGTCTTCTGTTGATATTCCATGAATATTGGTTCTGGACCCTACCTAATACCAAGAACCCAAATCATATGTTGTATTTGCATATAACCTGTACATAGTCCTATATTAAAAAACACTATGTACCATGTACATGTGAGGTGTGAGGTAACAGTTGTTATATTGAATTGTTGAGTGAATGACAGTCAGAAAAGAAGTCAGATTATCTTCAGTACAGAAGAACTTTTTCCTGAATACTGTCAGTCCTGACTGATTGAACCTGTACATAGAAAACTTGTGGATGTAATCGGCTGACTTCATTTTTGTAACCAGTTTTTGGATATTTGTATGATATTTAACTTGAGATAGGAAGGTAAGATAGAATTCTCTCTCTCTCTCTCTATATATATATATATATATATATATATATATATGTGTGTGTGTGTGTGTGTGTGTGTGTGTGCGTGTGTGTGTATACACATACACACATATGCATGCATATATATATACGTATATGTATACCTACATACATACACACACACACACATTTCATGACCTAGAAATTCTACAAAATCTCACATGAATCATGAAAGCAAGTTTGAAATGAGGTCTCCTGCCTTGCAGGCTGCTTCTTTTCTTACATCTTGCACCCAATAAAACACACTTCTGGCCCTGAGCTCATAGACTAGGGTACAGGGAATCCACCTAGTTTCCTGAGGCTTCATGCTGTAAATTTTCAACTTGTGTAAGCTTAATATGAAAAGCTCAAGAGGAAAGACTATTACAAATTCAAAACTAAAGTGTGGCTTCCCGGCAAGCCTTTTCTTGATCCTTAGTAAAAGGCCAGCATCGTCCTGTTAGGTTTCCACCCAGAAGACCCCATCTTCTCTGAAGCGCTTCTGCAGCCTCTCGTTTTACAGTTTACATGAATTTGCTCATTGATTCATCAAATATTTGTGACCTGAATAATACAGTTCTGTGCTGTTATACTATTCCCTTAGAGGATCTATTTCAAATATTTGCTCACTTACATTACTCCGGTAACGATGCTTAGATGTTCAGTAAATGTATTACCCAGTTTCCCAGATGATATAAAATAGACACATATTGAATTAAAATGAAGCCACTCACATCAGAGATGTCTTATCTTTTGGCGTTTGAGGTGGGAGGATCCTTACTTTAGTTTGTTGCTCTCAATCCTCTCATAGCATTTAAGAAAGCAGCTTTCACATAGTAAATGTTCTCAAAAAACATTTGTTTGGTGGAACTACATCATCCATGACTGAAGATACTGCACATCTACCCTGATGCTGTGCTGTTGGATGAGATGCGGAGCTTGGTCTCTTGTTCTGCCACTGCTGCCTCAGATACTCTCTCTCGTTGAGGAACAAGCTTTCTCCCGTGGGGCATTTGATAGTAGTTGGGGGTATTTGGGTTTGGTATAATTTGGTGGATGGAGAGATCAGGCAAGGATACTCCAAGTATATGAAAATGCACAGGACATCTTCAGTAGCAAAATATGAGATGGTCCAAAATGTAAGTAGCTCACAGACTGAAAAATCTTGACTCACATCAATCTCTTACTAAAATCTTCATAGGCTAATATTGTATCTAGTGATATATTTTATGGATGTTTTCTATATTTATTTTTTTCATTGGCAGTCTGCTTCAAGAACAAACAGAAATCAATACCTCTACTCTACTGACAAATAATTTCACAGGCTTGGAGCATCAGCACCCTTTACTTATAAGTTACTGAGTGCTCCTGTGATGAACAGAATGTTGTAATGCAGGGTTTAGGATCAATCGTTCAAATGTCATTTGTAGTGTATGTACTGTTTACCTGTCCAAGTCTGCTGGAATGAATAAATATGCAGGGAAGATTCCAGTGAGACAGATGGAACAGACATAGTGGTTAATATTTTCATTTATTATTTTTTTATTTTCAGTGCTGAAGATTTAACCAAGGTTTAGGCAAGTCTTTTCTTCTTCTTCTTCTTCTTCTTCTTCTTCTTCTTCTTCTTCTTCTTCTTCTTCTTCTTCTTCTTCTTCTTCTTCTTCTTCTTCTTCTTCTTCTTCTTCTTCTTCTTCTTCTTCTTCTTCTTCTTCCTTCTTCTCCTCTTCCTCCTCTTCTTCCTCCTCCTCCTCTTCCTCTTCTTCTTTTGGTTTTTAGAGACATAGTTTCTCTGTGTAGCTTTGGTTCCTGTCCGGGAACTAGCTCTTGTAGACCAGGCTGATCTCAAACTCACAGGGGTCCACCTGCTTCTGCCTCTCAAGTGCTGGGATTAAAGGTGTGTGCCACCACCACCTGGCTTACTTCTTAACTATACCTCAAATCCCAATTCTGTGTTATTGTTTATAAGTTCCTTGAATTATTTGAACCCAGAATATACAAGCCTGCATAAATCGAAGAATTAACATCCAAATTTAAATCACAAACAGTAGTGTTTATGTGCTGTTCATATAACTGGTACAGAGCTTTGTGTCCAAAGATTTGGTTTTACATAATGAAGCATATACTAGGGGAATGATATTATATGAATGATGAACTTTATAAGAAGCAAGAGTTAGATATACAGGTTTGATCTGTGGTAAGTATGTAGTTTGTCCCTAGACCACAGCAACTTTGAATGTGGACCCTGTTAATAATTAAGCCAGAACAACAGGCATAAACAAAGGCTCTTTGAGATAAGTGAAGATGAATGTCCACCCTATCCATAAATAATGCTTTATATTTGGAGAAAAGTATAGAGATTTGTTCTGAATTAAATATAATGCCTTTAAGGTAGTAACATGCAAATACTTTTCAATGATCTTGGGCATGAAAAACTCACCCAGAGCAGGCAGATACAACAGAATTGCCACTTGAGGCTTTTGCAATGGTGACAGTGTTTTGTCTGTAAGAGAAGGTGGCTAAGAAGTAGCCCTATCAGAATCTTGGTGGGACTGAGGGCTCTTCAGCATGTATGCTACCGTAGGATGGGGTGAGAAGGGGGAACTGTGTCATTTGCAGGGACCTCTTCTGAGAAATGAAAGGGGTCCCTGGAGAATTGGAAAAGCTAATGGATGAGGAGCAAAGAAAGGTGGACAAAAAAAATCAAGGTCCAATTCCAATTTTGTGAACAGGACCAGAGCAAATGCACTAACTAAAATTACTCTTAGTTCAAGTGTTATCATAGTGACCTGTAGGACGTTGGGTTACAATAGGAAGCTGGGTTCAGGAAAATGTGAGTTCTCTGTGCTCAGATGAACTGGCTATTCTGGGACTTTTTAAAATCTAGTGTTCAAAGACCCAGAAGACAAAGACGCAGCAGCAGTTCAGGTCAGGTAGCCTCTGGGTTGTGTGTTTGGAAAAAACAGAGGCCATTTCAGAGAGTCATTGGAATCTGGGTGTCTGGGAGAGGGGCATGTTTAACAAGAGTTAGTTTTGAATGTGTGATTAAACTAGGCTTGGAGGTATTTCCAGATATTGCTGGAGTGGCTGTAAAATGTAGAGGCTGAGCTGAGCTGGCTCTCAGAAAGGGTGTGACCTTTGGGTATCCAAAGAAAAACTGCCTGCCCACCAGGGCTTGCTCTCTCTGGTTCCCACGTCACACACTGAGGTTGGACTTCTTGTTCCTATTCCATGAGTTTGCCCATTATACTAAAGAAAATATAAGTGGAATCTTTTGGTGTAGCTTGGGATTCTTTGACCCACGTCCTCACCCCCAACAGAAGGGGAGAGATAAAGGGAGAACAGAAACTTCAGCAGTGTTGTACAGTGGAGGGAACTTACAGTAATGTACTTGTCAACTTCTGCTTGTCCTTCCTTAAGGATGTAGCCACATCAGCTGCAGTAGAAGATGGTTATTATTTGGTAGAATGCCTTGGGAAATCAATAATCTGTAAATAAGAAACAAGTGGTGGTGGCACACACCTTTAATCTCAACACTTGGGAGGTAGAGGCAGGCAGATCTCGATCTCTGTGAGTTCGAGGCCAGCCTGGTCTACAGAATGAGTTCTAAAACACATGGAATAGCCTTGTTTTGGAAAAGAAGTAGTGGTAGGAGGAAACAGAGGATAAATTTAGCAATGTTTTCCATAGTACAAATACCTTCAAAGTAAAGACTGCAGAAATATAAGCCTCCTATAATATATACAACAACACACCCAATAAAAAGAGAAATCTGTTGGGAGAATGATGGGATTCATGCGGGAATATAAAAATGACTGAACACAAATATGAGTCTGTTGCTATTGTTAATGAGACCTTAAGATGAGTGCATTGGTTAAGTTTCTGACAGCTTGACACAAGCTAAAGTCATCAATTGGGAAAATGCCTGCATTAGATTTTCCTGTAGGCCAATCAGTTGGCCCCATTAGATGATTGATTTGGCAGGCCTCAGCCCGCTGTGAGAGGTTTCATGCCTGGGCAGGTGGTCCTAGGGTGTATGAGAAAGTAAATTGTGCAAGCCAGATCAGCAAGCTAGAAAACAATGTTTTTCCGTGGTCTCTTCAGTTCTTGCCTTCAGGTTGTGCATCGAGTTCTTATGTTGGCTTTCTTCAACGATGAATTGTAATTTGTAAGCCAAATAAATCCTTTCCTCCCTATGTGGGTTTTGACCAGTGGTTTATGACAAGAATAGAAAATAAATGAAGATGAAAGATAGGCAGTTTCTTTTTTAGTTTATCATTCCCCCTCTCTTGTTCTCTCCCTGTCCTGTGTGTGTGTGTGTGTGTGTGTGTGTGTGTGCGCGCGCGCGCGTGAGCGTGCACGCGTGCATTTGTGTGTGCATATTGAACATCACAGGGAAACTCTTGTAAGTTTTTTTTCTAGAATTATGGGGATAGAACTTAGGTTGTTAGGCTTGCGTGGCAAGCACTTTTCACCATTGATGTCTTAGTTAGGGTTTCTTTGCTGTAAAGAGACCCCATGATCATGGCAATGCTTATAAAGGAAAATATTTATTGGTAGTGGCTTGCTTACAGTTCAGAAGTTTAGTTCATTATCACCATGGCAGGGCATGGTGGCATGCAGATAGACTTGGTGCTGAGAAGTAGCTGGGAGTCCTACATCTTGCAGGCAAGAGAAGTGGTCTCTTATACTGGAAGTGGCTTGAGCACATATGAGACCTCAAAACCTGCCTCCATAGTGACACACTTCCTCCAACAAGACTACACCTACTCCAGCAGCACCACACCTCCTAATAGTGCCACTCCCTTTGGGGACCATTTTCTTTCAAACCACCACAATTGAGATACCTCTCTGGCCCTATTCTGTGAGGTTTTTGAAAACACAAGTAATGCCTGAACCCACTCTAGAACACATAACAGACAATACATAATAAAGCACACAGAAAGGAAATTGGAGACTGACGTACTAAGTTACCGTTGTCTTAGTAAAACAGGGTGCAAGAGCAATATAAGGTGCTGAAGTTATGTGTAGGTTTCACGTAACACAATCAAACACAGATAAATTCCCTGATCGTCACAAATGCTGTGACATAGCATGGTGCTTTCTCACTTTTCTTAGAACTTTCATTCCCACTTCAGGTGCCTCAGTTTCTTTCGTCTGCTTTGTCAGCATCTAGTTCCTGAGTCATAACCTAAGTATGATATTGGGAAGTGATGACTTCTTCTTGACACCCCTCAGTCATAGGAGAAGTGAAAACTGATCTGTTACAGAGTTTCCTACATCTCTTCCTTCAGTTTATCTGTCTCCTCAAGTTTAGAATAAATAACCAGAGCAGCAACAGCAACAGCAGTCTCAAGAAGCCCTTGGCTTCAATGAAGATGTATTTATATTATGATTTACATTATTCATCAGCAAAGGGGAAAAGTTTTACATCATTCATGAAAAGAGGAGAAAAAAATTCAGTTCATCAAAATTCTTTATACATTAGTTTAATGGATGTTCTTGTAAGATCATTTATGTGCCAAATTCTGTTCAGGGAACAGGGTATCTAATTGGATCACAATAAAGACAAAGACCATATGTCTGCAGATTTGAAACTTTATCTTAAGAACTGGCCTATATCTTGTTATTAATGAGTCTTTTCCTTCCTTTTTCTTTTATTCAAATGCTTGCCCAGCTTCCAGAATTCTTGTCGTGCCACTGTGAAGGTTACAACATGATGTATTTTCCTTTGCATAGAAGTTTTCTTTCAGGCCAAGTTTTCCAATAATTTAACATTTATTTAGTACCACTGGCCTAGAGGTGGTACAGAAAATGGGAAATAATCATGTGTTTTTGCCTCATGGGTTGGCAATCTATTAAATATTATTGTCTTTCTCTCATGATGAAAGTTTAATACCCTGAAGCCAAGTTTAACAAGGCTATTTTTTTTAAAAAATATTAATCAGGATCTGTAACTTCAAAATTACTTACTCTCTCTCAGAACATTAATCTTATGCATGCATTTATTGCCGTGGGCTGGCAAGACCCTTGTGAATGTAACTTTCACAGAAAACTGACACAGGAGCAGTGCTCAGCATATGACTCGCGTCCCTGTCTCCTAGATTCTAGAATCTAGGATCTGACTAGAGAGAATGTCTTAGCCACACAAGTCAACATGGTCACCAAGTAAAGATTTGGACCTAACTTTGATCTTTAAAATAAAAAAGTATGTATGTATGTATGTATGTATGTATGTATGTATGTATGTATTTATATTGGCATATAAAATACTAGGATTCATTATGACATTTTCAAATTTGTGTTGATAGTTCGCCTATCTTTTTCTCCCCATCTCCACTTCACCCTGCCCCCTTCTGGAGTCTCTTTTCATGATGTGTTCTCTTGTATCACCCCCCCCCCTCCAGTCCACCACACCTCTTTGCCCCTTCCTGTTGTCTCCTTTCTAATTTAATATCCTACACACAGCACTGCTTTCACATAACACATATGTATAAACATTAAAAGCTAGAATTCACATTTGAGAGATATCAACTTGTATTCATTTTTAGATCTGGGTCTGACGGTCATTTCACTTTGCTGCAATAAGGCCTCTTGTTTGTTTCCCGACTGCTCAGCCCTGAAATAATCACACAGAAACCATATTATCTGCAATACTGTTTGATCAGTAGCCTAAGCGTATTTCTGCTAACTCATATCCTAAACTAACCCATCTCTGTTAATCTGTGTATTGCCACGTGGCTGTGACTTACTGGCTAAAGTTCCGGCATCCATCTCTGGCGGTACTACATGGCTTCTCTTCTTTAACTTCTTCTCCTTTCTCCCAGCATTCCATTTAGTTTTCCCTGTGTTCTATTATAAGGCTACAGTAATGAAAACAGCTTGGTACTGACATAAAAACAGAGATGTTGACCAATGGAATCGAATCAAAGACCCTTATATTAATCCACAAACCTATGAACACCGGAGTTTTGACAAAGGAGCTAAAATTATACAATGGAAGAAAGAAAGCATCTTTAATAAATGGTGCTGTCATAACTGGATGTCAACCTTAATTTCTTTTTTTTTTAACCTTCTCTTACAAGATTCATAGTCTTTTAAAACATTTTCTCATTTTTATTAGTGCTTTTTCCTTTTAAAAATATCATGCAATATATTTTGATCATAATCTCCCCCTTCCTCCAAGTTCTCCCAGAACCACAAACCCTTTCTGGCCCACATAACTTTGTGAAAATCCCACATGGAGAGGGGAGGTGGCCATCAATTCTCTCTCCTGTCTAAGTTACTATTTGTTGGCAACTGATGACTGTGGAGAAGGGAGACTCGTTTCTTTTATGGATGTGGTCCCTGGTAGGTCAACCATTCTCCAATGGAAGACCACAGATCTGAATGTATGGCCATCCTAAATTGTACTTTGAAAAGAAAAAACAGGACTCACTACTTAATTTCTTATTTCACAAGGAAAACTATTTACAGTCAGATATATACCTCTTCACACAAAGGTAATTCAAATGCTTCACATGTGCATGCAATTTAGAACAGTTACATTGTACCATATTAGAAATATTTTTGGATATTTTATATTTAATAATAAAATTCAGGTATTTACCTTTCAGGCAGTACAGAGGTAAATAAATTAAAACTACTATATCAACGTAATAGTTTCCTCAACCAAAGCCTGGTTAAGAAAATATTGCTATATTATATAAGCAAATACATCTATAATATTTGTTTATATATTATCTACATTGCCATATATATGCAAATATTGTTATCAAAGCAATGATGGAAAGAGCAGCAGCTTTTTATCCAAATACACAGGGAAAGGGTATCTGTACTTGAGGATAGTTTCTAAAAACAAAATATGTACTTGAATGTGTAGCTAAAATTTCTGAATTTGTCTATTCAAATATCTTAGTAACTAATTACTGAATTACAGAGCTATAATTTCTTTATGCCTTGTCAATTCTGAGTATGATTAATTGCTATTTTTATAGATGCGATTTATATACCGTTAAAATTTATTTGTTTGTAATTTAACTTATTTAGTTGAAGTCAATTCATTTTTATTTTTCTCATTTTAATTTATATTTGAATGGTTTGCACGTTCCTCTAAACAATAATCAAACAACACCCCATACATTTTAGCTTGTAAATCGGTATATATACATATATGCCAATTTGTAGTTTATAATACTTGTACTGATGAGTGTTAACTTCTAATTGTTTAGATTGTTGTATTTAATTTTTTGCTAATTTAAAATATTTCCTTGAGGTAAGAAAGCAAAGGTTTTAATGGTGTCTCTATCAGCAAATAAAAAAAAACATTTGATAAAAGAATATGCAATTTCTATTTTGTTGACTAGAAAATCAAACTAATAGAAATAATTAAGATAATATTCTTTGCAAGAATGTTCATCATCTCTCTATATTCCTACTTTTGTTTTACATCACAGTAGATACATGACATTTAGTGACATACTTTTTGGATCAATAGGACGGAATATTTATGTTTTAATGACCTTGAATTGAGCTTAAGGAAATTTTACTTCAAACATCACACACACACATTCCTAATACTTCGATTCTTTGTCTTTCCTCATCTTCTTCCTTATTTCTTTTTAGTGTGCTTGTCTCTGCTCCTAACAATTTCTCAGTCAGAAAAATTTTTGTTTTATGTGATTTTGAAGTGTTTTGTAAATAGCATGGCTAACTTAAAAACAATATAAACTCATGACATTTGAATAATTTTAATAACAATATGTCACTTAACAATCACAATATTTGTAATTCATCATCACGAATAAATAACCTTTCACATGTAAGTTTATGTATCTTCCCCTGTATCTTCCATTGAGCTGTGAGGTAAGGTTTTGTCCACTCCCCTTCTTCTAGTGTCTATAATCATATTTGCATTCTTCTGATGGTTACACTTTTTTTTTTCTTCTTCTTCTTTTCTTTGTTGAGACAAGGTCTTACCATGTTGCCCTGTTTAGCCTGGAACCCTTATGTAGGCCAGGCTGGTCCCAAACTTTTAGAAATTTTCTTGCCTTAACCTCCAGGATGTATAGACTAAAGGTGTATCCCACCGTGCCCAGATTCCATTTCATTTTTAATGTACATCATAAAAGATTGCTTTATGATCAGAGAAAATTAATGAAGTTATTTAATCTCTCATGAATTTTTAACAACTTTACATTTTTCCTAGCCCCACCTACTATATTGTTTCCTTGAAGACAGTGAAATTTTGACTTTAGATCTCTAGATTGCTTTTTTATTTAATATATTAGCAGGGTTTGTCTTTAGAGCAGTTCCTTAAAGACTTCTTTTTTGAGACTGGCTCTTTCTATGAAGCACTGCCTGGCCTTGAACTTACTGCAGTTCTTCTGCTTCAGCCTCCTGAGGATCCTAGGTGTTGGATTCGTAATTGTACAAAGTAAAGATTTTCGGAGTAGAACACACCTCCACCCCACTTTCTCTCCATTCTTCTCCTTACCCCTCCCTGCTTTCTACACCCACTTCCAGGTCTTTAGCGCCATCCTTTCAGCTTCATGACCTTTTCCTCACTTTTCGTTCTCTAGTTTCTGCATACGAGGGAAAAATATGTGGTGTTTGTTTTTGTGCCTTAGGCTTCTTTTACTTAACGTGTAAGCTCTAGTTTCATCCATCTTCTATGATGAGTGTAATTTCATTTTTCTTTATTTTTATTGATATTGTTATTGTGCCCATATGAATTGCATTAGGTTTCACAACTCTAATTTTAGCAACTGGAATAATGTATTTTTTTCTTTTCTTTTCTTTTCTTTTTCTGCTTAACACTTGAATGCCACGTCTAATTCCTCATGTCTCTTGGTTTCATCTTTCATTTGGTTGGACACCTTCTCAGTAATTCTCTCAGAGTGATCTGTGGGTGGTTAAGGTTTAGAACTCATATTTCTGAAATAGTTTTAGGTTTTATCCTTGCTCATACCTGAATGCCTTATTACTTCATAACAAGTCTACTTTGTGACTGAAAGCAACAGAAACATTTATTTCAGGCATCTGTAGGCTAGGAATTTGGATGGAATTTCACTGGCTGTTGGTGGCTTAAAATTACACACGAGGCTGTAGAAAGGCTGAGTCTTTGTTCTCTAGTCAACCTAAAGACATGTCTGGGAAAAAGACCCAAGTCCCAAGCTCATGAAGGCGGCCATGCAGAACTAGGCCTCCCTGCTTTTTCACATGACACTGAAGCTGGTTTCCCTCACAGCAAGAGAGTAGAGAGTGGAAGCAGAATCCATCCACACAGAAGACAATGCTTTTAGGTTGTTTTACATGAAACGTGACATGATTTTTATCCTATCTGTTTCAGGGAAGACACTAAACTTCTTTGTGGCAAGCATATGGGACTCCAGAAGAGCATTAATTCCAGAAGGTGCGGCAGTTAGGACTGTTTAGATGTTGCCTACTATATTGGGTTCAGTATTATTTCCCCTCAGTATGGCTCAGAATGTTCTAGCACCGACCTACACTAATTTCTCTGTAGGTAATCAGGCTTTCCTTGCGTGAGGTTAGCTTTTTGTTTTCCTACATGGTGGTGCTGGAATTTCACTAGGCTACTTCTAGCATTCATGGATTCTCATTCTTTGTTACCTCTCAGTTATGAGATGCAAAGTTTTTTGTTTAACTCGGAGTTGTTTTCTCATGTTATTTATTTTCCTTTGTTTCCTATGTTGGGTTACTAGATTTTTTTTGGGGGGGGGCAAGGAAGTAGTAGTTATGCTGGGGCCTCATTAATGCTAGGCAACAACTCTACACTGAGCCACACCCCTGCCCTGATTTTTGGAAACCTTAAGAAAGCTTTTGATACTTCTACATTTGTATCTTTGTATCATTGATCTTTTTTTTTCATAGTTTTCATCTGTGTGCCTCAGGGAACAATTTTCTGAATAAATATTTCAACTAAATTTTCTAGTTCATTAATTTTATTCTCAATTTTGACCATTCTGTTTTATATGTCTGATTCATTTTTGCTATTTGATCGTGTTTGAAATAAAAATAATGTGGAAAAGTGCGTGAATGTAGACTAGAGATTACTGGAGGTTTGGGAGGAAGGGTGTATGGGTAGAGAGGCTGCTGCTGATCAATGCACAGTATGTGGCTGTATGCCTATAAAGCCATTGTACTTGTATCTTCATTAATATTCACAATTAATGCACTGTCAATCAAAAATAAAATACATACAAAGGGAAAGCTGTAAACAGAGCATCTAATTCTCAGAAGTCCTTTCAGCACTCACTGAGCAGTGTGCCTATTCAAGAAAAGGGAAGTATAGCAAGTAATGAGAATTGATTATACTTCCAAGGTTCTTCCTTGGGCAAAGGAGAATGGAAGAATTAACAAGAATATGCAGAGGAGAAAGGAGGAAGTGACAGGTCATCTCTAGGGAGAGAGCGAATGTATTAGTCACTTTTCTGGTGCTGTTGTACTAGAAGGATCGAAGTCCATCATGGCAAAGAAGACATGGTGACAACAGCCAGTAGCTGATGACACTTTCATGCACACACAACAATCAGAGATAGAAAACAGGAAGTGTGACAAGTCTATAAAACCTCAAAGACTGCCACCGGTGATGTATTTCCTTTAGCAAGGCTTCACCTCCTAAACATCTCATAACCTGCCCCCAAACAATGCCACTAACTGGGGACCAAGTATTGGAAACAATTATTCTATGGGGGACATTTCTCATTCAAACCACCAGAGTCGATGTCATCATTCTCAGGTGACTTTGGGGTATTCTTTAGAGCAGTGGGGTGAAGGGAGTTCCAAGAGAGGGTTTGCAGTTGAAGGAGAACTGGTTCCTTCAGATCATGATTTATAGTGGTCGGAATCACGAACGGATTCTGGAAGAAGAGGAGGTAGAAAAGACCGGGGTGAGAAAGACAGTGTTCCGGAGCCTGCACACTGAGACTGTGGGGAGCATGAGCATGAGGGAATGGCACTGTGGAATGATAAAAGAATCCTGGTGCCGGGCGGTGGTGGCGCACGCCTTTAATCCCAGCACTCGGGAGGCAGAGGCAGGCGGATCTCTGTGAGTTCGAGACCAGCCTGGTCTACAAGAGCTAGCTTCAGGACAGGCTCTAAAAGCTGCAGAGAAACGCTGTCTCGAAAAACAAAACAAAACAAAAAAACCAAAACAAAACACACAAAAAAGAATCCTGGTGGCTTTTTAGGGCGAGCAGAATAGTCAGCACCTATTTCTGATGTTTGTCAACAGCAGCCTTTCATTAGTCACGTGTCCCCAGTAACTGATGATACTGCAATCAATCTGGTCCTGGCAGCTAGAAACCAGCTTTTTGAAATTATTTTAATCGCTTTCATTTTTATTATTGTTTTCATTTTTTTTTTAATATTTCTTCGCGGGTCTTTGTGGAGTGCATTGAGCTTCAGGTGAGCTCTCTACCATTTTTGTCCAACTCTTTCTTTGAATACTATTTTTCAAAGTTGTAACATCAAGAGAAAAAAATAGTCAGAGTATTTTAAACACTAAGTAAAGAGAAATGGAGTTAAATGTCCATCTTCTGCATGGTATCATGATCGTATTTCTTCTGTGTTCATGAGGGGACATATGCCTTTTAAATACTCATGTCACTACCTATAAAATAGTAATGCCAGAGCCTTTTAGATGTGTTTCTTTGGTAGTGAAAGCATAGATAAGTACATCAGTTTCATCTTGAAAATTTGACCAAGTGACTGATGACCATCAAGTTGTCTAGAGTGCACCAGCACATTCTAACCACATCTCACCATAAGGGAAGTTCCATTAATGGGCGTACCATAGTATTAAAGAGAAATGAACTGCCTACCTCTGTCTATCTATAATGGAGAAGAGTTCCTGGTAGTTCCAGGAAAGACTTTCTATTGCCTTTGTTCCTAAGAAACACCTTCTTTAAGCAGACTTTTGTTTGTTTGTTTGTTTGTTTACCATTGATTTTTGTTTAGCTCTACATTTTTCTCTGTTCCCCTCCCTGCCTCTCCCTTTTCCTTCAATCCTCTCCCAAGGTCCCCATGCTCCTAATTTACTCAGGAGATCTTGTCTTTTTCTAAGATTTACTTCTGTCTCAGGGTTCTCGTTGTTTATTTATTTTTAAAGTAGACATCTTTCTGTTTTGTTTTTTGTTTGTTTGTTTTTGTTTTTTTAAAATAAAGACCCCCCCCCCAGCCCCATGACAGGAAATCTGTGTCAGCAAGGGGCAACTTTGCTTTTAGAGAATTTGTCTAAATTGATCTCTGACATTCAACAGCAGAAAATTTGTTTGATAGTACTTTAAAGTGCCTGCTAAAAAGTTTTACATCTCTCTGGATACAATAGAAAAATTCAGCTTTTCAGTCTTGTGAAACTGTTTATATTTCCATCATAAAAGTCCGGTGAGACAGAACTAATGGGAGACCACCAAGTCCAGTTGGAATGGGACTGATGGAACAGGCGACCAAACTGGACTCTCTGAATGTGGCTGACGGTGGAGGAGGACTGAGAAACCAAGGACAACGGCGATGGGCTTGGACTCTTCAGCATGGACGAGCTCACTGTGAGCCTTACCCTTCATCTGGCAATGGATGAAGATAAGAGACACAGGTCCACATTGGAGCACAGGACTGAGTTCCCAAGGCCCAGATGAAGAGCAGAAAGAGGGAGAACATGAGCAAGAAAGTCAGGACCACGAGGGTTGCATCCACCCATGGAGACAGTGTGACTGATCTAATGGGAGCTCAACAAGGCCAGCTGGACTGGGACTGAATGAGCATGTGATCAAACCAGACTCTCTGAACATGGCTGACAATGGGGGCTGACTGAGAAGCTAATTATAAAGACACCGGATTTTGATTCTACTGCATGTACTGGCTTATTGGGAGCCTAGTCTGTTTGGATGCACACCTTCCTAGACCTGGATGGAGGGGGAAGGTCTTGGACTTCCCACAGGGCATGGCACCCTGACTTCTCTTAGGACTGGAGAGGGAAGGAGAGGGGCAGTGGGGGGAGTGGGAGGGAAATGGGAGGATGGGAGGAGGTGGAGATTTTTAATAAATAAATAAACAAATAATCACAAAAAGTTCATTTCTACAGTGCTATAGAGTTATTCAACAAAAAAATGAAACATTTTGCCATCTAGATTCTTTAAAGAAATTTTAAGGAATGTTTCTACTGAATCCTTGAAAATTTCACACACACACGCACACACACACACACACACAAACACAGAGCACAGACACTACCTACTACCTTTCTCTAGCTCTCCCTGAATCTCCCAATCCATTCCCATCCCGGCTTCACACCTTCTTCTTAAAACTTTATTATCAATAGCCCTCAGAGTCCAGTCGGTGCTGTGTAGGAAAGGATCTGGCATCTGCAAGGGCATAGCAACCTATCACTGGCTACAGTCTCAGGGAAAAATGGCTCTCCCTTCCTCCACGGCCATCTACTACCAACAGATCCTTAGCTAAGGGCGGGGTTTCAGGAACCACTTCCCACAACACTACAATTTTGACTGGCTTGGTCTTATGTGGGTCTTGTATAGCAGCTCTCTGTTCTATTTCCCGTCCTCTGGCTTTTACATCTTTCCCACTTACTCTTCCTCAAGGTTCCCTGTACCTAGGATGGGGAGAGGTTAAACACTCACAGTTAGCTATCCTCAGTGCTTCGAACAGTTTTGATTCTCTGAACTAATCCCTACATCACGCAAAAAGAAGCTTCTTTATACCACCTGTATTCTGCTATTTCCTTTAGCAGTGTTTCCTTTGAGTTGTGAAATTGTAGAATTCCATATAGCTTTTCAGTACTCTCTTCCATTGTGCAGCCCAGGCTGGCCCCAAACTCATGATCCTCCTGCCTCCTCCTCCTTCAGCAAATCCTACCAGCACGTACCACCCCAGCCATCTCTCTTCACTTGTTTAAGCCTTCCCTCCCTTTTTACCCTACCCCCATCTACTACTTGTTTGAACTTTTCTGTCCTGTCTATAGTTGTCTCGCTCTCTACATTCATTTTACCTATATTTTGATATCACTCTCATTCAGAGGTTCTGTCCCCAATGGGGGCATTTCTAATCACCTGGCTTCCCCATTCACTCCAAGGTAAGAATGCAGAACAAAACCTTCCAAGCTAGTAACCGCACAGGGGAGAGAACAGGTGGTGTTTGTCTTTCTGAGCATGGGTAGCCTCACTCAGCATAATTTTTTCCAGTTCCATCCCTTTGCTTGTAAATTTCATTTGTTGTTTTTATTTCTCAAGGTATTTGGTCTATAAGGAAGAAAGACACACACCTCCAATAATACTCCCCAGAGCCAAATGTTTGTTGTTCCTGAGTGATTTTACAAAGGTTTGAGTATTCATGTTTCTTGAATTCATATATTGGACTCTCAATTCCCTGGTGATGGTGCCAGAACATGGGGTGTTGGGAGGTGGTTAGGTCAGAGAGGACCTCTTTCACACATTGGTGCCACGCACCACGCCCCCGTGTCTGTGTTGGGTGTGCTGACACCCAGTTTGCCAGATTCGGGCAAGGAGCAGGTTAAAATACACAAACACAGACAGCGAGACAGCGACACGGGTCATCCTTGAATTCCTCAAGAATGCCCCCTTTATTGTGTTCAGGGGCAGATTATATAGAGATAGCCACGCCCCAGCCAAACCCACCAGAAACCACTCTCCTGCCATCAGGAACTCCTGAAGGTCTCATGCTCAGAGCAGCTGTAGGCACTTAGATCAGGGGATTACAAGAAATTCAGGATCTGGGGTCTCACTGCTCCCAACACATTGGTTTATTGCCCTTAGGAGCATCCATAGGGAGACCCTTGCCCCTTCACCATGGAAGATGTTATGATTTGCTGATTTCTATGAACAAGGAAATAGGCCCTCATGGGGAACTGAACCTGCCACACTTTATTCTTAAGAGTTCCAACCTTCAAAAACTGTGACACAGAAGTCTAGTGTTTATGAGCTCAAATTGTGGCATTTTATGATCATAGCCTGAATAGAAGATGGTAGATATTTCAAACCAGAGAAAAATACAACAATAGAATAGGAACTTACTGCATTTTCGAAGTCTGTCTACAGACATTTTTAATACTATTGATTGCTCAATATAGAGACTTTTCACATCCTGAATGTTTTGAAATTATCAAATTAAAAAGCATGGAAAAATAACAACCCCATAATCAGCACCAGAACTTGTGGTATTGATCTTGATTAGGCTGAGAAAATATTTCATTTTTTAAAATTTCTCCAGCATGATTCTGCAACTGACTATATCAAATACTTTCCCTGGATCTATTAAAAAAAAACCTATTTAGCTTCTGTGTTTTTCATGTGACAAGCTACATTATTTCTTCAAACATTTAAATCTTACACTTACTGATGATATCTATTTTGCTTATTTTTACATTTAATTTTAATATTATGATTAGAGTTTTACATTTATGTTTTTGTACATTTTAATTAGTGTGTGTGTGTGTGTGTGTGTGTGTGTGTGTGTGTGTGAATACTAGTAGGTATGTGCTGTAGTGGCATATAGAGATAAAAAGACAACCCTAAATAGTCAGAACACACCTTACACCATGGGAACCAGGAGTGTCTCTCAGGTGGTCAGGCTTACCTCCAAGGGTCTTTGTTTGCTGAACCATCCTCTTGGCCTTGTAGCTTTGATTTCAAGGGATATTGGCTTACAACTTTCCTGTATCACGTTGTTGTCAGGGTAAAGGAAGGAACTGCTCCTTCTTTCTCCACTCACTATAATGTTTTATGTGAGTTTGACAGTATTGGTTTCCTATATAATTGATGCAATTCTCCAGCTAGGACACTTGAGATTAAAGTTCGTTGGGGGGCATAGTAACACTATAAAGATTCTCAGTTTGTAAATTCATTTTTCTAAATAATTACAGGCTTATTTAAATTTTCTAGCTTTTTATTATTGTTTATAGTAATTATCTCTTGTTAAATAATTTGTCTATTACATCTAAGTTGTTCATTTTTGGCATAAAGTTTCACCTAATTTATCCATTTATCTATCAACTATCTATCAGTTTAGTTTTACGGTCATATTAATCTCTTCAGCTCATTTTTTTTTAGGTGAAGCTAATGATTTAGCACTTTTATATCTCCTCAAAGAAGCTGCATTTGTCTTATTGATTTTTTTCTTTTACTTTCTACTTGTTTTTAATTGATTTATGCTCCACATCATTCAGCTTTCTATAGTTGTAACAGATGTTTGGGATCAATTAGCTTATAAAGAAGAGAGTTAGCTAGCCTGGTTTTCCAGCTACCTAAGAGGCTGAGACAAAATGATCACAAGTTCAAGGTCTGCTTGGACTTATGGAGTAAGTCCAGGCCAGCCTGACAAATTTAGTGAGATCCTATTTCAAAATAAAAATGAAAAGATGGATGGAGAAGCAACTCAGAGACAGAGGTCTGGCTTAGTCTAAGTGAAGTCATGGTCAATGTCTATTCCCAGGACGTAGAAAGAAGGGAGAATTCAGTCTATGGTTGGTCGGTCTAGTGCTTTGCGTCCTGTGATAAGACAGAACATTGCGTGACGAAAGACTGAAGGAGGAAGAGAGGTAAAGGTGCTGTTCTAAAATTGCTCCTGACCATGAGAATGAAGATCTAACATCCTGTCCCTCTGTGCCATGTCCTAAATGTTCCATCATTTACAGGCAGTACCATGGCTGGACACACAGGCCTTTGGATGACATCCACACAGTCATGGCTTGCTGTTAATAATTTATCATCCCATGCCACTTGGTTTTAACATTCTCTTCTTTATCTATATTTTAAGGTAGTAGTTAAATGATTAAATTTATTTTTTAAAAAGTGTTTCTAATCTATGTGGGTTTCCCTCTATTTCTTGCCTGCTTCCTTTTCTGACTCCAGCTTTGCATGTCTTGAACCTAGTGGTCTTATCTCCTAAACCTCGGAGAGCTTTTTTCCTCTATGTGTTTCAGTTCTCAGGGTTCTTTCTGTTCTGTTTTCAAGTCACCCTGCTTTTACTTCTGCAGCACCAACATGTGGCTGAACTCACTAGAGAGACTTTCAGCCATGCATTGTAGGCCTGTATTACCATTTTTATAATTTCTAAATTCTTCATGTGTTCAGTGTAGTTCTGAAAATATTTGTCATGTTCTGTCTCTTGTGTTATGATCCATCTTATTTTGATTTTGTTTCACTTGGCTCGAAGTTTTCTTCATCGGGTTTTATTTCCCCATTCTTTCCTAGGTTTGTTTTGGAAACATTTATTGAATGTTTAGATTTTTATGTCTTCTTGGAAAAAATCGTAGAGTTTTGTTCTAGGCTGGAGGTGATTTACTTTCTTCTCAAGCTTTGTTTTTACGACTCATTACAGTGGACGAACAAAACAAGAAAGTGAGACAGTAAAAGTTTGTTGGTACTGCAGTTTGTATAGTCCTGCTACGGAGGGAAGGTGTCCTTGGGGTCTCTGGCTGTCTAATAGGCCTTTCATTGGACAGAAATGATGCCCTCCAACCCCATGAAAACTCTGGAGATGGTTCAAAACACAACTCGCCTCTAGTTGTCTCTCCCACGGGAATGGCTCTTGACTCAGCCTTGTTTTTGTTACCTGGTGTCTGTGTTTGTTAGAGTTCAGTCAAAGTCCTGGGGTCTCTTGTGCATATGACTGGGGTATTCTCCTGCATTGCTCTCTTTTCTCTGATTGGTTGCTTTGCAGATTAAAGCTGCAGAGCTTCCAGGCTTCATCTCTGTTTCTTTAACTGTTTTGAGCTGCTGTGAGGTTGATTACAGAGTTGAATTTGTTGCTTACTCTCCTATTATAGATCATACTTCCTCACTTAATGACAGTCAATGTCGGAGAAACTGGACTTATTAAAAAATATAACCTGTTTCTATCCTGACTTCTTATGACAAAAAGTTTAGTTTAATACTTACTGTATTATCAGAGACTCTAGTGGAAATCTTCATTTGTGTTTGTAACTAATTTCACAATAAACATTTGCACTTGATTTTATGTTGGGAGGACTTTTATTTTTCACACCAGTATGTTCATAGTATATCCCAATAATCTTTACCTTTGTACATTTTCTCAATAAAGATGAGTCTAGAGGGTTGCGAAAAGGGAGTCATAAATATTTGCAATTGCTTTCTTAGAAAAATGTGTTTGAGTTCTATAAACAGCTTGTTCATCTCAACATTCTACTTCTCTATCTATATGGCAAAACCCATCATTTTTTTCCACTAGGAGTGCTTTTCAGAGTTATAATGAGAAAATCCACATGGAAACAAACAGGAAAAACAGGAACAATTTC